>NC_067222.1:26095258-26464008 GCF_019924925.1 Ctenopharyngodon idella
AGGGACCAATCCCACCCCTCATTCATCTCCTGCCATTTAAAGAGACTCGACTCCACGCTGTGAGAGTGAGAGACCATATAGCGGCTTTATGAGTTCAAAGGCGGGTTTGAAATAATTGTGACAGCGTGCACAACTTCAAGGGCATTTTCTGTCAATCAACTGCAGCTTGCAACATAATAAACCGAGGACTATGATGTCTTTCAAGCTGCAGACCAAAACTTGCATCAGCTTGAATCAATAAATCAGCTGTTGTCCAGTAAATCCTTCAGCGGCTGAATTAAGGGCTGTAACGTATGAACGCTTCATACTGACCTAACTGATGGATCTGTGCTTACCAGATGAACACTGCAGCAGGTCAGTACAAATCAAGTGTCATTACAGTCCAGATTGCTGGAGGCTGAGGCACTGCTCACATTTGGGCTCCCAGCCACTGGTGTTTGTTATAAAAAGGCCACTGCTCACTGGTTTTGACAAGAGATTTCACACCACAGGTCAGAGAGGGAAAAAAAGGCAGTGTGTGATATGGGCTACACATTTAGACATTTGCATGACACACAGCCCAAAATATAAAGATATCCTAATATTTTGAAAATAATATATTATTAAATATATTAAATATTATAAGGACAAAAGATATACCATTCAGAAATGTGGGGTCGGTAATGCTTTTTTAAATTAATTTAAAGGGTTAGTTCACCTAAAAATGAAATTTATGTCATTGTGATGGCTAAGGCCACACTTACCAAATAATAGGCTACTTTATTTCAATGGTTCTAGTTTTCTTCTTCTTCTTCTTCTTCTTTTTTTGTGAGTAATTGATTTCGTTTTGTTTGGATTAATTGTTTTCTGCTTGTTTATAATTTTCTATGCATTTATTTCGTTTCTTTAATATTATTTACCCAAACTATTTTGTTAAAGGTGCATGCTCTTTATGCGCGCATATAATATTAAAGAGCGATAATTCGTTGCTAGAGTGCATGCTAGTGATTGAATAAAACCAAGACAAAGATATGGGTTTAATATTGTGTTTAATATTATTTAATTGTTTTGGATGATTGTGTCTTACCCGTGGTTCCGCCTGGATCCGTGACTGCAGCATGGAACAAAGGCCTGTTATTAAAAAGTGCGTGGCATTTCCTTTGCTGGGAATTATGGGAAATGTAGTTTTTTGGTTACCATATGGTTTTGGATTGTTTTTTCATTTAAATGTCTTTTTGTAAAATTTATTTTTGTGTTTATTTTCATCATTGCTTTATGGTGAATGTAATTTCATGTTTATGGAGTTTATTTATATATATTATATATTTTTCGAGGTTTGATTTACTGAATGGAGACCCCTTATAATTATAAAATGGTTTAGTCTGTCTGGTTAAAAGGGTGGAATTTTCTGTGGCTGAGTTAGTTCTGGTGAGGGATCCCTTGAGAAACATCTGAGGCCCAGAACTCAGTCTGTTGATGTATAATTTATTATCTTTGTTTTCTTTTTCTTTTTTCTTTTTGCACCTGTGTGACCAGTACATGAGTGTGGCAATTAATAAAATGGAAAAAAATTGATGCTTCTATGAGTGCCTCCTGAACATTTTATGGAAGAACTCTTACAGTCATTAATTACTCACCCTCATGTCATTCCAAACCCGTAAGACCTTTGTTTATCTTTGGGAACATAAATTAACATATTTCAATTTTTTATTTTATCTCCCATACAAAAGCAACGAAATTACCACATTCAAGGTCCAGAGAAGTAGTAAAGACATAAAAAGTCAACGTGACTACAGTGGTTCAACCTTAATGTTATGAAGTGACGAGAATACTTTTTGTGTGTAAAAACAAAACAAAAATAATGATTTTATTCAACAATTTTTCCTCTTTCCTGTCATTCTTCTACACAGTTGGCACAGTAAACACAGTGCACACTGTAAAAAGTAATACGCTCTATCTACTCAATAAAATTGTGGCAACAGATTACAAGCAATATTATTAATTAAATATATACATATAAGAATTGAGTTAAAATTAATCAAATTAATTCCTTAAAAGTCAAACATTTAAATTAGCAAACACCATTACAAACACCACAAACTAACATAAAAAACAAAGCTTCAAACTGGCCAACTAAACGAAAGTGGTGACCAAATACGAAATATTTGGTCACCATAATGGTGACCAAATATTTTAAATAAAATTAAAATCAACATCTAAACCTCTGTTAATTCATGTGTTTCTCTTTCCTTCAGTGATTCTTCTTGTTATCATCAGGTGTCTTCAATGTTGGCAATACAAAATTAAGAGTTCTTCATCTTTGACGCCTGTCTGTCTATTTTTGTTTAAATTTGACCTAAATTTTACTCGTTTTAAATGGTTGACATTTAAGGAATAAATTTGATTAATTCTAACTCAGTTCTATTTGTTGAATTTAATTAATAATATTGCTTGTAATCTGTTGCCAAAATTTTATGGAGTAAATAGAGTGTATTACTTTTTACAGTGCAGAGCTTCCGTGTTTACGTATGAATGCCGGCTCAGTATGGTAATTTCGTTGCTTTCTATGCGAGATAAAAAAACCCCTCAGATTTCATCAAAAATATCTTAATTTGTGTTCCGAAGATGAACGAAGGTCTTACAGGTTTGGAACGACATGAGGGTGAGTAATTAATGACAGAAATTTCATTTTTGTGTGAACTAACCCTTTAACTGGTTAGCGTTTCAAGTCCAAGGCTGCATTTATTTGATCAAATATACAATAAAAACAATAATATTGTGAAAAATGATTACAATTTCAAGTAATTGTTTTCTATTTAATATATTTTAAAATGGAATTTATTTATTTCTGTGATGGCAAAGCTGAATTTTCAGTAGATTTTCAGTATATATAATATAATATAATATAATTGTATATATATGGAAACTGATCATTTTTTTAGGATTCTTTGATGAATGAAAGGTCAAAAGAGCAGCATTTGTTTGTAATATAATTTTTAGATAATATAAAAGTCTTTACTGTCTCTTTTGATCAATTTAATGTGTCCTTGCTGAATATAAAAGTAATTTTTTAAAACAAAAAGTTACTCACCCCAAACTTTTGAACTGTTGTGTATATATACAAATTGTAAAAAGTTTCTGGACAATATTTATATAAGTTCACAGCATTTATATAATATATACTTATAATACTTGTTTTAATTTTTGCGGTCCTTCCTGGATTAGAGGATCTTAGTGGCCACCCTCCATCACAGGTCCTGATGACACAAGACATATTTACATCTCACATCCATTTAACAAGGATTTACATTAAAATATACATGTGGAAAATGCATTATACAGCCATTATGCCATACTGAGACATCTGGCTGCAGGCTTTGTGACTCCATGGGGATGTGCTGCCAGGCCTCGAGTGAGAAACAGCAGAGCTTTTCCTGTTTTCCTACAGTAATAAGCATTTCCGAACTTTCACTTTGAAAGTAGCAGTTCAGCTTCGGCAGTGAGGCACCTACAAATATACCACTACGTCATTTTTAAACTAGTGCCACTGTGTGACAAAATGCAGAGATTTACAGAACAAGCTGCTTTTGTTGTTGTTTCCAGAATATATCGGCATGGTTTGCCGCCTTAATGCTTGTCTTTAGGTGCCATGAGATAAACAGGGAGCCTTTCTCAATGTTGCTTCTCAGAGCTGGCAGAGCGAGGCATTGTGGTTAATACCTTATTTAATATGCCAGTGCACCAATGTGTGCCCTGATATCACTGTAATTGATGCTGCCGTGAGATGCCACATTTGCTCTGTTGATAAATTGTTAAATAAGCAGGGCTCTCCATTGCCCCCACCTCTCTCATCTCTGTCTTTGTTTGTGTGCCAAGTGAACGCTCGGCTCTGACAGGCGTTCTGTTGGGGGATTTGAGTTCGTGCATGGCTGGTCAACCTTATTTGTATTGTTTGTCACGAAGACACTGTTGTTCTTAGGCTCTGCAGGGAGTTTGCTCGGCCTCTATCTCCTCCTCGTCTTTTATCTCTCTATTCGCACACTTCCACAGAGCACGCAGCCAGAGCTGAGATCCACTGTCTGTTGGCTCTGTGATGATATTGTTAGGGATTGTGGAATCGCATCCTAGAGCTGCGACTTTCATTCAAACCTTGAAAAAGGAGAGGCCATGGAGACGCTGAACACTAGTACTCCATCGGGTGGATGCAGTTCGTTTTTTGGTCGAGGTGGAAAGAGCCTCATTGTGCTTCCCTTAAGTGTTGGCTCAGTAAAAGGGATTATGGGGTGGCCCTGACTTCCTGTTGGTCCTTGAATGAAGTGAGTCTGATTTATCTTCCAGCTCTCTCAGTGTCTGTGCGCTTTGTTAGGATGTTAGTCACATGATTAGAGATTGAACATTGAACTAACCTGTGGCTTTTTGTTGGTCACTTATATCAGAGATTTTCAAAAGACAAATATGATCCCCTTGCAAGGGAAATCCTTACTCCTTCCTAAAATATAAAGGCAGATAAATATTTGAATGCATAAAGACCTATTTATCTTATGTGATTTAATTAATTGGCTTTTATATTAATAATTTACTAAAACCTGAATTCCGGAAAAGTTGGGATGTTTTTTAAATTTGAATAAACTGAAAACTAAAAGACTTTCAAATCACGAGACAATATTTTATTCACAATAGAACATAGATAATATAACAAATGTGTAAAGGGAGAAATTTTACACTTTTATCCACTAAAAGAGTCAAATTTGATGCCTGCTACAGGTCTCAAAAAAGTTGGCACAGAGGCAACAAATGGTTGAAAAGGCAAGAAATTTTGAAAAGATTCAGCTGGGAGAACATCTAGCAACTAATTAAGTTAACTGATATCAGGTCTGTAACATGATTAGTTATAAAAGGGATGTTTTAGAGAGGCAGAGTCTCTCAGAAGTAAAGATGGGAAGAGGTGTGAAAGAGTATGTAAAAAGATTGTGGAATACTTTAAAAACAATGTTCCTCTATGTCAAATTGCAAAGGCTTTGCAAAGCTCATCATCTACAGAGCATAACATCATCAAAAGATTCAGAGAAACTGGAGAAATCTCTGTGCGTAAAGGACAAGGCCGAAGACCTTTATTGGATGCCCGTGGTCTTCGGGCCCTCAGACGACACTGCATCACTCATCAGCATGATTGTGTCAATGACATTACTAAATGGGCCCAGGAATACTTCCAGAAACCACTGTCGGTAAACAACTAAAGCTCTTTCATGCAAAAAGGAAGCCATATGTGAACATGATCCAGAAGCACCGTCGTGTCCTGTGGGCCAAGGCTCATTTAAAATGGACTGTTTCAAAGAGGAAAAGTGTTCTACAGTCAGACGAGTCCAAATTTGACATTCTTTCTGGAAATCACAGACGCCGTGTCCTCCGGGCTAAAGAGGAGGGAGACCTTCCAGCGTGTTATCAGCGTTCAGTTCAAAAGCCAGCATCTCTGATGGTATGGGGGTGCATAAGTGCATACGGTATGGGCAGCTTGCATGTTTTGGATGGCACTATGAATGCTGAAAGGTTTATAAAGGTTTTAGAGCAACATATGCTCCCCTCCAGACGACGTCTATTTCAGCCTTGTGTATTTCAGCAGGACAATGCAAAACCACATACTGCAGCTATTACAACAGCATGGCTTCGTCGTAGAAGAGTCCAGGTGCTGAATTGGCCTATAGAGAAAAATACGTCAAAGACGACCACAAACTCTTCAGCAGCTGGAAACCTATATCAATCAAGAATGGGACCAAATTCCAACAAAAAACTCCAGAAACTCATAACCTCGATGCCCAGACGTCTTCAAACTGTTTTGAAAAGAAGAGGAGATGCTACACCATGGTAAACACGCCCCTATTTTAAGACCTGTAGCAGGCATCAAATTTGAAATGAGCTCATTTTGTGCATAAAAGTGTAAAATTTCTCAGTTTAAACATTTATGTTATGTTATCTATGTTCTATTGTGAATAAAATATTGGCTCATGTGATTTGAAAGTCTTTTAGTTTTCACTTTATTCAAATTTAAAAAATGTCCCAACATTTCCGGAATTTGGGTAGTAAAGGCAAAGCAAAAATATTGAGTGTATATATTTCCAACCTACTTTTAGAGTAATGTAAGAACTGATGAGAAACATTTGACTTAAATTTATTTATGTAGCTTCACACAATAAATATAGTTCCAAAGCAGTTTTTTTTTAATTAATTTTGGCAGTCCAAAACACATTTTCTTTAAAACAAACAAATGAATAAATAAAAAAAATAATCTCTCAAATTTAAACCTCTGGTTTACATTAATATGACAATATTCATTAGTTTTCTCCACCACTACAACTACACACCAATTAATATATATTTTTTAATATATTATTATAATTAATATACAAATTTTATTAAGTATGATATTATAAAGACAAAATAGTGTTTCTCTAAAATTACATATTTGGTTTTATACTCTAAATCCTAAATTTAAATTAATTTAAATTAATTTGTATCATGCTTTTCACAACAAAAATTTGCTTTGAAAATCTTTTTTTTTTCTCTTCAGTTGTCCATGGACCCCAGTGTAAAAGCTCAAGTTTGATATTATAAAATCAATATTTTTTTCCCCTTAAACTTAAATAATTGGCTTTTATGTTGTATTCAAGCATTATGTAATGAAGTTTTATTCTTACTGTACAAATTATTAAATTATCTGTAAAATAATAAAAAGAATTTCATACAATGCATTTCAAGTAAATTTATATCACTATAATTTATTTGTATTTCACATGGGCCTCAATGTGAATGAACGTCTTTGTCAATCTGTTTTCCCCACCACTACCAATACAGTACTGAAGTAGAGTTGACGTCACCGCTAGCCTGAGCCCAAATACATTGTGGTTGAAATGCCACGAAAGGACGAAAGGAAAGATATCAGCCGGAACGAGTGAGTGACCTGCCTCTGGGCATGTGTACACCTTGTTAGGACTCCAATGTCATTTTGCATTATGTAGGGACAAATGTTTGGTCACAGGCAGAAACCCTTACTAATCTACATCCCCTAGACAGCAAATGTTCATGTTTTATTTTACTGACTAGGCCTCCTGAGATGCAAAGACTTTTAGACTCCATTAGGTACAGACACCAAACACGCTCAAACTTGTTCTAAAAGAGATTAAAACTAAAGCCTGTTGCCCTCAAGAGTCTCTCATTTAGAAGCAGCCCCTGCACCTTTCGCTGAGGTAGAGCCTCTGAACTTCACTTCAAAGTCAACAGACAGTAGGTGATCAGAGATGTCAGGACTTCAAAGCTCCAGAGCATCTATGTAATAACGTTGTCTTTATTAAAATATCTTCTGCCAAATTTGAAACTGTGCGAGAGAGAAGCTACTATTACTATAAGAGATTATTAAGACCCTTCCTGGCTTCACAAACAAGAGCTGTTCCAGACGCACCTAAAAACAAGCCATTAGGTTTGTGTATCAGGTCAAGTAAATTTAGCAAGTGGTCCTTGCACAAAGGGACATGTGCAGTGTAAAGTGGTGTCTGCTCCCTTGTTTCAGGCTGAAAGCAATGGGCTCTCTGTTGAGGCAGAGCCCTGAGAGGCCGTGCATTAGTGTGCTGTGTTGGTGCTGCACTCAGATGACCAAGACCTAATGGAGGCCTGGGACCACGGCGGCATACGCTACGACAGGGTGTCTAGAGACACGTCCAGCTTAGCACACATCAGCGCAGCGAGAGAGAAGAGCTTAGAAAGGGGGCTTGTGAGGGACACGCTGACAATCTGATGTGCTAAGTGCCCGTGTCTTCTGCTTCCACTGTGTACAAGAGAGAATAAACAACATCTTGGATTCTAGGAAGTAGTATAGATGCTTGCTTGATTTCTGAGAAAAATCAATTAAGTGAGTTTAATGTAGCCCAAGTGTACTTCCTGAACTTTTGAACATTTAAGAAATAGAGCAGTAACTATCAAGCAGATGGAGTAAGCCTTGCTACACATCTCTATGTAAATATTACTGGATTTTTATCGGTCAGTCGTGTTGTTGAGCAAATGTTTAGTCTAATAACTGCTAAACAGTATATATTTTATACACTGTAAACCCAAACAGTATAACTAAAGCTGCGTTTCCACCGCAGGAACTTTTCCCAGGAACTGGGAACTTTGGGCTGGTACTCGGTATGTTTCGACCGCAGGAACCAGGGTCTAAATTAAAATTCCGGGAAAAAAATTCCCCCTCTGAAAGTACCTGCTCACTAGGTAATACTTTTTCAAAGTTCCAGAACTTTCAGGGGTGGGACTTGGGCACTGAACATGCTGATTGGTTGAGTTCACGCAGCATTTTGATTGGTTGACTCCACGCAGCATTTTATTTCAACCACCATTTTTTAAAGTCTGTTGCGGTGCGTGCAGTAAGAGTTGTTTGCTATTTGAATCAACAATGGAGTTTAAAAAATACGACTGATGGATTGATGATGAGGTTCAGGCTTTATTAAGCTTGTATGCAGAGGACGAAATCCAACGGGAACTGGAAAGTTGCGCACAGTCCTTCTCATGGTACTTTAGACCGCTATGGAATAGAGCTAGCAATAGGTCTGGGGAAAAAAAGTTGCAGGGAAAAAGGTTCCTGGGACAAATCGTTCAGGGTAATTTCGGTGGAAACGCGGCTTAACTTATAATGGAAAGTACCCTTTACTCAAAATGTGCCAAAAAGTTTAACTACTATTATTTTTGAGTTCATTCAACATCTATCAGAGATTTAAGTTAACACTAAATATTTTTTTGAGTTTTTACAACTCCGCTAAAGTTTAAAAATAAAATAGATTCAACCATAATCAAATATTTTAATGTCAAACATACACCCTCTAGTTGCATTTTTTTTTTTTTTTTACCAAAATGTGACGTCATCGCTGAACGTGCACTCAGACGCTTTCCCTCCACACAGATACCCAGACGTTTGCAGGACAGTTGGATTCGACAGCAGATCAATTCAAGTCCAAATAGATGCATTTTTATTCTGATAAATACAAAAATATGCAAGTATTATAATAAAATATGCAAGCTGTTTATAAAAATGTTGCAGACTGGTCTAATTATAGTTGGTATCGGCTACACTCACATCATCTGCCCACAGGTTAGGTCATCCGCACTGTAAACCCTAACACTCAAAATAATTAATTAGTTCAGTCAAATTAACTTTTATGAGTATTTAGAACTTTATTTTTTATTTCAGGTTCATAGAACTGATATATTTTAAGTAATTCTATGAACTTAATTTTAATTTAGACAAACTTAAGCTCAAGTTAAGAACAATTAAAATGTATGAGTAGTACAAAATAAAAATCTGCCAGTTCTGCTTACTTAAATTTTGAATTTCTTAACTTAAAAATTTTGAGGCAACTCATTGCCTCACTTTGAGTTTTACCAACTTATTTGGATTTACAGTGTACTTAAAACTTTGAGTTGCATTAAAGTAAGATGAACAAAACATTAAATATATATTTTGATTTAAATTAATGTTTATTTGTAATTTACAGTTATTCAACAACAACAACAAAAAAGCTATGCTTACTGATGATATTTAAGTTTGAAAACTTACAAAAATATGTAGTGTGAATCAGTTGCCTCAAATATTTTGAGTTAGCAGAACTTATCCAGGTTTACAGTGTACCATTGTCCATGAAATTATGCCAGTTCTACTTTCATGACTCCAGGAACCTGTAAAAGGCACAAAGAGCTGACAGAGATGACAGAGAATGCAAAATAAAAATGTTACATTTTTGCTATGATAACTCCATAGTAATTTACATAGATTACATAATTCAATAAATATATCTTCATCTTATTTATATTAATATTTAATGTTATTAATATTATTAATTCATTTTTAAATTAACACTGTGGTTGCAGTTTTCACTGATTTTCTTTGTGGAAGCAGAAGATATAAAAAAATATTAAAAATATTAATAAAGTATGAAATATTAACATATACTTCCTATATACACTACATTAATAGATACCGTAATAATATACTGTAATAACTTCAATGTTAATATTTTAAAATGTAATTTATTTCTGTGATATCAAAGCTGTATTTTCAGCACCATTACTCCAGTCTTCAGTGTCACGTGATCCTTCAGAAATCATTCTGATGATTGGCTGCCCAAGAAACATTTCTGATTATCAATGTTGAAAACAGATGTGCAACATTAATTTGAAATAGAAATCTTTTTAAATATTATAAATGACTTTACTGTCATGTTTGATCAATTTTATACATCAATGCTGATTAAAAGCATTATTTTTTTTTAAATTAAATAATAAATAATAATGTTAATAATATTAATTATTATGTACTATTTATCAATAAATAATTAAACAGTATGTTTAGCAAGTAGTCATGTGGTAAGTATATGGGTAACACTTTACAATAAGGTTCATTTGTTAATATTAGTTAATGTATTAACTAACAAACTAACCATGAGTAATACATTTGTTACTGTATTTACTAATCTTTGTTAACGTTAGTTAATGAAAATACAGTTGTTCATTGTTTGTTCATGTTAGTTCACAGTGCATTAACTAATGTTAACAAGATTTTAATAATGTATAAGTAAATGTTGAATAAAGATTAATAAATGCTGTATAAGTGCAGTTCATTATTAGTTCTTGTTAACTAATGCTAACTAATGAAACTTATTGTAAAGTGTTACCAGAATATGTATATAGCAATGTATAGTCTGGCTAATATTGCAAAATATACCCTTTCAGGATGATAACTTTGCACTTCATGCTAAGGTCCTGATAACCCTGTTGGGGGTTATTTCAGCTGGTTTTACATCATCCCTTACATGTCAGAATAACTGTGAGAGATGTAGTCATACTTTACTATCTCACTATCTAGTTTAAAAATAACACAACTGGTTAAGAAAGCATCTGTGAGTCCTAAAGCTTGACTGCCAGGCTTCAGATGTAGGGTGGGGTGGTACTCATATCAGTGTCTACTTAGCCCTGCAGGATTACATTAGTATACACTGTCAAATCAGTGACCGACAGACTAAAAAGAATACAGCTGTGTTTCCACGCTGCAGGTGAGACAGGTGCGTGCCGTGTAGCTGCTAATTAGACTGCCTTTTCCTATTCAGTAAGTCGGTGGAAGTAGCACAAGATCGATGGGCTAAAAGTGGCTCTTTGATCCTGGATAGAGGGATGCAGGGATGCAGGGAGTCCTGAAATCAGCCTCAGGGGACCACACACATCTTTAGGGACAGAGAGAGAGAGAAGAGCCCCCCGGCAGCACCAGATTCTCATCTCCACCCTTGTGTCTTGTAAAGAGCAGCGCTCCGCATGTCAGCTTCTTTATCTACTGCTAATGTGACTGTCTTTAGAAGTAGGAACCACACAGAGATGATTCTCCTGCTGTGTGTTAGTGGGGTGATATTCAACCAACACATCTGAAGAGGAGAAATGAGATGACAGAGGAGTTTTTTTTATTCAAAAATTCAGTATGAAGAAAAGAACAGCAAAACCGAAAGAACATTGATACAGAAGGCATTTACAACAGCAGTTTTTTTTTGGTTTCGTGGAGAAATGAAAGATACAGAGACGACATGTTCAATGCTTACAGACACAAAGGTTGGGAACAACAGCTAAGGCACAGAGGTCCCCTCCGACTGAAGAGTTTAAATAAATTGTGCAACAGTTGCTCAACAAAACATTCCAGCACAGAGAACAGCAATCTGGCATGAGATTCTCTGAAAGGCAAAAATGTTCATTAAGAGCCGAATCACACACTCAGACTAGTACAGCCCTTCACAAACCCCTTCACATGAAAGATTTGATGGTCTACAGTGCCACTCAACACACCAACACCTGACCCACTATGACACGTCTTTTTAAAAACAAAGTTATTTACAATACTTTATGAACGTCAGTCCAATATAAAATACTTTACATAGTCATTCCTACCAAAATAGCTATAGTACAGAAGAGATGTCTGAGTGATGTTGTAATAAATATCATTTAATAATAATGTGAACGTTAGAATAGACATTTCAGATTGTAAGTAATGTGAAAGAAAGAGGTATGTTGCTGTATTTGTGAGATGAGATCCATCCTTTACAGTGATCTGAATGGGATAAAAATTTAACTTCTGTCATTATTTACAGAGATATTTTGCCTTTTTTTGTCTGTACAATGAAAGTTAAAGGGGTCTAATGTTTTTTCAAACCCCATTGACTTTCATTGCATGGACAAAAATAACATTTTTCTAAATATCTTCTTTTCTGTTCCACAGAACGACATGAGGGCGAGTAAATCATGAGAGGATTTTAACTTTTGGCTGAACTATTTCTTTAAAGGTGAAGTGCATAATCTGTGTAGCAACAAACAGCTGCAAATGTTATTAAGCATGTTTGCGTGAGACCGATTCGAGAGCAGTCGGCTGGCTCATTCTGCGCAGTTTCTCCAGAGCGGCTGCAAGAGCTCTGGTGATGAAACAGCTGTTTCAGCTGAATTCACTGATGACAAAAGATGACGTGTTTCATGTTTATTCTGACACCTTCAGTTGCATGTTCATGTTTTTACAACAGTAATTAAACAGTTAAACAGTTAATCCAAAATAATAAAAATATAGACCCCACTTTATCGGTGTTTCAATAGTATAGTCTTATGTTGAACTTTATTGTACATACAGGCACTGTATTAAGCAGTACATAAAGTATTGAATGAAAAGTGTTTCTGTTTCTACATGAAAACACTAAAGGAGACTAAAGGACGTAGACACCGTGTAAGCATCAATACTGGGAGCAGAAAGTGTCTGACATTATGTCTACGTTTTCAAATCCTCCTCTGACTCCTCGCTTATCGGTTAAATCCAGCCGCAACTGAAGTCGAACACACCTATTGTCTTAGGCCACGCCCCATTTCCCACTGTTCTGAAACAAGTAGCCCCGCCCCAAACATGCATCACTGCTTGAGCCAGAAGCAGGCATGTTGGACAGCTCAAATAAGCAGAGCAATTTAAAAAAAAAGCCAGTGTTTACACTCATTGGGAGGCTTTTGCACACTAAACTGGGATAGTAGAAAGTATTTTAAACATTGAAATAAAATGAAACACTTCACCTTTAAAAGTAAAATGGTTCTTAACATTAATATTCAACTATCCAGTGACTGAATCCTCATGTATCAACAAGCCAAGATTATAAGTCAGAAGTCAATGAGATGCATGTGAATAGATAATTTCATATAATTTGTCTTTTAAGAATATCAAATAATTTGCACTTCCACACGTACAGTACGGATGTAACACCACTTAGACAAGCATTAAACGCTCTATTAAAAAATTTAAATAACAATGCATTCCAATTTCGCATCCCACTGGGAACATATGAATGACAAGAGTGCTTTATTGAAAATTTAAGGTCCTCCTTTGGATCACATGACAGCAATGACATTTCACTGTTTGCGCACCCTGGGCGGGACGCCACCTCTCTGAGGACCAGATAACAATCAGATTGCATACAAAGTGATGGCTAGGCCAGGGCCACAGAGTCCCAGAGGAGACGTGCTCCTCAAATGAGAGAGCGCAACAAGCCACACTAGCCCAGTTTAAATATGGAGTCGTACATTTGCAATGTAGAAACATTAAAGGTTTGTAAAAACGAAGAAAATGTTGGTCCAATGCAAACTGTAGAGTCCAGCAAGCTTTCAATCTTCCTCACTAAAAATACATCTCAGTCAGATCTGAGAGGCCACCCTATCATTATTATGGATGTGAGTAATCCGGACGGCCCAATCTGGAAAATGTGACGTCCAAATGGCGTACGTGCAGAAGAAAGTGGCTGAGGCGTCCTCCAGGCTACTGAGCCCAGGAACCTTAGAAGCCATGTTGAAATTGCATGGATGTTACCAACCAGTCCAGCCGATGTCCGTTTTTGTTCGTTTGACCAATATATATGACAAAATACCAAACACTGGCTCGTATAAAAAGACTAGAATAAAGAAAATGAGAAGCAGCATGACTGGAATCTCAGTTCTTGAGGTCATTTAAGATCATTCATCCAGTTAGTTTCCCACTCAACGTTTATGAAATGAACAGATGGACCTCAGGTGGAGGGGCGGAAAGGTCTTTACCAACGCCCGTACTAGTACCGCATCTTGTGTTTATAGTTGTAATATGGTTGGGATGATAGCCTTTGTAAATAAAGGCAGCTTGTTTACAAAAGGTATTGAATGAGCTGCAAAAACAGCATATAGACATTAGTCATTGACTAAAAAATATCTATTTCATTTATATAAACATGAATAAATAGCCAACTTACAACCCTCAGCTAACCAGTATCTTTTTTCAGGGGAAAGGGAAAAAATTATAAAACAATAAAAAGGCGAAGAAATTACATATTTTTTCGTGGTGTGCCAGCGCAGCTGGCACCTTCCATTTCAAGTTTCAAGAGCCTGAAGGGGAAACAGCATACAGACAGAACGACACTTCAGACAGTCACAAGCTACTCTAGACTCTCTCGCTTAAAGAATTGTGGCCCGGTATTCATGCAAGTTTCCGCAGAATCCTATGCCAAAGTGATTCTACTGACTGAAAGAACCTTTAGTGAGTACTCTATTTGATGCCTGATTAGAAATATTAGTATACAGACAGAAACACAATTGCTTTATGATGCATGTTCTGTTGGCTAAACAGCAACGAATGTCATTTAATTTACACTACTGTTAATAAGTTTGGGGTCTTTTTTTTTTTTTTAAGAAATTAATACTTTTATTCAGCAAGGACACATTAAATTGATTAAAAGTGTCAATAAAGACATTTATAAAGTAACTTTTTTTATCTTTCTTTTCATTAAAGAATCCTGAAAAAAATGTTTCAAGTTAAGCAGCACAACTGTTTTTAAAATGAATAATACTAAGAATTGTTTCCTGATCAGTAAATCATCATATCAGAATGATTTCTGAAGGATCATGTGACACTGAAGACTGGAGTAATGATGCTGAAAATTCAGCTTTGCCATCACATGAATAGAGCGTATGCATAGACATCACTTTCCCCGTGGAACGCGCTCCTCAGCCGGACTGAGTGGCAAAAGAACCTGCTGCATGACTGAATTTAATAGGAGAAACTGTGAAAACGCAAGAAAAACAAATGATTACACTAAAGGTTGTGCTCGAAAGTGTTCCTTATAACATGTCAAAGAAACCTAATCCATGGATATTGACATGCAGCAAGGAATCGTGTTTCCTGACATTTATATGTGCCTGATTTCGACACCAGGGAAATACATAAAGCAAATCTGCCTGTGAACGCTTTGTATAACTGCAATATAGGTAGGTCTAAATCTGAGTGATCACTTATATTAATGTTATATATATATCGTCATATCGTCCAGCCCTAAAACTTGTAGAGTTTTTGTCCGTGTTTATTTAAAAACACCCAATTATGCAGAATATAAGATGGTAAATATTTAATTGATGAGTTGACAACACAATATATAACAATATAATATATAGGGTATGATTTTACCCCAAAATCCAATATTTTGACACAAAATGATAACTGCAAATCCATGTTTCTCTGGCTGGAGTCCAGCTGTTTCTGTGAATTGCAGTGACCCATTTGCTTCTTTTTTTCTGTAGCTCTCAGCAGTCTGTAAAAATATACCTCAGATTTTGTGTCAAAGCTATTTGTACAGTCAATCGCAAAGCTCTTTCCTGTTTTGGATGTGTTTTGTGTGTTTTTCGTGGCATTCACGCTGAAAACCAATGCTGCCACTCAGTCTTTTGCCACTCAGTGGACGTAACCACAGTTATAACGGTCGACGGTGACGTCACATGCATACCCTCTATAAATTACATTTTAAAATCTATTCAAAAAGTATGCATTAAAAAATGGTTATTTTTAATTTGTAACAATATTTCACAATATTCCTTTTTTTTTTTTTTTTTTACAACTTTTTTTTTGCTTTAGGTGTCAAATAAATGCAGCTATGGTGAACAAAAGAAAAATCTTATTCTAAATCAGCCCCAAACATTTGAACGGTAGTGTATGTCGCATAACACACTATATAACCTAAAGCTGTAGATGCTCAAATTAAGCATTTTCTGTTCAGTTTTCAGTTAGCTTGCAAACTCTCTGGCATGCTAGCTCTGCATATCTCTGGCCAATAAGCCTTAGCAAACTTCTGACTGATTAGCCTGGCAGGTTAGCGCACACTAGCTGATCAGTTTGCTAGTTTAGCGTACCATTACATTTTTTAGCCTGCCAGCTTAGTATAATGCTAACTGACCACCCTGCTAGCCTAGCATATATGCAACCATAAATTATTTGTACCATTTATAGCTATCAAACTTTGGGCTATACCAATATAACCAAAAAAGGCCATTTTGATTATGCAGAAGTGGATACACTTTTGAACAGGCATTACAAACTACAACATTTTGGCTACAAAGGCAATAGGATTCTGTGTAGTTTGGCAACTTGCACGGCACTGGATCACTTCTACTTGTCAAAAGCTCATTTTTTTTATTCAAAACAGATGTTTTTCAACCAATAACTTATTAAAACTAAATAGAAGACTTTATTAGGGGGAGTCTGAAGGCTTTAAATGCCTGTTTCACTTCATTTGATCCAGTGAAAAGCCTATAAAAAGGGACATATTTTTCTCAAAACTAAAAGAAACCAGCAATGTCGTGCTAAACACAATGATATATGATCTGAAACACTGGTTTTAATAAGGTATAGGTTGAAAAACACATTCCATCATTCACGGTAGGTGCAAGTGTGTTTGATTTGAAATATAGAGGCTTACTATACAAACATCCCTTTTGGTCTTTCAACCAGTGTTAAGGTCCTTTCTGTGCTTAATATCCCAATCCCAGCATTCAGCTGTAACACCTACACATAGGCATCACCTGCTGTGTCCAGTTGACAAAGATTCAATCACAGTAATTGAAATAAATAAAATATAGGAAGCCTGACAACACTCACATCACTAGAGCACTCAGAGTTTGAGATAGCCAGAGGCCGCACATTTTTAAAATAATATTCAAAAACTTTGCAGCGTACATTTTCGTGGCCCGTGTCTTGCGTTTGAGAAAGGTCCGTTCTGCTCATATTCACACGAGCGACGCTGGAAAATAAATAATAAAAACAAAATGACCTAAGAAATGAAAGAAGGCGAGTCTTCAGGGCAGTGAATGCTGCTACCTGATTCGTCCGTTGGTTTTGGGTGGGCCCAGCTGGGACTTTGGGTCCGGGCTGAGAGAGCTCCACACCGTTTCCCTGCAAGTCTGCATGACTGGACAGCCACTGGGGCCTGTTGAACACACGTCCACAGCTGACCACACTTTGCCCAGCAGACTGTCCACCCAGCGCTCCAGCTCGGACCCCGTAAGCTCTGCGTTGTGCTCGGCTGCCTCTACCTGACCCAGGTGGACCGGGATGTTGAGGATAGGGTTCAGACCATGGAAACTCTGCTCCATATAGCTGTTCTTGGCCGGCCCGTTGTGCGTTTTTAAAGCATCCTCTGTGAGAGAGAAGAAAAAGTTTTTTTCCATGAGTCGCACAAGCACCTTAATGCAAGCGAAGCAAAACTGGGATTATTTGGGATTATTTGCTCGAACGCCTCACATTTTTAGACATGAAAAATAAAGTACAGTCTTCCTGATTTCATTTTTTGTGAAAAAAAGGTGATGACTCAAGAACATTTTCTTCAGCTATGAGAGTTGTCCAGAATAAACACTGTTCATTATGGGAACAATAAACTTTAAAGCTGATGTTTGTTAACTTGGATAGGAGAAAGTATTTGAACATCCACGTTAGCTTTTACTTTTGTTTGTGCCGAGAATTATCTGTCATGTGTGGACGAGGTTGTTTTAGTGTGGGTAAAAATCTACTGAACACTAATAAATCTAGTGTTATTTTAGTATTATTTATATACTATTATAGTATTTTAAATTAACTTTCATTTTTATATTTTCAGTTTTCATTTTAATTTTAGTTTAAGTTTTAGTAATGATTGTCATTTTTATTAGTTTTTCTTTAAATTTTATCCCTTAAAACTCATCTTTGATCACCAAAATGGCATATTTAAATGATTTTTTCCTGTGGGAAAAATGTCTTCATGCCTTAAAATAGCTTGAATGTAACTCTAAACCCTTGCTTCATTTAATATACGTGGATCTATGAATATGATAATTAGCTCCGCCTCTACTCACTCGCACAAGCTCAGAGATCCACTCGGTCAACTTACTGAGTTAAACACTGCACAATGGTATCGCTTTTTACAACGTCGACACATAATGGTAATTAATATGATTAGCCTTTTGCTTGACTACATTAACAAACAGCTAATAACATGTTGCTAATGTCACAAAAACCGTGTTCCCGTTTGTGGGAACAGCTGTCTTCTAAACATCAGTATCCTTAGAAACACTTTGAACAACTCAAAATGTCAGTGGAGAAAGGCATGTAGTTCATAATATCGTAATATACATGATATACCCGCTATATTGCTAAATGTACACAATTGTTCATATCAACAGAAAAATAAACCGGGATAACCTGGCTTCTCTTAAGACTCTCCTGCTTCAGAGCGGTCATAGTTAATGAGTTGCTAAAGCCTGCCGGCACGTTGATGTGATTGGTTACAAGGTAGTTTGTGACGTAACAAACACCAGCGATTTCAAACCGCGTTTAAAAACACCACATAGACATATAAACAACATTAAAATCTTGATGATCACCACAGGGATTTCAGCAAAGATGCATTCAATTGACCAAAAGTGACAGTAAAGACAGTTAGAATGTTGCAGAATATTTCTAAGAAAGATGAAAAAGATGACGACTCGAGGACTCTTCAGACACACGATGCTTTATGATGTAACAACATCATAAAGCATAAAGTATAAAAGAGTAGTTTTAGTTTTAATATATTCAGTCTCTTTTTGAGGGATGAAATAAAAATATACAGCTGGGATTTTACAAAACTTCTATCAAAATGCCCCCCAAAAATCTACAATCTTTATTTAAATATTAAATACATCTTCACATATAAACTAGACCACTCGCCTGCATTATATCAGCTACATCCGACGGCTAAAAACGGCTCATTTAGCTGTAAGGAAGGACACATCGGCCCTGGAGGTAAAGCTGCAAATTCCTCAGGCTCCTCACACTTCTCTCTCTAGCCACCCTTCACTGATCGCCCTCTGTGTCTCTTCCTGACCCCTCTCACCAGGTTCGCCCACCTCTCCCTGCCATAACATTCCATTTCACGCTCGCCAGGAAGTGCGTGGACAGGCGAGCGTCGTTGCTTACAGCATACCGACCGAACTGGGCCGCATAAACACACTCCATAAACTTTTATTAGCTGCGGGTGCAGAGCCACGGCGAGCGAAAAGACTCGGTGCCTGCCGTAGACATTAATCAAATGACAGTCTGGTAAATCATGTGCGTTTATCACCCGCCCATTCCCACGACGCACGCACGTCGAGCCACAATCACAACCTCTCCCTCATTAGGAGCGTTTTGAGGACAGATCCGCTGATGACCGCACACCACGCTTATTTCAAAATGTCCCCTAATGGGCTAGAGATACCAATCGTGGCTCCTGCACAGTTATCTTTTTGAGTTTATTCCAATGAAAGGTGACCCGGCGTGGTGTATTACTCATTCGTGACTGTGAGCTGGGACTATTTATAGGCAGCCAAGCGGCCCAGGCACATAGCTAGACGTGAAGGCAGAAAGTGCCTTTGAAAGCAGGGGGTGGGATGACCTGAAAGGTTGAGGCAGTTTAATATACAGTGTACCATAGTGTCAGACTATGGTCTCAAAAAGAGCATGCAAAACACTAGAGGATTAGTCATTACATCTGGAGGAAGGAGAGTTTTCTCATTCTGTTTTAAATACACAAGCTTGCGATAACGCATAAATCAAAGCTTCAAAAAGAGTATTTTGAAACACTGCATTTTCTCAAGTGATATGCTATGCCAAGAGAGGTGTTTTGCACATTGGAAAATGAGAAGTATTTCACATTTTTTTCCAGCTATGAGTCGCCAGGAAAAAACATTGTTCATTGTGGAAGCGATTTATATTTGTGCAATCAACTTTCTTCTTTCTGATGAACACAATCAGAGTTATATTAATAAATATCCTGACGCATTTAAGCTTTATAATGGCAGTGAGCGGGATCAAAGAGTATAATGCTCAAGAAAGTGCATCCATCCATCATAAACATGTACTCCACACAGCTCCGGGGGGTTAATAAAGGCCTTCTGAAGCGAAGCGATGCATTTGTGTAAATATCCATATTTAACAAGTTATAAAGTAAAATATCTAGCTTCCGCCAGTCCGCCTTCCGTATTCAACTTACGAAAAATTCGTAATTTTTTCGTAATTTGAATAGGACATAGCGTAAGCTTTTTGAACTGCGAGATTTTTACACTTCCTTTGTAAGTTGAATATGGAAGGCGGTTTGGCAGAAGCTAGATATTTTACTTCATAACTTGTTGAATGTGGATATTTTTCTTACACAAACGCATCGCTTCACTTCAGAAGGCCTTGATTAACCCCCCGGAGCCGTGTTGAGTACGTTTATGATGGATGGATGCACTTTCTTCAGCTCATACTCGTTGATCCCGCTCACTGCCATTATAAAGCTTGGATGCGTCAGGATATTTATTAATATAACTCTGATTGTGTTCATGTGAAAGAAGAAAGTCATATACGCCTAGGATGGCTTGAGAGTGAGTAAAGCTTGGAGTAATTTTTCATTTGAAAGTGAACTAATCCTTTAAGCTGATGTTTGATAACTTAGATAAGAGAAAGTATTTTAACATCCACATTAGCTTAGGGCCCGTTTTTTATCTGGTTACTTCATGTGTTTTCTCTGATCGGATTGCTATCCGATCGTGAAAAGATCAGGGGCCTCATTTATAAAATGTTGCGCAGAAACCGTCCTAAATTTGATCTTTAGAATGAATGTACACAGAAAACGAGCGTACGCCTCTCTTTCAGATGTGAAATTCTATAAATCGCAAATGATCTTGAACTTGCGCGCAGCTGAATGGTTTCAGTTCTCTGCGTTGTAAACGACACCTAATTAATGTCATTTACATATAAAAGATAACCAGTCATCGTCCAAATCCTTTAATTTAGAATGGCGAGCTGCAAGAATAGATTAGATTTCCAAAAACCTGCAGTAATCTGACAGGAAAAGTGTGTACGTCTGCTCAGACCCTGACGTGGCGCTAAGCACTTTTCAACGTCAAAGACTGTTTTTATAAATATGAGCGTTGGCGTGGATGCGTACGCACACTCTAAGATCAAATCTGTGCGTATGCACGCTTTATAAATGAGGCCTCAGGTGTATAAGCCCTCCGAAATGCTTTCAAGACAGATTTAAATCCGATCACTCAAACCACTTCAGGAGGTGGTTCGAGACGGATTCCAAATGAAAGAAGTGTAAATGCATCTGATTGTTGATACCAGCTCCGGTAACACTTTAGTATAGGGAACACATATAAACTATTAACTACAACTTTTCTCTCAATAAACTCCTAATTTACTGCTTATTAATAGTTAGTAAGGTAGCTGTTAAGTTTAGGTATTGGGTAGGATTAAGAATGTAGAATAAGGTCATGCAGAATAAGGCATTAATATGTGCTTAATAAGTACCAGTAAATAGCCAATATTCTATTAATATGCATGCTAATAAGCCACTAGTTAAAAGACCCTAAAATAAAGTGTTACCCCAGCTCCCATCACTGGATGGAAATGCTGCTTTATTTGCAAATGTTTATGCGAAATTTCAATTTTGCGCACAGGTTAAATTCGCAACTTTGGATGGAAATATAGCTAATTAAGCTATATAAATTCTATCAAATGCTGCACTGTTTATAATTCCAACATATCTTCTACCTCACATTTTAACTCACAAAGAAAGTTATTACACTTTGTGAATCAGTTCCATTAAATCATCAAAAAGAACCAGTTAAAAAAAAAAAAGATTAATTTGTGAATCGTGTTGTCTTTAGTATACGGTGTAAATCTCACCTTGGCGTATAGGCAGGTGTTTGTGGTGGGTAAGGGGAGTGATGAGAAAGCGTGTCTCTGCCACAGGGGTCCAGTGATGCAGCACGCGTACGGTCCACATCCCGGGCCGCAGGGGCCGGTTCAGAGGAGGCCTGTAGTGTGTGAATTCAGCACTGGCGTCGATTAGGATATCGTAGGTGGCAGCGATGACATTGGTGGGATCAATCCACACCACAGTCACAGTCACATTTGACCCTTTTCCCCATTTCTGCATTCCCACAGGCTCATCCATGGGTCCCATAAGATTCCCAAAGTTCCGAAATATCCTTTCCTTAGCATCCCAGTCTGTTCCAATCTGATGTATGAGAGAAAAGACAAAGAACAGATATATGACATTTAAACTAAGATAGGAAAGTCAAGAGATATAGTCTAATGTACTCTAACAGTCCCATCAGTTAGGCTCAAGTACTCCTTTATTGACACAAACCAGATATGTGTTCCCATTCTCTCCGGATATCATTTAACATCAAAATTAATGCAAGTAAAGGCACTTTTAAATAATTAATAAAACACTTTATACTGTGGGTAAATAACAGATCAAGTAACGCATTTAAATCACATACATACACACTGCTGTTTAAAAGTTTGGGGTCAGTATGATTTTTTTTTTTTCAGTAAGATTTTATAAATATTTTTGAAAGAAGTCTCTTATGCTCAAGAAGGCTGCATTAATTTGATAAAAAAAATACAGTAAAAACAGTAATAGTGTGAATTATTATTATGATTTAAAATAATTGTTGTCTATTTTATTATATATTTTAAAATGAAATTTATTCCTGTGATGTTAAAGCTTAATTTTCAGCATCATTACTCCAGTCTTCAGTGTCACATGATTCATCAGAAATCAATATGCTGATTTGCTGCTCAAGAAACATTTCTTATTCTCAATGTTGAAACTATGTTTTTTTCAGAATCATTTGATGAAATTTCTCAAAGTTCAAAAGAACAGGATTTATTTGAAACAGAAATCTTTTGTAGCATTATAAATGTCTTAAATGTCACTTGTGATCCATTTAATGTTTGCTAAATAAAATTATTCATTTCTTTAAAAAGTGTTTTCTTTAATAAGGAACTGAAAAATCATCTTCTTTAATTAGAAAAAATGTATATTGTTTATTATATTGTTCAACTATAATTCTCATAATATTTCATGGTTTAAAACGGTTTTCAACATGTTTTCATAGGTTTAAGCAAGATCTTTTCAAGTACCCTCTGGAACCTGCCAGAATACCTCTTGGCGTCCATATACCCCTTGTTGGGAATCACTGATCTAGAGCAAAGTTGGAGAGGCAGAAGAGAAGACGAATGAGTAAGAGAAGGAGAAAGAAGGCAAGTGAGAGAGGATGAGAACAGAGTCCTGGGGCTCTGAGACAGAGTGTGTCGCTCTTGATGCAGAGATGTCAGTTCACCCCTCCAGACACTGCACAGGCCTTCACTGGTATGGAACTGAACAAACTTTCTGTATCCTTGAAATTCAGTCCCCGAAAAAAAAAACAGAGTAACAGGATGCCTGAGCACTGTACATACCAGTGGCTCCCTAAGAGAGGCGCATAGACGGATATACAGCCAAATGAATCGCACAAGATCCCATCGTAAGTAAACAGATGGCACCAATTGGGACCGCCAGTACCAGCTGAGATGAGCATAATTGCATCAAACGATCAGCAGTGCCCAGTGTAATGTTTCTCCCACTGTGAGGTAATTTGACTTGTGGGATGGGGGGGGGGGAGGTGGTAGCTTGGAGCCGTCAAATGCTAGCTCCCTCCAGCCACTCTGAGAAACAACATAATTTCCTACCGAGGACGTGACCGACAGCAGGAGTCTCTTTACGGTTGACCTGTCCCATATCCCTCCCCGTCCATGCCTGCACCTCAGTAGAACACGGCAAATCAATTTGATCATTCTGTTGGGAAGACGCCTGAGACCCAGCTGGACTTGCTTTAAGCACTTTACAGCTCTGCTGCCTTGTCTATGGGTTTCCCCCCAAAGGATGGATGATGGGTACTATAATGCTTTTAGGAAGTGATGTCCAGGCAGACTCCAACGTTAACTTTTTGCTACACAAATGAGTTTAGAACATTTACAGGCCATAAATGTGTGTATATAATATATACTGAATGTACACCTTTGATTTAAATCATTTGTCAATTTCATCAGCGAAAGGAAGAGCATCATTTTTACATTTCAACCAGATACAAAATATATATATATATATATATATATATATAAGCTAGTTATAGATCTTCATATCCTGTTTTAAGTCATCTATATGCATCTAACTCTTGTGTCTGAAACCGAACATGTACCCTTGGCTTCCAACAGATAAACTGAGGGCAGTTCAGCGTGAAGTCATTATTTTATCCCCATACTAGTGGCAGACAAATCACTGATTACGCCAAAGGGCAAGATGACAGGTATGGCGCTGCCTGACAGCTAAATCAATGAAGAACGTCTGAATTATTGGTTGTTTAACGGAGTATGTCAAGCACAATGTGCAGCCGTGTAAGATTGCCAATAATATTCGGAGGTCAATTTTCTTAGCAATGCATACATTCTGAGGGTAGTGTGGGGGCGATTCGGCACCTATAGACTGCCAGGACATTTTTACTGCAGTGAGCCAGAATGAAATAAGCATTGTCTTAAAGCTGTATGACGACAGTTAGTTCATAAATAAAAATGACTAACACAGGACAC
The DNA here is from genome assembly GCF_019924925.1 of Ctenopharyngodon idella. NCBI lineage: Eukaryota > Metazoa > Chordata > Actinopteri > Cypriniformes > Xenocyprididae > Ctenopharyngodon > Ctenopharyngodon idella. The sequence goes on from NC_067222.1 coordinate 26,120,028, forward strand.
ATAAATGTGCTGCCCATCAGCCTATTACAGTAAACAAAAACGCTTAATCTCCAGTGTGTGTGTATTGTAAGACTGTGAGTTTACTAACCTCTGCAAACTGCAGTCGGTTGAAGGTATTGGGTGGATTGGTGAATTCGAAGAACTGTTTGGGCATGACCCAAGTCTCCAGGGTTTCCAGTTTGCTGGTTGCCAAGTTGGTGGCGTGATGCCTGACCAGGTATCCCTGGAACTCATCAGACAGGAAGTAGATGTGGACAGACACAGGATGTCCCATGGCATAATACCTATATAGGTAGAAAAGATGTCATTCAGTCCAAAATTAAAATTTGCCACACCTGTCAAGGCATCTTCATTGGGGATTTTTTCAACAATATTTCTTACTTAACTATTTTGCATTACATTTATTTGAAAATATATATTTTGTCCGTAATTTATTTGTCTTGGTGGCTTAACATGAAGAATGTTCCACATAAATTTTTTCTTAAATTCTTCTGTTAAAATGTTTGGGGTCTGTAAGATTTTTTTTAAGTAGCACTTTTAATACTTTTATTCTGCAAGGACACATTAAAATTTAAATTGATCAAAAGTAACAGTAAAGAGATTTATAATGTTAGCTGAGAAGGAAACCCACAGAAAGATAATTTTAGCCTCATAGCCACATGCTCCTTTTTTTGCCTTTTTTTTTTTGTGAAAGAAATTATTAATTTAATTCAGCAAGGACACATTATGACGATCAAAAGATCAAATTTTAAATTGTAATAATATTGAATAATATTGCTGTTTTTAATGCTTCAAAAAGTTCATTAAGAGATAATAAAACGAGCGGTTTAGTCCAAATTTTCTGAAGAGACTTGGTCACTTTATATGATGAACAGATTTAATTTAGGCTTTTATTCGCATATAAACATTCATCAACTCACACATCAGTTGTGGTAAACAGATGCTCAAGCATGTTTGCTTAACATGCGAGAACCAATGAGGTTCATTCTCGTGTGTTACGCAGTGCATTTGAGCTTCTGGAAGAACTTTGTTCTCGCGCATCAAGCAGGTTCGGTTGAGCTTCTGTTTATGTTCACTGATCAATGCTTATATGTGAATAAAAGCCCAAATTCAATCTGTTCAGCATATAAAGCGATTGTGTCTCTTCAGAAAATTTGGACTAAACTGCTCAATTCATATGAATACGATCTCTTTATGAACTTTTTGAAGCGTCAAAGCGGTAGTTGTGTAGCTGTCTATGGAGGGACAGAAAGCTCTCAGATTTCATCAAAAAGATCTTCATTTGCGTTCTGAAGATGATCGAAAGTCTTACAAATTTGGAACGACATGAGGGTGAGTAATTAATGACAGAATTTTCATGTTTGGGTGAACTAACCCTTTAAGACCAATTATATGACTAGTAATTGCCTTTGATTTAAATTCAAATTTCTTAGGGCTTTGTTAACACCTAAAGCCCTTTACTGCAAAAAATAAATTATAATAAAAAAAAAAAAACGCTGAAAAAACTTCTGAGCAACAAAAACAATTTTGTATTCTGAGTCAAGTTTATTTTTCTCTAGACACAGGGTTGTAGAGAGGTGAGTGAAGTGCTGGGCTGTGAGACACTGAGACAGACAGACAGAAGGAGGAGCAGCAGGAGCTGATAGAGACGCAGGCGTTCATGCAGAGCGGATGGCTGCTCTTGCAGCGATCTCCACCCTGAGCTCCGTCGCCGTGCTCTCATCAGTATTCCAGCACAGGCTGGAGGTGCTCCATCCCAGCATCCCTTGCCTGACAAGCAGAACAGCAAATATTTACACCGGTGCGGCCACCCTCCCCCTTCCTCCTCCGTCCTCTGTCACTGCAGGAGGTGGGCAGCATGCAGGGACTAACAGAGCAGCTATTCAAGCGGTCCACCTCAGCCTCTCACTGCTGATGTCACAGAGGGCTGCAAAAAAAAAAAAAAAACAGAGCTCTCCCTCACTTGCGGACCCTGAGCGCCACCACCCAACCCCCACCGGCCAGCAACAACCTCCTCCTTGTGCCTGACGAGTCCCTCTGCAGGGTCCAAATACTGTGGCTCATTTGTCAGAATGCACCAGTGCTCCCCTTGCACAGAAACAGCAGCGACGCCAGGCATTACTGCACTGATAAACGCATAAACACAGCACCCAGACTGACAAACTCCGTCCCTTATCCTCTCTTGGCTCTGTCCGTCCCTCTCTCTCTTCTCTATCTCAGTAATGACAGATGTTTGGACAGCTGAGGAACTTCAGATCTGCTGCAAGTGAGATCAAACAAAACTGCGCTTCCCTCGGCAGACAGCACAAATGAGTGTGCACTTATTTAGCTTTCAGAATATTCAGAATGCCAATATGCATACGGTTTAAAAAAAAAAACACAATTAAAAAAAAAAAACCCACACTAACAAAAATACAGACACACAAATGTCAGGAACAATTCACTTGAAAACGATGAAATTCTGTCATCATAAACAACATAAACTAAGTTATTATAAGTTATAAGTCTAAGTTATTTAGAGCAGAGATTGGTGGGACGCCACCTAGAGGGCTGAGCTAGAGTCGCTGGCTAAAGGGAAAAAAAGACATTACTCGATTTAAATCAAAAATCAAAACTAATATCTGAAATATTTCACAATCCATTAACTTTTTATGAAGGTTCTAATGGAGAAATATTAATGGGTTTCAATGCAGTAAAACAGTAATGAATAAAGATGATCAACTAATACATTTATTGTTAAAATAAAATTAACACACACATTCATAATCTAAATGTATCAAAATGCAGTGAGCTGCAAATTTATTGAAAATGAAATGTTATATGTAGGACACACTTTAGTTTAGGGTCACCTTCTCACTATTAACTAACTATTAACTACGACTTTTGCCTCAATAAACTCTTAATTACTGCTTATTAATAGTTAGTAAGGTAGTTGTTAAGTTTAGGTATTGGGTAGGGTTAAGGGATGTAGAATATGGTCATGCAGAATAAGGCATTAATATGTGCTTTATAAGTATAATAAACAGACAATATTCTAGTAATATGCACACTAATAAGCAACTAGTTAATAGTGAGAATTGGACCCTAAACTATATTTAGGGTTAAGTATATTTATTAAATATAAATCAAACGTAGGCTGTGTACATGGTATGTTTAATCCTCCACAGGTATTTTGCAGTATTAACATTATTGATTAACTGATCTATAATTTTAAATGACAACAATTAAATAAATTCTTGAATTGACTTTCCTATTTCACATATTTTTCGTGATGACATCAAAGGCTGTGCATCCAATCAGACCCTTTGTAATTCTGGTGTAAATTCATCTGTCACTTGTTAGAAGCCAACCAAATGAGATGCCCTCATGAAATCCTTGAAAACCATGAATAATCCTACTGTAGTTCAAATAAATTACAACCCAAACTACATTAAAAACCATTTCACTTGCAATGAGGATAAACGGTTTATGTCAACTATAATTTGTGCAATGAATTATTGGTTGCTGAACACAAAACCATCAACATTCAATATTGTTTGATAACTAATTTTGGTGTGTTTGGTCATCTCATGATCTCCAAAGTAAAATGTGGGTCTAGAAGCATTTTTGTAAAACCCATTTAAAAAAGGTCAATGGCATCCCCAAACTTTCAAGCTTTAAAAAATTATCATAAAGGTCAAAATGACTTTAATGTGGTTAAATCTCCTAAAAACAATACATTCAGATTATAGCTGTTGTTATTTACAGAAAATCCTGAAATTTAGAAAATTGTGTGCTCTAATAAAAACAAAAAAACAATGTACTGCATACTGACCTGCAGCTGTTGTCATTGAGGTCACCCTGTAATGAGTTGGCAGTTCGTGCCAGACCCAATCGGGCGAAGGCATGATAGTAAGTGAGATGTGCGTCGGACAGGCTGTGAATCCCATCCTCTTCATCAAAAACATTCTCCCAGTAGGCCTTGAGACCCGGCGTGCCCTGCGGCATACTCCCGAACAGAAAGACGTCCAGCTGGTTCACTATCTCTTGATTTACGCTGGCTTCAAACTTCCTTGCAAAGAATGTGGGCCTGGTGGTTTGCTGATGGGGACAAAGACAGAGAGAGAAAGAAAGAGAGCGTGAGTGTAAAGACAAAGAGACGCTGATAGACAAGACAGCCTGCTGAGACTTTGAGAAACAGGAAGAGAAAGAGAGATAGTGACAGAGCGAAGAGGCTGAAAACTGAAAAGCGTGGCACACCATCCAGTATGATGTGCTAGAAGGGGGAAAAAGTATCAGAATCAGAGACAGAAATTCTCCAGAGATAATTGACAGCAAAAAATAAAAATCAAAGTGGCATATGTCTGGTATGAAACGGCGGTGTTGCTTATTATTCACATCCAACTTGGCTCCCCGCAGACTAACACGTGTAACATAAGACAGATAAGAAGAGGGACAACATCTGAGAAGAACCAAAGATATCAAAAATCTTCATGCTTGAAATAGTTTTCAGGTGACAGCAGACCCCTGTCAGACATCTTTCAAGAGAACGTCCTAGAAGATGGAAAAATAAACACAAACCTGGAAAGGAATGAAAATTCCCCAAAATTGTAAGATTCTGTCATCATTTACTCATCTTCATGTCATATCAAACCTGCATGACTTTCTTTATTCCATGCAACACTAAAGGAAAAATCTGAAAAATCAGATCAGTATGAATCATAATTGTGAACCAGATCTACTGATTCATTGGAACGATCTGATTCAAAAGAAAGATGCATAAACAGTTCATTCAGACTGTGTCTTATTTTTTAAAAACTGGATCAAAGAATTTTTTTAAAAAAGAAAATCACAACTTGTGAACCAACATTTTGGAAAACAGCAACCACAACAATGCTTTAAAATATTTCCTTCTTGTGCTCCACATTTTTTGATGAATTTTCATTTTTGGGTGAACTATCCCTTTAAACAAAATTCAGTGATTTGTTCTTTTTTAAACAGTTATAGAAGGCAAAAATGTGTAAGAAAAGAAAATGCGGAAAAAACCTAATAAAGTGATTTGAAGAGGCAAGTCCAGGAAGCTCTTTTATACGGTTTGGGCCTTTATAGGGTGAGGGGTGAGAAATGCTCGGATAAAAACTGAACTGCCATGACACATTTCAAGCCTCCCTTCTTCTCCCATTGTCCTTTTTCTTCAGAGCTGTCTGTGAGAAAGGAGGTATTGTCACAGGATAATTACTCAACACTCACTACGGGTATGCCTTCAGTGATAATGACCCGCTAAACGCTCACAGGCCCTTCCCCCAGCACAGACCTGAATGGGTTAACCGCACACTCTTGTGAAAGACACTATTATATAGAGAAGTTGTGGCTGTAAACATTTAGCAACGCTCGAAATACAGCAATGATTGTGCTCGGTTTTCAGCCCTCATTCAGAACAGGAAACACTACTTACAAAAATAAAACAGGGCCAAAATAACGTTCAAATAAAATGTTACTGAAATTAGAACACATGAACATCAAGATTCACCATAATGGATGTTGACGTTCCAAAAAAAAAAAAAAAAAAAAAGGCTTCATCAGCTGGGCAGTCTTGAAAAAAAAAAAAAAAGTGGCAAAAGCTGCCTGATGTGGCACATGGTGATGATGTCATGGTTTGGCACATGAGCGCACAGTAGGGAGTTTATGAGGAAACGGCCTGCCGAATAGACCACTGCATCGTTTAATGTGAAACCATACCGCAAGCAACACGACATGGAGGCAAACAGAGCAAGAGAGAGAAAACCAAAAAGGGGAGAAAATGCAAAGTTGCAGTTCTACTGCAGCAGAATGGAAAAATTAAAACACAGCCAGCTATGTGAAAATCACCAGGATGGGAATGACAAGTTTAAAACTCATTTCAACTGGGCCTGTAGCTCCATTTACAGTAGAGAGAGTGAGTCACAGAGGTCGGGCATGACCACGATAGGATTGACTCTGTACTGGAGGCTAATGAGAGACTTCCAGACCAAAGGTAGGGGGGGAGAAAAGGGAATTGGCTGCTGCGGTCAAGCTCCACGGCCTCATTCCACTATACTAGACTCACTACCAGAATCCTTTTGATGAGAGACCGCCTTGCAATTGATCCCTCATCGTCCTTTTCTGCCGGGCAGAGTTAATTACAGATCCCCTGTGTAGGCACGAGTTAGCAAGGCTTTCCTTTAGTTGAGTCTCATTGGATTTCTAATCACGATTGAAATCGCTACTGACTGGAGAGCTTGTCTCACACTATTAGGTGTTTGTTTAAGGTAAATTAAAGGCCTATTGTGCTTATTCTGACTAAACAGGACGTGGCGTAGGTCTCCTTCAGGCGTGAGGTCAGCGCTGTCACTGAAAAGGCTTTTAAAAGAGTTTAACTAATGATCAGGTTCATTGAACTGTTCCTGTTAGCGCCGGCTGCACTGATACAGTCGGACAACGAGAGGACTGAGAGCCTCATTGGAAGGGTACGTGATGCTCACCTGGAAACGGGGCAGGTCGGAGGGCTTGAAGTCATTTGGTGAGCAGCCGCACCAGTCCACGATGTGCTTGTACTGACACTTGCAGCCCAGCTTTCGATTCCAGTTAGTGATGCGAAGGTTGTTGTCCTACCATGCTCTCGCAGTGCGGACTGTTCTCCAGAACTGTGTGGAAGAACGACTGCGAAGAGAGAATGAGAATCGGGGAGGAGGATGATAAATAGGAAGGGACAGTAGGAGGTGAAGAGAAAGAGAAGAAAATAGATGACTAAGAGGTTGAAACAGAATAATGACATCTGATAAAATGAAGATGGATGTCTAACAGAATAGCCCTGTCAGGAGGTCTAGTGTGTTAAATGTCTACATCAGTAAAAAAAGGGCCAATTGCCTTCTCAAGCCACAATATCCAATATCTCAGCGGTGAATAACTAGACCTAGACAGAGCGAAGAATCCAATTTCGCCGCGGCACAGCAAAAAGCCCTTCATTAAAACTAACACATTGACAGTCATTTTAAATGAGCAAATACACGATGCAAATGAGCAAATAAAACTATGCAAATTCATTCCCGCTTTTTGGAAATTTACTCAATTTATCATCATAAACTTCAAACTTGGTGAATCAGTGAGAAAAATTAATGGAACGCCAATCTAGTGAATTAATGTAGCAGAATCGTTGTAATATTGTGCAATGCAAAAGTCATTTTCTTGATCATTATTAGTTGTGTTTTTTATTAAAAATATCTAAATGGCCTTAAAACAAAATACATTTAATTTACAATAAAAATTGTCTAAAATAAGAATTATACTATATAATACTATACCATGAATATATAACAATATTAAAATTTTATTTTTAAAGGGTTAGTTCTGTCATTAGTTACTCACCCTCATGTCATTCCAAACCTGTAAGACTTTCGTTCATCTTTTGTACACAAATGAAGATCTTTTTGATAGAATCAGAGAGCTTTCTGTCCCTCCATTGACAGCTACGCAACTGACACTTTGATGCTTCATAAAGAGATCGTAAAACTAATCCATATGAATATTGAGCGGTTTAGTCCAAATTTTCTGAAGAGACACCATCACTTTATATGCTGAACAGATTGAATTAAGGCATTTATTCACATATAAACATTGATAAGCGAACATAAACAGAAGCTCAACCGAACCTGCTTGACTCGCAAGAACAAACACTTCCAGAAGCTCAAATATGCTGTGTAACACACAAGAATGAACCTCACTGGTTCTTACACATCAGGCAAACATGCTTGAGCTTCCGTTTACCACAACTGATGTGTGAGTTGATCAATGTTTATATGTGAATAAAAGCCTAAATTCAAACTGTTCCTCATATAAAGCAATTGTGTCTCTTCAGAAAATTTGGACTAAACCACTCAATTCATATGGATTTACGATCTCTTTATGAACTGTTTGAAGCATCAAAGTGTCAGTTGCGTAGATGTCAATGGAGGGACAGAAAGCTCTCAGATTTCATCAAAAAGATCTTCATTCGTGTTTTGAAGATGATCGAAAGTCTTACGGGTTTGGAACGACACAAGGATGAGTAATTAATGACAGAATTTTCATTTTTGGGTGAACTATTCCTTTAAAATCACTTTACCCCCTTTTTTTTGTTTTAAACCTAAACCTCATTCATTCACTTATTTATATTGTTTAAAACAAGGAAAAACAAGAATAAACGCAATCCAATACATATTATTCACAAATAAATGTGTTATTCAAGTAACTTAAGTAAATTTTCATTGTTTTAAGAATGTTTAGATATTTTTTTTTTTTTTGAATATGATTTTGTAGTGTATTTTGGCATCTCACCTCTGCAGGTAGTAGCGTGTATGCGTAGAAACGCTTCATGTTGGTCACAAGGTCGTCTTGAGAGTTGATGACATACTCCACAAACATTCGGTTGAGCAGAAACCAGTCAGAGCCTCCATCTACGGATATGCCTTCTGGAATTTTCCTGTCTCCAAGCCGCCACATATGGGTGTCGCACTCAAAGAAAAGCCGGTCCAAACCTTGTTTTCTGATGAATCTGTTGGCAATTATCAACAATGCAAATTACAAATTTATTTTTATCGGTTATAAAAGGCACCCTTCTGTGCAACTGGCACGTGCTACAGTGTCTCAGCACCATAAGCCATCAGTACGATCACATGTCAGCACTCACCGAGCGTTATCTCTCCCGTGAGACTTGATGAAATTCATATCTCTGTATTTGGACAGGAAGGCCACCAGCTGATCGTTGGTCCTGAGGAGAGATCAAAAGTGTTGGAAGGGAAAACAGAAAACAAGTGAAAGAGAGAAAAAGTAACAGAGAGTTTGCTAATCAGGCTAATGAGCCACAGTGTTAATGAGCATGGAGCATGAGGGATTCTGGGCGAGTCCAAGCTCACATACAGAGCCAGATTCAACCCCAAATGCCAACTGCCCTGTTTCACTGCCTGTCGCAATGCATTGCCTGAAAGTTTTTAGTCATTTTTCCCCATACACACTGCTCTCTAATGTTTGCTTTTTCACTGCAGGCTTCTGGTAGAGGAGAAATAACTTCACACTGAAGATAAAAAGAATAATAAAATCTTTATTTATCGGTATACAATACCAGGGATGGTGAAATTTGAAAAAAGCCTTGCTTAAAAAACAAAAAAAAAAAAAACAGACTCATGGCTCACATTTTTGGGAATCAAACCAGCAATTTTTTGGTTACTAGCCTTGACTGTGAACAAGAATCAACAATACTATTATCAGCATGCAAATAAACACAAGAGCCAATCACAATACAGTATGCAAATTACAGTTAGATAGTAATTGCGAACATTCTTACAATAAAAGTCAATTGGAGACTTTAATGTTAAAGGTGCCAAACCATTACATTTTATTCTTAAATTCTTATAAACCTTATAATTCATATAAATACTAAAAACAGAAAGCAGACCTCAGGTTGAAATGATCTACGAAAATGTACTTTAAGTGAACAGATCTGAATTCATTGCGAAAACAAGTCAAGAAAATTGTGTCGTAATTTGTGTAAAAAAAAAAAAGGCAACAAAAGTTTCTTCACAACCAAAGAGTAATAAATAGCTGAGGTGAATTTGTTGATGTTTGCATGTGAATTTTAGCTCCATAGTAAACACTCAGTCATCCAATCATCACTTGCACTCGTCAACATGCCTGCAGCTGCACACGTCAATCACATACAACTTTATCTCACACGTCCTGTTTCAATAGCTTAAGGCGCTATATCATCCACCGTTCATTATAAGACCACATTAAATGTTTAACTGCTGTGGTAAAAAGATGAACATGCACAAATGCACTCTGACCTGCAGTGTCTTTCCTGTTTGAAAAAGATCAGGATGGGTAACCCAGTGTGGCATTTGAAATGAAACCCTGCTCCAGTGCTCACTGCATGTACAGCTGCCAGTCACTCCCTGCGCTGGCTAAACTCAGACCTCAGGTTATTAGAGTGCTGTATTCTGTAACAGAGCTACCAGTGAGATTTGAAATCTGACTGCAGTGCCGTCAAAACGGTGCAATAATAATGAGCATCAGTCCAAGTGGGAGAGAGCAGGAGAAAGAGAGAGACAGAAAGGATGTTTACGCTTTATTTTTGAGGCCTCTTCAAGGTATGCAAATTTTCTGTAGGCACGGAATATTTGGATGGCCTTCTACAAATCGCACAATATGCCATCAGAGCAAACCATGAGGAATACTGCATCCTATAATGCAATGCACCCAAATCTTATTAGCAACGAATGAACTGGAAATGAATGATATCTTTTTTTGAATCCTTTTTCAAATCAGACTTCCAAAAAGTAGGATATTTTTATACAAAGCAGTAAAAAATATTTGTATTTATTTTCAATAACTGAATGCTGAATTAAACATGTAACATGGTGAAGTCATGTGGCAACAACGTAGCATAGAACAAATTGAAAGGCAAAATAATATAATACGAACCAATCACGTAAGAGAATACAAATAAATGTAAGAAAGGCCAATCACAATATAGTGCGCAAATTACAGTAAGACAGAAATCATGAACATTCTAAAAATGAAAGAAAATTGGAGACTTTAATATTAAAAGTGCCGTACCATCAAACTTTACTTTTAAATTTGTATAAACCTTATAATTCATGTTAATGGTTGTTTGAATTTACATTTGAATTCATTTTCAATAACTGAATTCTGAATTAAACATGCAACATAGTGAGGTCATGTGGCAACAATGTACATTTTGATAGTTTATTGCATAATGCATAGTATTTATTGATATACTGTAGTAGTCTGTGCACAGTTTATATGGTGCAGTGTGGAGTAGGCAGTACACTAGTATTCCATTCTGAACATTGTCGGAGACATGCAGACTGTAATTGAAGGTTATGTTCAAAATAGCATACTAGGGCTGGGCGGTATATCGAGTTTGTGCGATATATTTTTATAAATGATATAGGATGAGGCAATACCGTTTATATCGATATACAGAAGTTTGATATTACGAGCGCATCTGTAAAATAGTGGAGGACACAGAGTGAGCTGCTGCAGAGGAAGTGCATAGTCCGATTTGTTATAAACATGAGACATATATTTAGGGCTTCAAAATAATAGACATGGTTAACGCGTCTAGTCAAATAGCCTAATATAAAGCCTTAATAAATGTCCTTCAGTATGAACATTGTTTGTATTGAGCAGGATGTGAAATAACATTTTTTTTTAAAAAATAAATACTGTTTTTTTTTTTTTTTATCCGAATAGAAAAAAGTAGAAAATATAGAGATATATATTTTATATAAAAATACAGAGATATGATTTTTGGCCATATTGTCCAGCCTTATAGCATACAAACATTCTACTTACTCTCATTACTGCTGCAGTATATGCATGGAATACTTCATCCCACAATGTGATGCTCAGCATTTAATTTCTAGTGTGATGAAGTAATATCAACCAAAATTGCATTTTTTTTTTTTAGTTTTACTTTTTCTTGACTACTTAATTAATGGGACTGAATTTAATTGGATTAAAAAATCACTTTTTTTTTTTTTTTTCAAGATGAAGAATCCTATTCTATAAAGAGTATATAATAGAATAATGCCAACTGTTTAACTTATTTTTTTAAAATTTTAATTTAGCATTTAGTATGCTAGTTATCTGTTCCGAACGGTCTTCTGAGCTGCTCCATACCAGAAGAGGGCGTCATGGAGCCCATGTGACCACATGGGAAGAGGAGAACAACAGAATCCAGACTCATTGTTTTCTCCTTTTCTCTCTTCATGAAAAGGCTATAAATACAGCTGCACTGACTAAAAAACAGGGCCGGAGAAAAAGAGCAAGATGGAGCGGATAAATGGAAGAAAAGAGCCCGGCGCTCCCAACAAAGCCACTGTGTAACAGAGCCCTCCGCCCCTGGCGTCCAGCCTCGCCTATAGAGGAGAGAGCTCTTTGTCAGTCCCTTTCACAGGCATCCATGCAGAAGGATGGACATCAGGAGGGAATTAGAGGGGAAAATAAGCGGCTAAGTCACCAGACACAGGTACCGCACGTCCCTCGGCATAGCAGTCACGACATGTGGACAAAGCGTTCTGGGAAAGGGCTGTGCACAGGTCTTTAGGAAGGCCAACACTGAAGATGTCCCCCCAGGACCTCTAACACGCATTGTCATACGCAATTAGTCGGTAATGGGAGCAACCGCGATGAAGCCGAGTGAAGTCTGCAGTGTCAGCAAACATACTGAGGCTCTAAACTGGAAGTCAGGCATGCATTTGAACATTGTCTGTGGCTTTGTCTCTGTCTCCCTCTGTCTCACCTCACTTCCTGTCTCAGACTCGCTATCTCTGTCAAAGCCACTGGTGGCAAGAATGAGAAAAAAAATCATTGAATGTCTGGATGATAACTCTTCATGTCTCTCTGGCCAAATTGATATGAGGTCTAATGGATCTGTCAGTCTGTGCTCACTCCTGTCCAATCAGAGGAGATCTTTAACCTACAGCAATAGAGTGCAACAGTTGGGTACCAGAAGTAAAAATCCCATTCATTTACACAATATCTAGTGATGGGTGATTTCAAAACACTGCTTCATGAAGCTTCGAAGCTTTACGAATCTTTTGTTTCGAATCAGTGTTTCAGAGTGTGTATCAAACTGCCAAAGTCATGCCCCCCAGTGGTGAACCACTGAAAGTTCGAAACACATATCACGTAACGAAGCCTCATTTACTGAAATCAAGTGACTTTGGCGCTCTGAATCCCTGATTCGAAACAAAAGCTTCGAAGCTTCATGAAGCAGTGTTTTGAAATCGCCCATCACTAGATATTGTTGAATAAAGTCGTTATTTTGTTTTTTTGGCGCACAAAAAGTATTCTCGTCGCTTTATAATATTAAGGTTGAACCACTGTAGTCACATGAACTGTTTTAAATACATCTTTAGTAGTTTTCTGGGCATCTGAAAGTGTTAGCCATCGGATTTCATCAGAAATATCTTAATTTGTGTTCCGAAGATGAGATTCTTACCCCAATGGTAAAAAGTTAAGCATAAATCTAAGAATTTAGCAGGAATGCAAAGATATTACAATTCTGTTTATTTTGTCTAATAGACTAAAAAGTAAAACACTAAAAACAGAAATCAATAACTGTAATCACTAAAAAAAAAAAAAATCTAATTAATTATTTTAGGCATCACAAGATTAGAATGTAATATAAAATAGATTTTCATATTTTGCAATAAACAAAATATATTGTTTCTCTATATATAATAAGCATCTTTAAAGCAATAGTTTTAAATTTTGCCATCGTTTTTATTTCTATTATGTCATTCGCAAGGCTTGATGGGACTTGTAGTTCTTTCTCTCATTTAAGCCGTTAAGTACACAGTCTTGTACCTTTGCCGTTTTGTTCGATTTTCAAATTCTTTCTTGCTTCGAATTAAAGTTTGTAATCTTGTATATATATTTCCATTTGAAGAAATATGGAATGTTCACTAAATTACTTGAATAGCTATATTTAGAAAGAATAAATCATTCTAGAATTAGTGGGGTGATTTTTGGGGGAGTGCTAAATAAAAATATTTTAAAAAGCTGTAAAATTATTATTTTTTAACTCCTGAAGACATTTTTTGAGTGCAAACCATCCTTTTAGGGCTGAATGATTTTTTTTTTTTTTTTTTTTTTTTTAAATTTGACAAATCACACTAAGCCATATTGCATTATTGATTTTATTTCAGAATAATGTGTTGTCCTACTGCTGCACTTTATGCACTTTATACACTAACTCCACAGATAGAAAGAAACAGACTGACGTTTTGTGGTAAAGACAAAAAGTAAATAAGCATATTTTTAAAACATACTTAAACATACTTTCCTATGACTCTTCTTAGAGCTCTTCTTATCTTTTGTTGAAGTTATTTTCCTCACAGCTTCCTCTCTGCTGACCCCTTTTTCTGTTATGATAGTGGACTGAGAAATAACTCTCCATCACCACAACCGAAGGAGCCGGATCGGACTCCTTAATGGACCGATTTGTCCTCATGTTTTAGAGAAATGGTGTTTCTGCACAGTATAATACAAATGATAGCAACTACATCACTGCACTACATACACACACACACACTGACAGGCTACTTATAGCTTGCACCTGAACCTGACTCAGAGCTAGAGATGAAAAGAATCATTTTATTTTTCTTTGATGTTTCGCTTGAAAGGGGCTTTGGCTCCCAGCTAACTTCCCTCTCCGGTCTGGAGGTGTGGCATGTGACGGAGTGATAGAGAGGCAGGATTAACCTTGACCGGCTGTGCGGGACAGGCCAGAATTCATCACACGGCCGTATCGATCTCTAACACCCTGATTTCTGAGGGCTGCAGAAAATGACATGGCTGTAGTATTGATTGTAGCCGGGGGAATAGCTGGGTTACTCAACCTCTCATCCTGCTCTCATTATGGACTGAAGAGTTATGCACACTAATGGCATTTATTATGGTGATAATTCAAATCTTCAGACACAGTTCGGCTTACAGACAGAAATGCCACATTGAGTTACAGGTAATGTGATGAGATACTGAAATACTGGAGTCTTCCTCAAATGTGAAATGTATCTGGGGTAAAATTCAAGTTCCTCGGTTTGCTTTGGTGTTGTGGCCCTGTCATAATTAAATTGAGCTAATTCTGAATTAAAAAAAAAAAAAAAAAAAAGTACAATCTCCACAAGACGCTTAAATGTAATCCCTCAACAGCTCTATGAACCATCAAGCTTGTTGACACCAGATCAAACAGCCAATGGTGAACTCAATTACCCATAATCCCCTGCTAAACTAAATTGTGACATTGCTTGGAACTAATCTCCCAACAGCCCACAGCTAGACGCTAGCCAGGTGTTAACTCAATTGTTCTCTGTGGCAACCAATAAACTTGAATTATTCCTGAGAGAAAACAATGACAAACCAATGCAACAGAATAATCAGTTAAAAGTAGAGTAATGAGAGAGAATGATTACTCACCTGATTGGGTAATCAGCAGCACTCAGGTTGATGAAGAAATCCCAGGACCAATCTCGCATGGCCAGCAGGTCCCTCATGCTCTTTAGATACATGGTGAGCAGGCTGGCACCGCCCCATATCGTAGACATGCGCCACGGTGTGACCCGGACGTTGGGATACTGGTGAGCCAGAGCCACCATCTGCCTGTGGAGGTAGTTAGATCGCTGCAGGGTGAAAAAAAGACAGGCTCTGGTTAATTTGGAGCCTGAGAACTTTATCTGGGATCAGTCAGTCAAACGTGACCAGCGTTATCATGAGATAAACAAAGTCTGACCATCCACTAAGGGCACCTTGTGGGGAAAAACAGATTGAATGAAGTGGATGAAGGCTTTTCAAACAGTCAGGTGGCACAGAGTTTCATGTACTGTGTGTACACCTACACACTTGTCCTGTTTTCCCAGTAAAAATACCTAAACATCCTAAAAAAGATCAATTTACTTGAGAAACAAAAATTGCACAAGATGTAGATATTGTTTTCAAAGAATTAAATTGAATTAAATGTACTTTTCTTACCTCACTGATAAAAAGTTAAGCATTAATCTAAGAAAATGCACAGATATCAAAATTCTGTCTGATAGCAGAGAATAATTTTCATGTTATGGCAATAACTGATAAATTCCAGACATTAATATTCAATACTACTTTGTCTAAAAAATAAAAATAAAACACTAAAAGCTCAAATCAATCATTTTAAATGCTACAAGTGAATTTGGGCATCACAAGAATATAGTGTTAATATATAAGTGTTTTTAAATATTAACATTAAATGATAGATGACAGCAACGGTAATCTAAACAGTTAATGCACAATTAAATATCGACCGATATACATCCAATATTGTCTAATAATTTTTTTTAAAATTCTCTAATATCTGCTCATATTAATATATATTGTGCATCTTTAAAATTTGTGAGGATTATGCTGAAAGTAAATATTTATCTTAACACAATTTTACTTCTCAAGTACACGTTTTGTTTTAAGGATGTTTAGATATTTTACCAGAAAACAAGACAAAAACCTTATTAAAAAAAAAAGTGTTTTTTTTTTGTAGTATAGTGCCTGTGACAAACTTGGCATGCAAGTGTGAAGCACTACGTTGTTTTTGAGATATACACATCACAGTCTTTGATTACCTGTGTGTTTTCTGTTACACCACCCCTCCTTTAACTCGTTTTATGGAGTCATAAAGCTTGTCTCCATGATGATGGACTGATTGAAAAGCAGCTCTTTATCCTGCACTTTCGAAATTACAAGACAGTGTACTCACCCTACGCATTCCTGCCATAAATTCAAGTAGCTCATTAAGTGTATTTTTGTATGTGTGTAATTAAGGGAGGGGGGTTGCAGCGTTATGTGTGTGTATGTGTGTGTGAACAAACAGCCTTTCATGTTCACACTCTATCACTTGCCAAGCTGAGAGAGTAAATGGTGTGAAAGACACTGAAGTATGGCTCTTTAATAATCCTCCATCAGGCTTTTGAAACAGCTTACTGAATAAATGGAGTGGTTTGGAGCCCACTGTTTACCCAGCATCCTGCTCTCTTTCCCATCCCCCACTATTGCTCTCAGAGATGGTTGACTATTCACCCAACAACCGACTAGTTAATTAGATCAAATAGTTTATACAAACATTTTTAAAAATATATTTGTTAACATGTTAACAGCTTTACAACTCCATAACTCCTCTCCTGCTGCTCAATCTTTTCAGAATATTCTCACCATTATACAAATATAAAAATTGGATGTGTGTTGAAGACATACCTGGTCCACATGAATGTAGTAGAAATGAGATGTGTGGTATATGGCCTTGAAGAGACGCTGCACCTGACGAGAGGCCCGTCCATGGACCACCAACATGAAGGCTATCCGCACCGGCACAGCAGGCACAGTCTCCATTGAGTCCTCCTCCCAATGCACATTCACATTCACTTTGCCTGCGCAAACACACACATATTAGCCAAAATGCACTCAAAAGACTAATTTATCCACGTCTAGACATAAAACATATTTAGGCTGTCAGTTGTCAGAAATTAATTTAAGGGCATAATTCAGCTTTTTTTTTTTCCCTGAAAATTCAGCTTTGACATCACAGGAATAAATTGCATTTTCAAATATAAATTGGTTATTTTAAATTAGAATAATATTTCACAATGTTAATGTGAAGAGCCATCTTAAAGGTGCACTATGTAACATTTATAACAATTTAAAAAATGAATTTAAATGAGTCAATACATCATCAATAGTTCTTCCAAAACGTGCTTTTGTCTTATCCTGATTCACTATGGTAAGTTATAAGCATCTATATTTTAGGCCGAGCGGGATGGTTTTCACTGGAAATTGCGTACTTACGTCACTTGCCCATGTGTATCTCGTCACGATACAGCCATTTCTTTTTTCAAGTTGCGTGCGCCGGTCGTTTAAAGCAAGTTGTTTAAAAAAAGTCGCACAAACAAATGATATTGCGGTGGCTGTTACTGACTATTTAAATCTAGCGGGTTTAGTGTCTCGTGTTTCAAATCCAATGACGCTGGCAGTGACAATTCTCTCTGACCAATCAGTGATCTGCAGTGTTTACACGTCACATTTAGTATCGGTACTAAGCGAGCCGTACCATGCCGTACCGAACCGTACCATGTAGTGGAAAAGCGCCATTACCAACCCCAAACATTTGAACGGCAGTGTACATTTTTCATTTGAACAATTATGGCTGTCATGAAAACTTTTCACTGGTTTTGGTCAATATTCTCACTGTTGATTTCATTGTGATCACAAATTTTAGAGGTTAAAGGGAGCTAAAATAAAGCTAAAAATTAGCTAAAAACAATGCTTTCATTTTAGTGCATTAATGAAAAAAAAAAACACTATTTTAGCTAACAACTCATTCTGGAAGTTGCCATATTTACTTTCACCAATATGGTTACAGTTATTATTCATGAATATTGTGGGAATAGAAAAAGGGCTTCATTTTATATAAGAATAGGACAATTTAGGAGACACTCCTGTTAGTAAATACAGTCATCACTCTCAAAAACTGACTGTGTGATTCAGTCATTGAGAGTATCCCTCAATGGTCCCAGATGAAACAGATGAACCTCTCTAACACTTAAACCGAGTCGAGGGCACCTCAATCCATCCGAGACACTGCTATAACGCCGTAATCCAGAACCGCAGCAATCCACCACATGATCACCTATTGGCCTATAAGTGTTTCACTGATACCATCTCCACAATGGCTGATATAAGACACCATCCCCGCCTTCCTTCAGACATATATTCAGCTCTCACAAATAGCTTGGCGCAGACCACAAGGGCTGAGCTTCGGTCGTTTGTGGCTTTCTAAAAATGCCCACAGAATAAATACATGGCGGACTTCTCTCCATGTCATGGTATAGCCTGCCACTTCTAAAGAAGGGCATGCTGAATTACTCATTACAGGCCATGAGGTTAATTTTAAAAGCTCATATGAAATTACACTGAAGGCACTACGATTTGGCATAAGGCCATGCTGACTGAAGACATGGGCCATGAGGGGGTAATGACTATAATCTGAAAGCTGAGCCTGTCGTTACTGTCCTAAACTGCACTGGTCTCCCAGACCCTGTGATGGAGCCTGAAGGAGAGCAGGAGAAGGCACCGCTCCTGGCCCTCAGGGAGGACCTGGCTGACCCTGGATGGGTGGAGGCTGAGAAAGACATGAAGGTCCTTTATTAAATGCAATTACACCATCTTAACTCTATAGTGTCCTCTGTCTTTATGGGGTGTGGACTGGCCTGTCCATCATCTGTCCCTGTGTTTCATTTTATTTCCTACATGTTCTCAGTGAAACACTGGCCCTTCTGTCAGAGTACTTTATTTTAAAAATCTAGGAATAGAAGCGGAGTTGTGTGATTTCGCCTGAAGCGGTGAGCATTTTCAAAGTTGGAGCATCTGTGTTGCCTCTCGCTCTAAGATCTTTCCGATACCGCTCCATCACGAGCACGACACATTAATGGCCTATAATGCAAGAATTTTCTGCAAGTTAAACACAGTGTTAATAGACTTTGTTGTAAAATTTAAAGACACACATACTTACAAATACCAATAGTTTGGGTTTGGTAAGTTTTTTTACTGTTTTTGAAAGAGGTCTCTCAAGCTTGCATTTATTTAATCAAAATACAGTAAAATATTTCTACAATTTAAAATAACTGTTTTTTATTTTGTTTCTATTCTTTGACAAATAGAAAGTCTAAAAGAACAGCATTTATTTGAAATAGAAATCTTTTGTAATGTAATATGTCTAATATGTCTTTAATGTCATTTTTGATCAATCTAATGAATCCTTGCTGAATAAATGTATTCATTTATATATATATAAAAAAAGAATAGAATGGATGTGCTCCTTTCAGTAAAAAAAGTCTAACTTTTGGTTAGAAACATTGCTTGTTTTTACTCTAGTAATAATATAGTTTTCTACAGAGACAAAGGGTACGTTTACACGACAACGATATGCTTAAAACGGGGAAGTTTTTCCTTCAAGTTTTCCGCGTACAGACGACACCATTGTCAAAACAATCCCCATTCACACAAACCTGTCAAAATGACAAAAAATGCTGTATTCTGCAGGCAGGCCATTAGATGTTGATGAAACACTATAGACTGAACAAGTACTATGCATGTGCATGATGTCATTGTTTTCACAGGTTCGCGTTTTTGTTGTTTACACGGAGACCGTTTTCAAAAACTTGCACTTTGAAACTTGTTTTCAAAAGTTTCAGTTTTCAGGCATTCAAAACACCGTTGTCATGTAAATGAACGGACAAAACGCATAAAAAGTGTTACGTTTTTAGTTGAAAATGGTGTTGTGTAAACAGCCCCTAATTTCATAGTACCACTGTTGTCAGATATTAGAAAAGTAATCTTCACAAAGTGCTTTGGAAATGTCAGTATTTCTCCATTCAAGTAAAAAAAACATGCCAAGAAGGGCCACCGAGTTTAGAAACTTTGGTAACACTCTCAGTTCAGTAAATCTATTCTGCAGACATCTCTCAACAGTCAACAGAGAAAATGTTAAAAATGCGCAGATTCCTTGTGGGCCCTCATAACCGACAGCCTGGACCACATTTGAAACTTATTCATCCAACAATGTTCATTAAAAACCTGCCATTTGCTTTAAACTTATGTTGCTTCAGTACTAATTGCCAACACTGAGGCAAATCGCTCACGTGTTTGCCATCAAAGTCTTTGTCTGTTACCACATAATGCAATTACTGTTTATAAATACATTCAAACTCCATCCATGTGGCTTGGTCGGTCTACTGTACTTGCTGGAAATAGACACGTTCCTGCCCCGCCCCACCCCCTTAAAACCTCTGCATGTCCCAGACTCATGTCTCTGTGGTGATGTCCCTGTCATATCTGTCAAAACCCATTCTGGTTTCCGGAAGTTTCTCTAGGCAGAGGCTCTGAGCCCTGAGAAGATCTGTCACTGTTCTATTTGAACGCATCCATAGCCCTGATTTGTGTGCAGATGACTGAGCACTGCATAATTGCATGAATATGTTTTCTGTAGTCAGCTATGGGAGATGGAGAGGGGAAAAAGAGACAACGTTCAGCAATTACATCCGTCTAACCTCGTGTGGAAATCCAGAATCTCATTTCCAGCCTGTCTCTGATTGTAATTACAAGTGCTGTGAATGTCTGTTACCAGCCCTGTGACTCTTAATACACTACTTCCATAAACCTACAAAGACAGGATGGCAATTAATTTGGGAAAACCATTATTTTAAGCATTATTTATCGTAAATTCCCATAAACCTCAGCTAATGTTTCGCTTAATGCCAGTGCAGGTTGATGATTATAATTAGTTCTTATCCCAAAAGAAAACGTCATGACATTGAGTTAAAGACCCGACAAGATTTCAGTCCTGTGGTGACATACTTTCTTTTTTAATCAGGAAGTTTGTCCAGGAAATGTGACTTTTTACTTTTTTTTTTTTAAAGACTTTAGTTACATTTCAGCAATGAACCATTTGGGTGGGACGTTCTCTTTCAAGAGAGTAGATGTAGTGTAGGATGTTGTGTATAATGAGTAATCAATATTTCGGTCAATTTTCTTGGAAAAGAATGACTTTTAAATGTGTTTTAATGGAAGTAACGACATATCTACAGAATGTAACGAATTATAAAAAAGAAAAAGAAAAAAAAAAGTAGGGCGGGAACTTGCATCTATCGATTGTTGATTGAATTTTGAGATATGGGCGTTGACTTAAATGAATGTGAGCTTGCAGTCAATTGTGGAGGGGTGGGTTTATGCAGACTAAAAGACTGGAGAAGTACGGTATATGTCCAGAGAGAAGTCTGTTATTTTGACCGTAAGAGTTATGACATTTTGATTAAACATCACGAGGTCAATTTAAAAAAATAAATAAATTGGATGAATTCAAGTTAATTTGTCCAGTAGCAATGGCTTCAAAGCTAATAAACATGGACTAAAAGCCACAGAATTCCAATTCTTCATATTAACATGGAATATGAAGAGTAAAGAGGGTCTACTCACCCTCTACCGGGCAATAACGGGTGACTTTCTCAGGCATGAGCTGGCGTTCTTTGTGGCGGCAGTAAACCTCCACTATCTGCTGCCGGCACTCCTTGGTCTTGGCACGAGAGAGGGCGGAGATTGCCTCTTTGCCACTGATCTCGCATTTGGGCGGCTGGTCGTATTTGATGTCTGCGGTGGGTGTGGCAGATCGCTTGGCCTGCTGGAGGTGGTGCCGGTGCTGCTGGGTTTGCTGTGGATGAAGGGTGGGATTGGCCTTCCGGTGAAGCTCAGTGCGCGTCTGATTGTAGCCACCTTTGTTTTGTGCATACTGAATGACCTCATTAGAGTTCTTGCTCAGGCTTTGCTGCGCATGCGCCTTCTCCAGAAGGCCTTGTTTGTGCTTGCCGGGCGCATGTCTCTGTGTCTGTGAACGTGCCCCGAAATTACTGTTGTCTATGTTCTCAAAGTCTTTGGGAACGGAGTTCTCGTTGTTGCTGTCCACGCGGACTTTCTCCTTGGGTCGGTGCGAGTAGTAGCCGTCCTGCAAGATGAAGAGGAAACAGTTGAAATTAGTTACTGCTACTAACAGAACGTCAATGTCACGACAGATAAAACCAGCAGGTTTTATACCTTATTTACTTTCATAAGTAATCAGACATACAATTTTTTCATGATTTTTTTTTTTGGATGAACAATAATGTTCTCTTTAACCACACAGTAATTCACTGTGAGCATGACCTCGTATGGGTCATTTCTGATATTTTGCAGTTTCCTGCAAGTGTCACTGTTGATGATATATTCCACTAGCAACGGTGTGTGCAACAGGAAGGAGGTTGCAGCCATGACCCGAGCGCTGATCTGATTGCAGGAGACGTCTCTGTAGCTGTGAAAGCTTTAGGAGAGGATATGATCTCTGACATGACAGGATGAATATCTACATGGTGTTTTGCAAATAAATGCACTATTTATTTGGTAATCATATTAGCAATCCATTTGCCAATTTCAGCTTGAACATACAAGTTAAATGCTCAGTCTTACACTGAGAATAAAGATGTCGATTATAAATATTAAACCTTTCACATAACGGCTATACATAAACAATACACTACCATTGAAAAGATAATTTTTCTTTGAAAGAAATTATTTTTATTCTGCAAGCATGCATTAAACTGACCAAACGCGTGATTGGTTCTTTTAACTCTAAGAAGGGACTACATAAAGGTCAATAAATCATATTGAGTGTTTGGATATCTCTGCCTTATATAACTTGTGACAACCACCATTTCGACATTACAACCACTTTGACATGTTCTCGCTAACTTCTCCACGCATCACGTCCCCTGACTCCTACGCCCCTGTCAACTGCTCTTACTTTTCCCCCTCAACTCGTTCTGTCCACTTATTACTGCGCCAGTCTTAAAGTACACATAACAGTAGACAGCCAGAGAGATATTAATAAGAGGAAATGGAAACAAACAAACAGAGAAAATCAAAGAGAAGGAGATGAGGACAGGAAGTAAGACTAGGCACGGCTGCAACTCTCATTTCCTAACCGTTATGGTGCAATTTGTCTACAGAGCATTTATTAAAGCTTGTTGGTGAGCTTGCAGAGTGTATTATTTGTGAAGGAAAACTTTCAAAGACAAATCTCTGTCGCGTCACCCGCACTTTGGCCCTCTAAAGGCTGCAGTTTAGAGCCGACTCCACTCCTGTCTGCTGCTTCTCCTCCTCCAGGAGCTTTCAGGAGGAAATTACAGTGCCCCGGATTAATAGCCTGAGCAACCACAGGAGGTAAGTTAGGCTGCTGGAGAGAAGACTATCGATCGCTTGCAAAAATCTGTCATTTCCCAAGGTGCTCTGGGAGCCCTGCTCTGCACCGCTGAGCACCTTGGCAGTCGCAGACCTTCTGTATTCTCTCTCAAGGGGAGGAGGCTCCCCTCTCTCTTGCATCATCCATCAGAGGAAGGGTGGGAGTCGCACACTCGTTTATCAAGCACACTTTTATCTGGCTCTTCTTCTGCCTCTCTGATGGCAAAGAACATCACGGGCCCCACACACACACACACACACACACACACACACACTAGAACTGGGCGGTATGGCGGTATATATCGTAGAAATGTGTCAGCTGGCAGAGATTCTGCTATATCGTCAACTCCGACACACCATTTACAAAATCTAAGAAGAAAACAAAGTGTGCCACACTTTTTACTTTTTGCATTTCTAGTGAATAAGAGCAATTTAGTTTTAGTTTCTGGTGTAACTGTGGGTATATGTGATTGCTGATATAAACGACATGCCTGCAGTCATTGGCATGGTGGTGAGGAATGCTCCAAGACTGGAATGCTGCTTTGCCTGTTCTCTCAATGCCTCACGTCAGAGACTGTTTGACAACTATAGTTATATGTAACTGTACACCTTAATGGTCTAAATGAATGAATAAGGTTTGAGGGAGAGTGCACACATGAAACTTAAAACCAAACAACACTCCCTTAATCTGCCCTGATTGTCTTCCAACTTCACAGTCCAGCAGCTAATACGTGGATACTGTGGGAATAATAAAATATTATTTATGAAAAACGCTCTGATCCAGGCTGACTCCATTAATAACACAAATCCAGCCAAGAACATAGTTTCTTAAAGAATCTTAAAGAACAAAATAATGATATAAAGAAAAATGAATAGGAAAAAGTAACCTCTTTTGCACTGTGACAATATTTTCATGACAATCATGACAATTTCAAATGACATACACCCAAAGTCCAGCCAAGCACACTTGCTGGCTAGATTTGAGATCTGGACATATTTTTGTGAGATTTATCTCAAGTCACCTTTATTTATATAGCGCATTATACAAGATAGATTGTTTCAAAGCAGCTTCACAGTAATAAACAGAAAAACAAAATTCAATGACGCAGACTTCAAAGGTCATTAAACCTGTCACTTTTTGTATTTAAGAGACAGTCGAATTTAAACAATTAAAGTATTCATTTTTTAACAATAAATTATTAATAGTTTAAACCGGAAGTTTAATAAATTTAACACTATAAAAGATTTTGACAAACCTCTAACCCAAAATCTAAACAAAAATCTAAATTTTGTAAATCTTATAACTCCATTGGCATTTTTATTATGAATTATAATGATATTTTGTTATGTTTTGTTTTGATATTTATCTTGTTATCTCTAAAATATTTTATCGGGTAGAAATTGTGAGTAAAATATTTTCAAAAATCCTTTTCTTTAATCATTATCTAGTAAATCTTGAAAAACTGGAAAAGTCATGGGACCTTTGAATATTGTTGTGGACAATGAGGTGGCACTGGAGTCAAAAAGATTGAGAACCACACCTACTACTAAAAATTAAAGATCTATTCAAATTCAACACACATACCCACCCATACACACACACAAATGTTGACAATGGTCCTCCATAAATCCTGCAAGTTATGTAGTAGCACTAGCACCTAAGTGCAGGAGATGAATCGTCTGGATGCATAAGGGTGAATCGCATCTCAGAGGAGCTTGTTGGACTAACAGCAATTGGGACTGAATGGAAACACTGTTAGTCAACTATTAGCAGAGTCATAAATACTTCAGTCCTCTGTGAAGCTGACGCAAAAGGACGTCAGAAAACATTACATGACTCAGCTTAAGGCTACAGAATCTGAGCTTTGACAGTGAGCAAGGCTTACAGAAGAGGAAAAATGCATGGGGAACGGATGTGTGAGCTGGTGCACATATGGATGCAGACATGAAAAGTGCATTCATGCAATGAAACTATGCGACTATGACTCAAGACAGTGGGCCAAGAACTAAAGCATCACTTTCCATGAATAATCTCATAGCCTCTAACCAAACATAACATCTCACTCCAACAAACTGATAACAAATTTGCTAATGCAATAAACTTGCTTTGCTAATAAAGCTTTTGTACTGGGAAATGCAGGCCGCAAATCCAAAAGTCACTACTCATGCTATTTCTGACCATATGTAACACCTCAGTTTGCTTCTCCCAGCAGAAGGTCAGCAAAGTTTGCCTCACCCAGTGCCCCAGGGCTGCAAGGGTCACCTTCCTAGAGGCTGCCCTCCCCCTGACCTCTCTGCCTGGGTGGCTGCGCAGGGTCAGTGCAGGATGAGTCACAGAAAGCTCCAGCAGGATGGGGGTGGGGGTGGAGACGGTCACATGTGCAGACTAGACACAGAAGGTGAGCTTGCAAGCTGGTTATAGTATGCGGGACGGGCGCTGAAATCCAACTCTGACCTTTCCTACACCACAGAGAGCAGCTCCATCAATCACCGTGACTGTCTACAAGCTACTCAATCAAACTGAACCGATGGCAGCGATCCACATCGAATCCTCATTCACAGAGTGTGTGTCTGAATCTTAATAAAAACAGCCACAGTTGACCTGCTCGTAAAGGTCAAACTGTGGACAAGTACAAAAGAACACTAGGGCTATGTTTGGCATAGTGTTGTCAAAAATATTTCTATTTCGATATGTATTGATACTGAAACGGTTCAAATACTCCCTTTCTGCAGTATCGATACACTGATACCAGCTGCATGTTCTCTGTCTCTTTCTTCTCTCTGACAGCGAATTGACACACACCCGCCTCCTCTCATTCACTTCATTTGCTCCAACTGAATAGTGCTTGTATTGCACAAAATTTTAGCCAGTCCCACAGGTTTTGCGCTCACACCGTTTATCTATATAAGTGGCGCTCTCATCAAGCCACCTATCAAACAGCTCGCGAGTACCAAATTAACTTCTTTTTCATGGTTTATCGCGCTTAAACAGTCAAATGCATACAAAATTAGGTTAAAATGCCCATCTTGCTGAGTATTCAGGTAAATACAGTCAGTTTTGGAACATAAATAGAGAAAACACATGTTGTGAAACAGTATATTGGATCCATGCATAAGCTCTTAAAGTGACAGCTGCCTAATAAACCAGCTGCTGTTTGTCATGGTAATCAGTGAACAAAAGACAAAGAGAAAAATCACTCGCTGTTCTTGACTGAATAATTTTTGTACCTTTAATTGTAAGCATTAATCTGTATTTAATTTATGTAGTGAAAACTATGCAGTGTTGTTTTACATTTGATTACTTTCATTTCTGTAGTATTTCGTACCTGAATACAATTCAACTTCATATTCCATTTCAACATCCTGTGGGGTGTGGCCAATACAATTTAAATTTAAATTTTTCTACATTGAATTTTGCCCAACCCTGGTCATTATGAATTCAAAAAATCTGCATATTGTGCACAGTATTCAAGCTATTTATACAGGAACTATAAAGAAAATAAAATAATTCCAAACTAAGCAGTGGATGCCGTTCAATGGCATCATCCAAAATTTCTACCATACTCTCAGGGTGTTTATATCTTGCTGCCATCACCTTGTGCTTTCATCCTGGAGATGGAGGCCAAGCTAAACCAAACTGAATTAAAATTGATTTGGATATTAGGCAGATTGAGTGAAAATTGCCTATGGGCTTTCATCACCTCTGCAAACAGAACAGTTGTTCCCAACAATGAGGAAGACACAGAGGACAGGCAGAGAGAAACAACATGATGCATAACCTGACCTTTCTTTCAAACGGCAAAAACCACAGAGGAAGTCTTTCACTGTTCGTCAAGCCAAACAAGCAGTCCAACATGCATGCAACCACACTTACGAAAACATAACCAGTACAGTACAGTATTCGCATGCCTAGAGACATCGCTCTGCCTTCTTTCTCTCACATACGGTTTCGCTCTGAGCAGTGTTCCTATCCTGTGTGATTCAGTCTAATGAAGGGGCTGGTCCCCTAGTCATTCTTGCTCGCAGCTCTTAGTGGGCTACTGGGAAAAATAGTGAAAAGCGCTTCCACTAGAGATGACAAATAAGCCCAGCTCAGCCCCCCAGGCAGAGAAGAGCAGGTCTGCATGAGACACTCAGCGGACTGTCAGAGCTACAACACCTTCTACAAGACCAACATGAGTCAAAGAGGTGCCGCAAAACCAGAACAAGGATATTACATTAGAGAAGATAGTTTATCTTGGAAACCAAGCAGACAAGGCAGAAAGAAAATGTTTAGAAGAAAAGAAAAATATAGAGAAAAGGCAATAGGAAAAAAGAAAATTAAGACACCAAAGGTGGTAAATGGCCACAAGAGGAAGAGAAAAACTTCTGTGGTTTATGGCCAATTAAGACTTGAAACATGTGCAGGCAAAAAAAAAAAAAAAAAAAAAAAAACCCTAAGTTTGCATCATTTCATTTCGAGAATCTGACATTTTTCAGAGTACTGAACAGGATGTTCAGTACGGAAAAGTATAAATACATCGCAATTATTTGAATCGAGAACAGTGGCCATTACAAATTATAATGAAGCCAGATCAAATGCGAGTTTGCTGAAATAGTGCCCATCTATATATTTCTCTGTTGGTTAACATTATCCAATTACCCATACTTCAAAGAAAGAGTAAGTTATTACAGTTGGATTAAAGGACAAAACATTGCTATTTGGAAAAATGTGCACGATCAAACAATCACAATATGACCAGGAGCACGCATATCCATTGCATTTCCACAAATTTAAAGTCTGTAATCTAGAATCACTTAGTTACTTTCCACTATGCACACCCAAAAACACTGATAAAACCATTTAGAGTCCTGACAAACATTCATGATGGATGAGAAATGTAACCGGCTCAAAACGGTCTTTGATAACTAGCTACGAGACATGATCACGGGACTTCAAACTTCAATGTTTATGAAAGCTTCTGAACTTGAAAGCGCATAGCTTTCTTTTTCAACATGTAAGGATAGAGGCCATCATCAGTCCTTGATCACGACCTGCCACAACATGACTGATCATTTGTAGCACAAATCTACCTAACTATACTGAAAAATCATAGAAAAGCACCCTGACCTACTTTTTACTATGCGTGCTGTATTAAACCTACTAATTGATAAAAATTATCCTTATTTTAGGGTTTATTATGATAAAGAGCTAGAGAAAATGCTCAATTTGAGATAGAGAAATGCTGTTTGGTGCTTTATCACTGACAATAATATGTTTAGTTTAAAAGCGTTGTATCTGCTTTTAGCTCTGATACATGCTTACAGACTTCACCATTAACAGATTAACAGAACTAATAAAAGGGCACAAGCTCTAATTGTTTGAGCATTAACGACAGTGCCTCAAGCATGAAGATTTACATTTGAACCCCTATCTGGTGTGTGATTTGTGCACAAAGCTGGTAAGCTGTGCTGGACTAAGCTCAGAATCATCAGTTTTGGACTCTCTGTGAAGAGCGCTGAGATTCCCCATAAGCCTCTGCTTGAGGCGCTTTGTGGCGTTTTTCCTATTGAACGCAGCCCCAAGCTTGCTGAGCACCTGTTGGCATGAGGCCTGATTGGCATCATCCTCTTCCCTCTGAAGTGCAGGGCCCACAGCTCTCACCAGTGCAAATGAGCAAACATTAAGCCAGGCTTAGCCTGCTGCTTTAAGGTTTAAGGCCTCGGCTTTTGTATCAAGTGGTCAACAGTAATCCATTATGGTAGGGATTTCTGGCACTGTCTCAGAAAATGCTTTCCTAAGTCTGAGGGATATGGAGTCGTGCAGCTCAACTAGTGAAAGCTGGCCTGTTTAAGAAGGTTTCCAGTTGCCAACCCCACATCTCATCAGTCTTGCACATTCTGTTCTTCTTTATCAGGGTTGAGCAAAATTCAAAAGTGAAGAAATGGCTCCATTTGAACTGAATAAAACTGGCACAGCTCACAGGAAGTTGGGATGGTTCACTCAAAAATAATTTACTCACCCTTGTATCATTGCAAACCTGTATGCTTTTCTTTCTTTCTTCTGCGTAACACAGAAAAACATGTTTTGATGAAGCCCATTGACAATGTATGGACAAAAACACTAAGACAAGACACTAAGACATTTCAAATTTTCTTTTGAAAGAAAGAAAGGTATACAAGTTAAGAATGACATGGTGACTTAAGGGATCTATCTATCCAGCCAACTTTAACATTTAAAAGTCTGTCTTGATAATTTTGCTTTTCTAGGTAAAAAATGACAGTTTTAAGAATTTCTTTGAATTTAAATTCATTGTAATTCTGCATCCTAACATGTAAATTCGAATTACAATTTTGCCTGAATTCAAATTTTGTTCAAATTCAGGAATTGAATTAGAATTTAAAATTCAGTTCTGAATGGCGCACAACCCGGTTACACAAAACATTCTTTTAAGAATAATAATAGCTGCTTTTCTTTTCTTATTTTTTAATTTAAGAATAGTTAATATTTTGTATTACCAAAAACCTGTTATTTTCTTCTTAAGGAAAAAAAAAAAAAAAAAAAAAAAAATATTTATGAACTTCTTAAGAATATTTAAAAAAAAAATTGCACTTAGGAACATTCTTACATATTTCTTAGAATTTATCTTAAGAAATTCCTTAAGAAAATCTTTCTTAAAGGGATCCTTGATTATGATTTCACTTTTTTAATTTAGTTCATGTGTAATGTTGCTGTTAGAGTACAAACAACATCTGCAAAGTTCCGATGCTCAAAGTTCAATGCAAAGGGAGATATTTTCTTTTATAGAAATCACTTTTTTAAGGACTACAACAAATAGCTGGTTGGGACTACAATGAGCTTCTTCCCCAAAATTTACATAAATCCCGTCCCCGAGAACACGCAACAAAGGGGGTGAGGCCATGTTGGGCTGCTTTAGAGAAGAGGAAGAGTTGTTGTAGTAGAGTGTTGTTACCATGCCGTAATTTTACGCCGGACTGCTTCACAAACGAGGGTCAATTCAACGCTGGATTTGCACAAAAGATTAACATGACGACACATGCTAGTGGATGAGCTCAATCAACTCCACAGCAACTACATAAATTTACCCACTAACCGTTCAGAAATGTCCAGTTGCATTGTAAAAGTTGTAGTCTCTCCATCAGTGTCCGACTCCGATTTGAACAATGTAAGGCTGAACACCGTTACTGACAATCCTCATTTTGGCAGCGTGAGATTCTCTAGCTTTGTTGTTGTTGAGCAACCGAAGCGTGAGCTGTTAAAGCTCCACCCTCTTCTGGAAAGGGGGCCGGGAGCAGCAGCTCATTTGCATTTAAAGGGACACACACAAAAACTAACCTATGTGTTTTTGCTCACACCCAAATAGGGGCAAATTTAACAAGCTATAATAAATGATCTGTGGTGTATTTTGAGCTGAAACTTCACAGACACATTCTGGGGACACCAGAGACTTATATTACATCATGTAAAAGCGGCATTATAGGTTCCCTTTAAATCTGGCTCCTGACCTGTTTCAGAGAGCAATTTCACCCAATCACATTCCACGCATGTTCTTTAGTTAAACCCGTTACATCAAAACAAACAAACTACCACCTTTCCGTCGACAGGAAACCTTTGTTAATGAGGGGGGTAAAGCCTTGTAGGCAGAGTGTTTAAAGAGGCATACAAATGAGGCAGCGCAGCAATTAGACAGAATCCACAATGGATGCGGCCACTCTCGGCTAAGGATTTCTTAATGAATGCTCAAGGTGCTGCTTGTGAGACAGATTGCTCGACATGTGGCCTCCTCGCATAAGAAGTGGTCTGGGACTCGGGCCCCAATGCCTTTACATAACCACCCCTTTCAGCCAGGAAGCGTGGGAGAACTACAGCTTTGTGTGGGCGACAGGACCGCGGGGCGTGCGTGTAAAAAGCAGGTCTGTGTAGGAAGACCCACTGCTCGTTCATTCCGCTTGTGTAAACAGGCTGAAACCCACCATGCTCAGAAATACCTTTCCACGAACCAGGACCGAGAACAGCCCCACCCTGGCTCGGGTCCTTCGGTTCTCTCTGCCACACGCACCACCAACAGCACACTGAAATGGGGTGTATTTTGGGCTAATCTCTTCTCTGATTGCTAATAGTAAGGTATGGAACAAGCCAGATTTGGACATAATGACAGCAGCAAGGTCAGCGCAAAAGGCGGTTTTCCAGGCCTGTTATTTGGGAGGCATCAACCAATGGAGAACTAAAACATCCAGGCTCCTCTCTGTGGCCCATGTGGAGGAATAAGAACATCAAACAGACTCCCAAAAGTGGACTGGCAGAACTCGTCTGGGGTCAGTCTTCCCCTGCTTTGCTTTTACAACAAATGTCGGTGCCATGCTAACACCCCTAAACTCTGCAGATGTAGAGTTTGGCTCAATCAGGTTATACACACATGGGACTTGACGGATGGCTTCTCTGCCAGCACGGTCCAGTCGTGCACAAGCATATGGAGTATCAATACACAATCTGTAACAGAAAACCTGAGAAGCACCGAACCGTTAATTGGCATACCATTCCATCCTTGCCATCCTGATTTCAAAGGCTCTGGCCAACGGCACAACTCAGCAGGTCTCAATTTAACTTTTTGGTAATGCATTAGCACGCGGATCCACAATGAAAGGGCCCTTTTGTCTGAATACAACGATCAAACTGCATTACTTTACATAGTTAGCAAATGAATTACATTTTTATCAGCTGGTAACAGCAATCCGGTCCTTTTCTTTAATAGTTACTAATCTGAAGAAAACCAGCATGTGGGAAACTACAGTACCTTGTAAAATCTAATTACACAACAATTGCAGTCATTGTGTTGATTACATAAAAAGTATGTTTCTATACAAATCATTCAAACAAACCATTTCCTAATTATCCCCCATTAAGAGCTATGTTATAAAACTGTGCATTGATACAAAACAAGCAGACAAATAGTAAAAATAACCAAACTGAAAGCCATATTATAATTAGAAGCTGTTGCAACTCATGCAAAAGGGAGCAGAAGGTACATCCAAATTTCTCTGCTGCTTTGCTACAAGTCACTGTAGGCCTATATCTAAAAATATTTAATGACGATTATAGACTAGATGTGTGAGGAGGGAACCAATTTAGACAAACACTGGCAACACGCACGCTACATCATTTATCTGAGTGTGACGCAGAGTAGATGTTGATACGAGAAAATCAATGGCGAGAATAGTGATGCAACAGTCCTGTTCAGCATCGGGGTGCCCTTTCACGGACAGCAGAACACTGCAACTGCATTCAATGCCAGCAGACACTCAAAAAAAACGCTTTCCTTCTGTTCATGACTCAGTACTTTTGCTGTTCTCTCTGCTCTGCTGCTACAGCAAAACAAAACATGCTGTTTGAATATTCACACATCATTTCTATACACACCTTTCCATCCGATTGAGAGTTCTGAGGTCAGTTGTTTGTCTGAAGCAAAGACATTTTTCTTCTTTTTTGGTTAGATAGCTCTATACCTCAGAGCTCTATAAATCTGCAAAAATGCCCTGAATAATTACTGATTACCTCTCCTATCCATCTCCTTTAACAGATCTCATTTACATCCATCCATCATGGCGCAGTTCCATCAGATCATATCCAATTCCGATATTAACCCATGGCTGTTGTCCATGCATTAATGTGCCCCTCTGATTGGAAACCAAATAACAATATTATCCACATCTGACGTCCCAGTTCTGCATTAAATCCAAGCTCAGCTTGGCATTTGCTTAATTTATCTCTTTCAGGTCTCAGCAGTTTAATTCTCAGTATTCCCCCAAGAAGCCAACTACCTCTTGGCATTCTGTCCTTGTAAGTAAAAAAATGTTCTTGTGACCTACCTGATTAAAAAAAAATGTTAAAAAGTCTTTTATGCTCACCAAAGCTACATTTGTTTGATCAAAAATACAGTAAAACGGTATAATATTATTATAGTTTAAAATAACTTTTCTATTTTAATATATTTTAAAATGCAATTTATTTCTGTGATGGCAAAGGTGATTTTTCAGCATCATTACTCCAGTCTTCAATGTCACGTGATCCTTCAGAAATCATTCTAATATGATGATTTGGTGTTTAAGAAAAATTTATTATCATCAATGCTGAAAACAGCTGTGCTGCTTAATATTTTTGTGGAAACCGTGATACAATTTATTTCAGGATTCCTTGATGAATAGAAAGTTCAAAAGAACAGCAGTTGTTATATAAATCTTTTGTAACATTGTTACTGTCACTTTTGATCAATTTAATGCATCCTAGCTAAATAAAAGTATTAATTTCTTTCAATAAAACAAACTTAATCATATCTAAGCGTGCATTCTTTGCGAATGGGTGTCATTCATTTGAAGTGGATACAACACAACTTTTACAAACAAAAAAGTGATCTAATTGAACAGTACCACTGTATACCCTGTAATTTGCACACTGTTTCAACAACATGGCCCAACCTGGTACCCAAGTTTTGTTTGTTCTGACTTCCAGACTCTTTACACATAGGCCTATCTGTTCTGCCCAGCCAGAAATGTATAATAGTAGAAGGTAGCTGCAGGCTCCGATATAAACCTGCCCACCACTTGCCCACGCGCAACCAACTTTCCAACATTCTACCAAGTACAGCTAACCCTGATCTCTAACACCTTCGGCCTGAGACCGGCTTAACCATGCACTGTAATATGCATATGCAAATGTTGTTTTGCATGCTAGTATCCCCACCTGACATTTTGGGATAGTTCACCCAAAAATGAAAATTCTGTCATCATTTATTCATCCTCAAGTTGTTCCAAACCTGTATAAATTTCTTTGTTCTGCTGAACACAAAAGAAGATATTTTGAGGAATATGGGTAACCAAGCAGTTGATGGACCCACTGATTTCCATAGTATGGAAAAAAGATACTATGGAAATCAATGGGTTCCGTCAACTGTTTGGTTACCAACATCGTTCACAATATCTTCTTTTGTGTTCAGCAGAAGAAAGAAATTCATTACAGGTTTGGAACAACTTGAGGGTGAGTAAATAATGACAGAATTTTCATTTTTTTGGTGAACTCTCTCTTTAACTAGCAAGACTAATATATATATATATAAAAAACTGATTGTAGTTTTCAGAGTATATTTTAGAGTAATTTATTTTGATACTTTTTTAAATGTATAAAATGAATTTATTTTATTTGTTTTCATTAATTTTAGGATCTTAATATCGCCATTTATCAGTTATCGCCTATAACATAAAAATAATTATCGCCAGAATATTAATATGAGTGCATTCCTACTGCGACAGCCACTTTTATTTTAAGAACTGTTTACACAGAGCTCTTCGATTTGATTGTGCAGTAAAATGAGAGGAGGAGAGGCTGTACAAAAACGCTGAGATGTAGGGAACTGCACTATCTTTAAGCCCTTAATTTGAAACAATGATGGGACATGGTGTGGAGAACCACACTTCAAAGACTCAATGCGCCCATGTGCCTATTAAAACTTGAAAAGAATCTCATAAAAGGAGGGAAAGGCCTCACAAAATTTGGAAGAAGAGATTAGAACAACTCTTCACATGACACAGTCAGAGGGACTGCCAAGCTATGAGGGGGGAAAAGCCACATTTACTTCTCATAGTAAGTGAGAGAGAGAGAGAGAGCTCTGAATGCAGAGGTGACGAATGACTGAAGAATTCGAGCAGAAAATGGATTCTCAGATTGGGGCTGAGCCTAACCCCTTGGCCCTCATATCTGGCTTTTCCTGAGCTCTTCTGACAGCTCTTCCACATGCTGCCAGTCTACTTCCACCCTAACACAGGCCAACATCACGTCAGCATCATATCCAGAGAGTTATCAGTATGTATGTATGTGTCTGTATGTGATGGGTCCTACCATTGATCTTGTTACACCTGAAGTTCTCTGTCTCTCCCTACAACTTGTAGACACAGATGCAGGATTCCCTGCCTGCCTGGGAGCTGTTATGAAGTATTGATTTCCTTTATAGTATGTGGCTGTGGTCAGGGCTATGTGCTGAATGTGGTTGCATTGTACATCACTGTGCTTGTGGGAGAAAAGAAAAAAAAGAACACTGAGGTTTATGGATGAGTCTGACACTGTGACTACAGATGCAATCCCACAATGCACTTTCCTGCTGGCACGAGGGATTTGTCACTAAGAAAGCACTAAAAAGCAGCAGGGTGGACACGTACCATGACAATACCATGGTATGATTCAAAGTGTCTTGGATGGCATATAAATATGGTAATAGTTTAGTACCATCATGTTGTTTCTAATGGGGAAATGATAATACAGAACAGTGGTGGGAAAAAGGACTATTTAGTTTTCAAACTGAAGTCGGCAGCAAGCAAAATAAAAAGGCATATGCAGAGATGTAAAACTCCACAGAAGGAAGAAACATGCATTTGTTGCAAGGAATGAGACATGAACAATTAGAAATAATAATATAAAATTATTCACCAAAATGTATGTAGATTTTTTTTTCTATATTACTGTTATATATAATAAAATATATATTATGTAAAATATATAATATATAAATTATTTATTAAATTAACATGTATGTTTATATTTTTATTTATTACTGTTCAAATAGATTTTGCCAATCTGAGAGAAAATAAAAAAGACAACTGTGTTTTGTTCATTATCTTTACGGTACTATTGCATATGCTTTAAAAAAATCTAGATATAACTAATAAATTATTTTTAATTGAAATTGAGCTGAAAATGATTGTAATCTTCTAGAAAAAAATCTGCTTTTGAAAATAAAAATGCAACAAACCCTCTTGCATGGGATCATCATATGCATATTTTTCATGGCCGATTTTTATTTTATTTTTTTTACAAGCAAATTGGCCAATTCTGATAACAGTAGAAAATTTATTTGTTGTTTATTTGCTCTATAAGAAGCAAACTGGCCTTAAATAATAACTATAGCCATTTGAAATGAGAGGCAACCACTGCATTTTAATTACAATCCAAACAAAGACGCTACACAAATGTAGCATGAGCAATTGTTTTTAAATTAGATTGTATAATCTCAAGATTTAAAGCAAAAACAAAATGTCCCGTCTCTGGCTTGTGTTAATGTCCTGTTTACAGACTTAGCTATTTTTCCACATAAATGACATTTTGGGAAATGACTGCAATGCAGTTTGTGTGCAAGTCCAGAATAGAGATCAGCCAAAATAAAACTAAAAACCGTTCGGTTGCCGATCGTGTGTTTGGAGCAAAAATCGTCCGGTTTCGATTGATCATCAACAAGCAGGACAGACGACCTGTAATAAAGAAGTAGACTCCCGATGGGCGGTAGAGACTTGAAGTGGTGCAGCTGGAGAAGTGTGTGACCGCCATCATCAGATAATCTCTAGGGCTGTGGCCTTTTCTCTTGGCCAGAATCAGCATCCCTTCAGACCCTATGGGATCAGTTAGCCAGTGCAGTGCTATTCATCAGACAGCTAAATCCTTCCCATTACAAAGTGAGAGAGAGAAAAAGGATGAGCAATATAGGCAGAGACAGAATTAGAATGTAACAGAGAGAGAGAGAGAGAGAGCGAGAGAGAGAGAGCACACCAGGGGGAAAAGAATGATTAGGGAACTTTGAGGCAGCCATAGACTTTAATTACACTAACTATGCTGGTTTGGAGGGGAAGTGTTTTAATACCTCCATAAACTGCCCTAAAATGTGTTGCAGACCGCTCTGAAACAGTCAGGCAGTAGACTGCGGGCACAGTGGCAGGCTGGCACAATCCTTCCACGTCGCCTCGGTGTTGAAGAGCAATAACAGCGGGCTGAGGTAGATTAGCAGCAAGACTTACACACTCGGTGACGTCTTTTATGAGCAGCGCTACCTTAATGTCATGGAGGCTGTAACCAACACTTACACTAAATCAACCTAAATAGAAACTTAAATGGCAAAGCGAATGAAAACTAATGTCAGAGAAAAAGGAAGCAAAGATATGCAAATAACAGCTCTCAGGATAATTACGGTCATTTATTTGCCCCCTCCTATTGGCTCAAGGGTGGATTACAGAAGCAAAGCTTGACTCTTAGAGCCAGTGCTTTGGCAGCTTTTCAGTCACCATTACTCAGTGGTGTGTCTCAATTGAATCTTTTCAGCGAGCTCAAGATCATCTGGGAGGCTCTTGTACTCACTCAAAGTATTCAGTCATGTAGTGTACATGCGGATCAGCATGTGCATGATGTTTCTTGGTGGTACTTTAACTATTTCTAGGGCTGGGAGGTATGAAGATTCATCTATACTGCTTTTACATCTTGGAATATCTACAGCGATGTACAGAACTATACTATACTCTCCAACAGAGCTGCACAATTAGTCGATAAAAGATTAACAATCACAATCTTGATTCAAAAACCCACGTGATCTCACTCCTAAATGACAACGAAGGCTATATCTATTAAAACTTTGACAAGTACAGTGAAACATTCAAACCTGTGTTTGTGCTGCTGCTGACCCAGATAGAGCAGCTTTTATGTAAAGGTATGAAACAGCTTCACAAACAGTCTTTTTAACCACACAGTATCGTTATTTCTGTCCTACAAACACTCATATTGGAGATAATAATATATAATTAGGGCTGCCCTCCACTAAAGAATTTTCTAGTCGAATAGTATTCGTTCATTTAAGTGATTAGTCGACTAATTAATAAAATTAATAAACCATTTAAATAATAATAATGAGCCTTGAATCACCTATATATAAAACAGCCTAATCAGCGCTCAAACGCACGGATAAGCTTGCAGCGGCGTACCGGCAAACATAAAGATTGTGGCTTGAAAAAAAAAAAAAACAGAAGAAGACTGTCTGTACATTTTAATAATTTATTGATAAACTAGTGTTTTGTGTCGACGATGCTGACTGCTGTCATCTCCGCAGTAGTGGAAGCGCATATATGTAAGTTTCATACAGATTACATAATTTGAGAATACTAGCTTTAGATTTGAATCAGTTAATTTAAAAATAGACATTTCAAGCTTTCCATAGATATATTTCTCATGTCTGTGAGGCAAGTATATTATATATATATATATATACACCGGCACCTCCATGTCATGCAGTAAGCGCGTTCTCCACACAAATACTTGGATATTCGCCAAATAATAGAATTATCTAGGTTAATGTTACAGCATTAGACTTTACGTGTTTCAAGTGATAAGCCATATTTGAGGATGATGAATGATAGGCAAATGTTTGGATTTTCTGCCATTAAAGGGTTAGTTCACCCAAAAATGAAAATAATGTAATTTATTACTCACACTCATGCCGTTCCACACCCGTAAGACCTTCGTTAGTCTTCGGAACACAAATGATATTTTTGTTGAAATCCGATGGCTCAGCGAGGCCTGCATAGCCAGCAATTTTTTTTGGCGCACCAAAAATATTCTCGTTCCTTTATAATATTAATATTAAACCACTGTACTCACATGAACTAATTTAAATATGTTTTTAGTACATTAATGGATCTTGAGAGAGGAAATGTCATTGCTGGCTATGCTGGCCTCACTGAGCCATCGGATTTCAACAAAAATATCTTAATTTGTGTTCCGAAGATGAACGAAGGTCTTATAGGTGTGGAACGACATGAGGGCAAGTAATAAATTGAATTATTTTCATTTTTGAGTTAACTGACCCTTTAACGATCTGTCCATCAAAGACTGTGATTCGCCAGTTCCAGTGGAGTTTTTTTTTCTGCGACTAACCAACTAATACCAATTTTGGTCGACTACGCCTCTTCTCGTCGCCTAATGGTTGATTAACTATTAGAGGGCAGCCCTAATAATATACTGGGATAAAATTTTTATATTTCAGATATAAACACTGATGTCTATGGAAGCGATAAAAATAGAGTAAATCACCTTTTGAAAGTAACTTGATGCTTCAAATAAAGATTGTATGAAATACATTGTTACACCAGTAGGTGGCTGTTAAAAAATGTAATTGTTATTGAATCATTCATTCAAGAGATTCTTTCAAATACACTGATTCATCTATAACAAAGCAATTGAAGTCTTTGAGTGAATCACTGATTTTTTTAAAAAAATAATTCAAATTAAGTATTTTCTTTTTTTTTTTTTTAAATAGACTGCAGCAATTATCATTTTGCCAGAACCTCTAGTAAATTACATACATTTTGGTTTAGTTGTCTGTTCAGAATCGTGATCTTTATTAACAAAAAAAAAAAAAAAAATTGTGATTCTGAATTTATCCACAATTGTGAAGCTATAATCTCCAAACTACTATTTTTTTTATTACCCTGATGTTCCTGTAGGAAGTTAAACAGTACAGCATAGAGCTGACAACAGAGGTCTTTGGTTCGATTCAACAGGA
Source organism: Ctenopharyngodon idella (assembly GCF_019924925.1). Taxonomy (NCBI): domain Eukaryota; kingdom Metazoa; phylum Chordata; class Actinopteri; order Cypriniformes; family Xenocyprididae; genus Ctenopharyngodon; species Ctenopharyngodon idella. The sequence continues at coordinate 26,159,735 of NC_067222.1, forward strand.
GTGAACTGATAATGTAATGCAAACAGTGTTGTTATTGTTAACTAAAACTACAACTATTAAACAGTTTTCATTCTTTGAACTCAAGCTAAAATAAAATAAATTATAATTAGATAAAAAAAAAAAGGTTAAAATTGTTGAAATTAGAAAGTACTAAAATTACTAAAACTAAAATAATAAATTAAAGCTATTTTATATAATATATAAATAATGATAAAAACACATAAAAATAAAAAAACAAACTAAAAATGAAAACTGAAAATATAAAAATAAAAGCCAAATCAAAATATTAAAAAAATACTATATAACTATATAAATTATACTAAAATAACACTGAATATAAGTTGCTGAATAAAAGTGCCCGCAAAATGAATAAATGTAAAGGAAAACATGAGCAAATAGACAAATGATTTTTGTTTAATGGATGATGAAACTAGGAAAGAAAAAAAAAAAAGTCCTATAGACTTACACTGATGGAGAGACTTGAGTCATATCTCTATATAGACCCTACCACAAAGAAACCACAAAGAAACGTGTTAAAAACAGCTCAGAACATGCCCTGGCAACCACTCCAAACACTCTAGCGACACTTTTGCATGGGTGAACAATACTAAAACTCTAGCTTCAAATTGTAATTGACCATAAACTGACACCTCTCAGTTCAGAGGCACCATCCATCCGCTCTTAACTATAGAGAAAGAGAGGGCACAAGCAAAGTCAGAATAAGCCAATTCCCTCTCTTCATTAGTATTCTTTTCATTCAGCTATTCAACCTTTTCAGGTTGTGAATTTGGTCTTAAATGGATACCCCATTCCTCTTCTTTGGAGTTTCTAAAAGGGCACCCCAAAGTGAAAATATCGAACTGAGAGCCGTGCTTCAGTGACTGGTCCGTCCCTGTACACCAGACACTTGACATTAAGCGATTCTTTCTCTACAGCTTAAAGCGAAAAAGCAGGGGGTGATTCATAATCAGATGATTCACCTGTCCACCGAATCACACTCAAATAATAAAAAATAACTGTCTTCCAAGAGGCAGACACCTTACCAGGCTACCAACCATGTTATACTACTCACAACCAGACTTTTGACTAAATGGCAAAAGGTTTGGTCTACATTCCCGCCCACTAAGAACCTTTTAAGAGCCGCCCACTTAGAAAGTATAAGTTATATTGTATATACTATTTTGTTTAAATTGGTTAAAAATCAAAAACTAAAAACTAAAATCAGTTCAAGCTAATTTAAGCACCAGAACATTATAATGTACAGCATATTCATTTTGAAATTTGTTAATTACACTATTGTTTAAAAGTTTGGGGTCAGGGACATTTTTTTTATGTTTTTGAAAGAAGTTTCTTTTGCACAGGAGGGCTGCATTTATTTGATCAGTAAAAGAGAAATTTATACAATTGTATATAATCAGATTAGAGCTTGCCAGACTAAGAAAGTGCTATCTAGGTTTGTCTGCAATATGCATCAGATGGTCTGAAAAAAGACTGAGCAATCGGGCCAGTGGTATCAGTAGTCTGGGCAAACAATGAGTTAATAAAGATACACTAGCAACACGTAAAGTATTCTCAAACCCTCTGGGATTGCTGAGGATTACGCCAGGGATTTGAGTAGACACTGGATTAAAGGATTTTTTTTAAAAAAGGAGAAAATACACATAAATTGCAGTTTTCTCCTTGAACATGGAGCCTTCACTTAATCACTGCTAGAGACTAAGCCTGGATGCTCAAGATGCTTCTCTGGTATCTTCCAGTCGCTCTTCAACAGTGGGCTTGGGGGGCTTCGGATCCCTGTCAGAAATCAATTGCGAACTTTGCGTTTACACCTGCTGCTTGTGCAAAAAGCGATCAGAGACGCACAGACCAGCTGCTTAGAGGGATTCACAGGGGGTACTTCCAAAAGAGTGTGAACAGGACTCTCTATTCTGCCAGGATGAGTCGGGGGGATCTAACCGTGGGTGGCAGAGGGAGTCTTTTAGCATTCAGAGGCTCAGTGGGAATTCACACCAGCGTGTGATATACTCACATTCTCTAGCTTGCCGCTAAAAAAGAGAGCGGAAGAGTCACGTGATCGGGGCTGTGAAAAAGCCTGCGTCTTGGTCACATGTAGCCGACATGATTCACAAGCCCCAGCAGGCATTGCCTAGAATTATGCCCTTCCAGCGCACTTTAATTAGGTCTCTGTTGCGGGATGCAGAGTGTATAATGGAATGGGTGAAATGGCATTTGTGGCTTGAAAAAGGTGGCGATTTGGGAACGCTCGATGGCTTGTAGACAAAGCTATTTGTGATTATAATATTTTCAGATAATATTCTCCTTGTTTACCACACTAAATTCATCGCTGACATTCACAGACGTCCACAAATGATTCTCCGTCGAATACAGAAATGACAAGAGGATCATTAGCTTTGGCGTCTATGGCATCTACTAAACAAAAACGAGATATGAGAGGTCTCGGAAAACAGAAGACGCCTGCAAACGGGGCCTTGAAAATTCACATCGTGATTTAAATTCTCTGAATTTCACACTCAAGCATAAAACAACACCAGGCCTTATTCCCAGGATGCCTCTCGCTATCTGCATAAGACAAAAACAAACAAACACAAAAACTAGTTTAAGATGCTTACCAATGGGATTTTTGTCTTTCCCTTTGGGATTATGGATTTGAAGTATTTGTTATTGCATCTGCTAAAATCCGTGGCTGATATTAGACCGTGTGTAATGAGGTTGTTGTAGAGTAGGGTGATTATCTGATGCTGGGTGGATTATGGTGGCTGCTTGAAGCCGACGGATACATGGACTAGCTGGTTTGGCCCACGTTCAGCGCAGGAATGCAGAGGACACAACATACACGGTGAAGAGAAACAGAATGTGAGACCAACTCAGAGAGGAGACAGGAAGAGAGAGAGAGACGGACAGACATAACAGTCTCAGAGACCTTATGTACTGAGTCCCTTCAGCCTGTTTAGCCAAAGAAGATCTACTCTATTTGAGAGTGTGTGTGTGGCATATGTTTGAATGCCATGTGTGTGAATATAGTTGGACCTGTGGGAGTGTTACTGAGGGGGTGTGGTAGTGTTGGGTAAATAGAGACAGACTGAGAAAAAGAGAGATGGGAAACAGAAAGAGAGACAATGAGAGGGACACAAAGAGAGAGCGATATTCAGGGTAATTCCTCAGATTACGAAACTTTCATTGACATTGACTCTTGTTATAAATCTAAAATCATTCTTAACAGAAATCTAAAACATGACCACGATAAACTTGAATTTAAGCTCCACAACAAACGTACATACTGCTAAAAATAAAGCTGAATTTAACTGTAAGAGACAGAAAAAAAGACAGAAAAGGTTGACAAAGTAGGGATGCATATAGATTCTGGTCGATACCAACTTGTCAAAAATTACTTTCATGTTTTAGCTGATACTGATGAAATGAAAATTATCCCATGATTTACTCAACCTCAAGCCATCCTAGGTGTATATGATTATCTTCTTTCAGACAAACACAATTGGAGATATATATTCTGAAATATCCTGGCTCTTCCAAGCTTTATAATTGAAGCCCAAAAAAAATGCATCCATCCATCATAAAAATAATCCGTACATAATAAAGTTCTTCTGAAGCAAAGCGATGGGTTTTTGTAAGAAAAATATTCATTTTGAAACTTTATAAACTAAAATAACTAGCTTCTGGCAGGCAACAGTATGCATACTACCAAAAGAGTAACCCCTGAAGCGATGTATGACATAGGATGTTGTAGGACGTGATGTAAGAGTAGCGTAAGCTTAGACGCCTCTCGCGGTTTAAACAAATAGGGCTGTGCAACAAACTCAAGCTACTCTTCTCTTATATCGAAATCCTCTGATATTTCTCTTTAAAATTTCTCGTTTTAGATTTCTAATTTGTGGCCGGTGTTTTGTTTTGCTCTCTCCTCTGAGCTTCCTCGCTTGTCATCATATCATGCGTTGGGTCAGGGGTTACTCTTTCACCGTAAATCAATGAGTACCGCCATCTGCCGGAAGCTAGTTATTATAGTTGATAAAGTTTTAAACATGGAAATTTTCCATGTTATTCATGTAAAAATGGAGGAAATTGCTGTTTCAGTCAAACAAACAACTTTACACAGCACTTTTCAAACAAATTCAAAGTGCTTTATGAACGTAAACAAGTTACTGACAAAAAATTAAAAAGTGCAAAAAATGAAAATAACAAAAAGTGTTTACAATAGCACAGTAAAATGTTAGAATATAGTAAAGGAAGAATAATCAATAATGAATTGTTGATATATGCAAAATAATGCATGCACCAGAAGTTATGGTGGGCACTGAAACTAAATGAATAAAGCACACAGAGAAAGAGACAGATCTATGCAAAGAGAGAGAGAGAGACAGAAGTGGTGGTGGGGAGGACTACCTGTCTGGATGGTGGTGGTAAAGCAGCCAGTGAACGTCAGAGTTTATTTTCTTTCGGCCGTCACTGACTGAGCTGTAACACAAGCCTCATTCATGTGACCAACACACGGTTACATAGTCATACTGACACACCTCGACACTGACCAACGCTTTCCACCGCTCACAGGGAACGTATTCACATGAATACACAACCCCTCTCTTCTTCTGCAGCGTCAACCGCTCGCCCCCGACGACTCCTGCTCAACCACCGTCTTCTCCATTCGTCAAGTTAACACACAAATATTAAACTAACACATACAGCATTAGTGCGCTTACTGATATTTTTGTATAATGGTGTATTTAAGCAGTATTCATGTGTGTATATAGGGATACACAATATATCAGTACTATATTGGTTATTGGCCAATATTATGCACAGAATTTTTTCATTTAAATTCAAATCTTTTAATTAGTATAAGTCGATATTGCATATTGTGCATGGTCATTTTCCTTACATTTACATTCAGATCACCTGGGTCATCTAATGCTCACTTAAAGTTAAAGAGTTAGTTCACCCCAAAATGTAAATTCTGTCATTAATTACTCACCCTCATGTCGTTCCACACCCTTAAGACCTTCGTTCATCTTCAGAAGACAAATAAAGATATTTTTGATGAAAGAATGCTGTCAGATGCTTCATAAACTTCATAAAGAGTTTCTGAAAATGAATCCATATGAATCGAGTGGTTTAGTCCAAATTTTCTGAAGAGAATCGATCCTTGTTATGATGAAAAGATTTAATTTAGGCTTTTACTCGCATGTAAACATTGATCAGCGAACATAACCTGAATAATGCACAAGAGCAAACCTCTTTCTGAAGCTCAAATGTGCGGCGTAACCAATGAGGTTCATTCTCGTGTGTTACACAGCACATTTGAGCTTCCAGAAGAGGTTTGTTCTTGTACGTTATACAGGTTAGGTTGAGCTTCTGCTTATGTTCGCTGATCAATGTTTACATGCGAGTAAAAGCCTAAATTAAATCTGTTCATCGTAAAAAACAATTGTGTCTCTTCAGAAAATTTGGACTAAACCGCTCGATTCATATGGATTAGTTTTCTGATCTCTTAATGAAGTTTTTGAAGCGTCAAAGTGGTAGTTACAAAGGCAGTCAATGGAAGGAAATCTGACAGCATTCTGTCATCAGAAATATCTTAATTCGTGTTCTGAAGATGAACGAAAGTTTTACGGGTGTGGAACGACATGAGGGTGAGTAATTAATGACAGAATTTTTATTTTTGGGTGAACTAACCCTTTAATCTTTAAAAACAATTTTACAATAATTTAATAAAGCCACGATCTCACTACACTTTTGAGCATGCAATGGTCAGAAAATGCCATCACACTCTGCGGCGTCTTTTTTAAAAATACATAAAAAATAGAAAAATAAACCATCTACTCCACTGAACTGCAATGCTTCAGTCCTGCAGATTTAAAGTTTGCGTTCAGCTAAAAGGTCACGCTGTGGAGTATCAATCTTCTTTTGGTCACTCGTCTTCATGTGACACAAATGCTTCCCGTCTTTCGCATGTGTATAAATGGAAGTCAATGGAGTGAAAAGTGTAGTGTAACCACCCCTTAACACCGTTAAATGTAATCTTTAGCACATCTCCAAATGAATACCCAGATTTCATACTGTACATTATAATGTTGTTATGCCTGAATTCAGCATAGCATGACTGATTTCAGTTTCAGTGTTTTATTTTTAATTAATTTAGATTAAAAAAAATGTACAGAACTTTAATACCGGCAATAGCATAAAAATAATAATTTGCTTCAGAAAGAATTTTAATATTGGTTCATCCCTAATAATCTGCATACAATGCATCCAAACAAGACCTCACGCGTCTCAAAAAAGACCTCACACAAATGACGCTCCATTAGACAGCCCACTACTCACAAGCATCCGTAGGCCCCGCCCCCTCCTATTTCCACACAATGAGTGATAACAAATAGGCGCCAACAATGACAAGAGTGAGATGGAATTAAGGGCCTGTAGCAGCATACTTAGCCAAGTATGAATAGCGACCGACCACAGTTATGTTAATGGTAGCATTACGGTGCACCAATTTGCTGTTTTTCCAATATCTGTGACAGGCCACTATTGTGCTGTCAAGCTTACATAACAATTAGCTCACTTTTTATGGACATGTTTACAAAGGACATAAAGCACTGCTAGCAAAATATTCTACCCTAACACAATAGACATTCAGCCACTTGAAAGCATTTTCACGACAGTCTTTATCACGGCTCTCGGTGTGAACTATAAAATCAGCCCTAGCGCTTGCTTTCTTAGCTTTAGTAGATGAAGTCATTGGCGAGGCAATGGGACCGAGCCCGCTCATTAAGAGAGCACATCATGGAATTGTTTGTGATAACCATCAGCTTAACACAGAGAAACAAATCAATAGGTGTTGGCTCGGTTCATTACGTAACAGTCAGAGAGAGATGAAAGTGCTCTGTTTGGTCTTTTCTGCGCTTCTGGAATGAAGGTAACCTCATGAAAACAAATTTTACTTCGCCTCTAGCCTTCGAAAGCCATGCAAAAACAACCTGGCTCAACTTTCCTGATTCGCCGTCATCAATCTTTACAAGGTCTGAGATATACTTCCCTCCCTGTTTAAGAGCTAATGGAGAGGAGGAAATGCTAACAGGGCAGCTGTCCAACTGAAGCTGGGGCAAATGAGCACCCTGGGGCAACTTCTGATGATCAAGCAAAACAAAGACCAGCCTGGATCAAATGTTGAGAGAGAGAGAGAGAGAGAGAGAGAGAGAGAGAGAGAGAGAGAGAGAGAGAGAGAGAGAGAGAGAGAGAGAGAGAGAGAGACAAAGAAAGAGATGCAGAGAGAGAGGCAACAGAGACAGAGAGATGGCCTGTTAGCACTCAGGCATACTGACGGAGTGTGAGTCAGCACTGCGAGGAGAGGAGAGGAGAGGATGGAACAACTCAATAACAGGAAAAGACTGAGAGAAAGACAATGTATCCACAAAAGAGTTTCTGCTAAGAAAAGTAGTTGCGTGACTAGGGAATGACACAGTTGGCCAGACAAAAGCGAAAAAAAATGTGTTTATTTTGTGGTAACATGATGGACTGTGCAGAGGTTGTGTAACAAACAATCATTATCTGTCTTTCTGTTGTTGTAAAATTGTTGTAAAATTTCTGTCATTTACTATTTTTAATCCGTCACGTTTGTTTTAATTTCCCAAATTCCCCTGATTTGTGCATGTGCATTTGAAATAGTCTTATGGCCTTATATTCAATACATCTTTTCAATAATTAGTAGGGGTGTTAACAGCACACAAACATGACGGTTCGTTATGTACCTCTGTATTGATGTCACCGTTCAGTACAGCAGAGGGGAGAAAACTAAACATAATTCTTTTCCTTTTTTGACATTTCGATATTTTGTTTTTCTGCGATATATATTGCGATATGAAATAAATTCAACAGATTACTTGAATAGCTCTATTTGGAAAGAGTTAATAATTCCAGAATGATTGGGGTAATTTAAATGAAATAAACATGGCTTTATATTTTTCAGGTAATAGTCTTTACTGTATAAAATGTAATATAATTAATGTGTGTTAAAGCTGCAAAAGTAATTTTCTCTTTGTATTTTGTTGTCGACATTCTGACACAGAAAGCAGCAAGAATATTAGCTTACTGCCACTTTAAGACTGAAAGCGTGGATCCAATAAAATGATACACATCCATTTTCTTTGTTTGCGTTGCCTAAGCCATAAGCAACTGTGCAGTATCCTTTACAAGGATACTCGCAGAGACAGATATTTTGACAATTCTGCGTGAATCAGTCTGTTCAAGGACAAATAGATGTGGAAGTGAACAGAATTCGGTGTTCACGCGCATCAGCGCGGCTCCATGTGCGCGCACAGAAAACAGTGCGCACAACTGACAGGACCTTAAACACGTGCAAATGATGAACTTTCGCTCTATGATGGTTAAACTTTTCAATTAAACCGAGAATCGCATGCATTACAAAACTAAGTGCCTGGTCTGTAAGGATTAACAATCCCTATACTAGATATCGCACTTCCTGTAATGTGACTATCATAGATGCTCACATTGCGATATTGATGCTAAAACGATACATCGTGTAGCCCTAATGCTGTGGACAGTACATGACTTGCCTGAGGTAAATGTAATGCTACGTGACATATTATTCTCAAGCTGTTTTATTGATGTCTATCTGTGGTTGAAACACTGGTTGAGAGATTACATGCATTTCTAGATCGTCTGTTCTTCTTTTTCTGTGCTTTTTCCTGTTGTGGTGGTTAGCAAACAGCGTTGCATTAACGTGCACGTCCCCTTCTGGATTGGAGTGTAAATCGCATGTGACTGACACTAGGGGGCTTGAGCAAACTTGCAAGGGACGCAAGAAACACTAAAAAATGCAAAAAATGCAACAAAAAAAAAACAAAAAAACAAAAAAACACTATACAAATAACATATTAAATACATAACTTGTAAACACTGATAAATATTTTTTACTTTTTACTAAAAGACTTAAAGATGTCCCCTCAACAACCTTTTTTTTGTAATTGCGGAAAAAAAAAAAAAAAAAAAAAAAAACTGACATTGGGAAATTTTAAATGTCAGAAAGCACAGAAACTCTGATGTACACAAGCTTGGCTTTGTGATATCAGGGTGCAAGTGAGGACTAAGCTTTATTATTCCAAAGCTTTGCTGCCTAGTCAACTATGGGAGCACTGTCTGGAACCATGCTATAAGAAAGATCCCTCCACATGCTACAGTGAGTGAGAAAGAGCCACACAGGTGTGTGCGTGTGTTTACATGGACACTTATGTCACTCTCGGTCCCCAGAGCCCCTCCCTCTGGGATCCCACCACTAATTCAGGTGGCGAGCGGTCGGCAGATAATGAGCACATTCACATTCAGCACACATGCTGAGCACAACATATGAGATTGATCACCATCAAACCAGACTCCCCTCACATCAGGAACGTCCTGCGGCGACAGGACCCGAGCGGTGTTTGAGCATGTGGGACCGGCTGACCTGAGGAGAATCAGAACATGCAGTAACAAGACAAATGTGGCGTTCCGCTCACCTGGTGCGCAGCGGCATCTGGCTAATGAGAACATGTTAAAGCAAATGAAGGAAGTACCGTTTATTGCTGCATTAACACAGGCCCCAAAACACACCAAACACATGTGGAATTAACTTAATCGCCAGCATCACAGCCCTTCACTGGCATGCTTTCCTCAGCGCTACATCTGCCTGAAGAAATGTTTCATTTAGTGTGGTTAACTAATTAATTTATCTAGATTTTTTTCTTTTAATAGAGAAAGAGGAATAAACTGTAAACATAAAACATGAAATACAAATTAAAATATAAAATAATATATGATAGTAAATATAAATAAATAAATTCTCTCTCTCTCTCTCTCTCTCATATATATATATATATATATATATATATATATATATATATATATATATAAAATAAGAATATATATTATTATTATATACATTAATATAATTATAAAAGGTTTCCTCAAGACCCAGGACAGATTATTCAACTAATCATTGAGCCAACCTTCTGACTAGGGTTGAAAATATCTATATATGAAAATATATAGTTAAGCACATCCATTTATAGTTAAATTCAATTTAATCTAGCTGCATCTGGTCTTCCATTTGGGCTTGGAAATTCTTTGCTTAGGTAATACAAAAGCATTTATTCACATAAGTAAAGTATCCCCAAAAAATTCTGAGCCAATTTTACCATTTACAGAAAATCCCACATTTATCTGAGGGTTAATCCACTTCCCATTATGTACGGCCAACATCCCCATTTCCACAAGCAATGGAACTTCCAGTTTTGGTTTCAGGAAGGAATACACACAGTGCACAAACCATACAAGAAATCCAGTGCTGAATACCCAACTAACATGCAAACGGTGAGGTCAATGTAGGACCAGATGAAGTTTGTGGAAATTGTGCAGAATAGATTTAAACAGTCAAATATGTTAATCAGAGTCAAATGAGCCAAAATATGAACATGCAAACAAAAACCAAAAGATCCCATTTTTTCTGCAATTCAGCAGCGTTTTTGGTGGGCGCAGATTGCGTGTGGGTTTGGGTTAATGCCATGTTTAAGAAGGCAGCACAGTGGCCCACAAGAGGTGAGAGGTCATCTGTGTCTCACATCTCTTTAATCAAAAAGGGCTGAAGAGCAGACAATTTGTGCCGGCAGAGCTGTGACTGTGGTATTAAAAAGCAGTCGGCATAAAGTGCACTACAAAAAGGAAATAGTAACTCCCCTATCTATTTTTCTCTCTTTGAGTCAACAGAGGCCAGGTAGAGTGTAGCACTACACCGAAACACCCGAACAACAAAGACTTGTGCTGCTTTTTAGACAGACACAAACACACTATATTCTGGCAAACCCAGAACAGACAAATTACCTGAAATTACAACAAATTAGCCATGAGGAAATCCAACAGTGATGTGGCTTCAAGATGAAGATTAATTTCAGACAAAAGCAGACTGATAGGCATCTGTGGGACTCAGCAGGTTTGAGAACCTTCAGGGGGTTCGGATGTATCTTCTGAAACACTCTCGGGTTTCTAACACTTGCTCCAGACTTCCCACCTCGCTGATTCCATGCCGTCTCAGGACGAGGATCGAGATAAACAGCTGAAACAATCACACGGCTACGGGCTCTCACTTTAATCCTCTGCCAATCCTGTTTGCCAGAATAAACAGCCCACTGAGGCCACAAACAAATCCGAGCGCAGAACAGATATGGAAGAGCAGAGCGTGTACACAAGAGCACGGGCAAAAAGGTGACCGGCGCTGGGATCATGCCACACTCTATTATTATAGTTCGAAGGAATTGCGTGGTATAAGGCGCTTCCTGCAGCAGAGTCGGATCCAAGCAGGATGATGGCTCTACAGGGAGCATTTCAGAGCAGACGACACCGAAAGACGGACACGCTTCACACCACCGAGGCAGGATGGCACCAAGCCACTCTGCTGACATGCACACATTTACTGGACATTAACACTCCTTCCAAACTGCGACAACTTGAAGGCAAAACTGTCTGAGAAGCAAGTCCTGCTGAGAATTCGGCATCCGAAGGTGCCGTCGATTAGTGCTGGAGGGATTATAACGTGCACTTTAGACTGCAGGATTAAATTCGACCACAGAAGAATAGAATTATCACATTAGACACAGATAGAGCAACAAGTCTGTGGGGATATTAGCGAGAGACTAAATGAGATGGAACGTCGCTCCAGGCTCGCTGTGGTTTACATTACACCTGGATTAGAAAGCTAAATTAACACCTCTGCAATTAAAAAGTACCGTACCACACGGTAGCCAAATGGTGATGTTGGTATTAGCCTGCAGTGAAAATCTGTTCCAGCCTTCACATTTTTACATTATCCAGATTTACATGAACACAATTAGGATGATATTTCTTCAATGAGGAAAGAGCTGTTCAAACACAGCTATTGGTGACAGAAAGATTTCTAATTAGATTAGGCAAACCTATGTTTGAGAGAATTATGTTAATGAGATGCTACATGATAATTAGTATCAGTTAATTGTAAAAAATGAAGCAGACTGATGAGGGAGTGCAGCGCTTTTACTGAGGTGGGGTGTTTAACGTATTCTGTGGGAATTAATTAGAAACACTTTAATGTTTTATACACCTTGGCTGTGTCTCAAAATTGAGCAAGCTGCCTACCTAGGAGGCATTCCTAGGCATGTGCATCATAAATTTTGCATAACATAACATAGATTAATTCCCAAAAATGCTTCCTATGTATAGATCCAACTAGGTTTTAAGAAACAGTCATAGAGATCAAGCGGTGTCCATTGCAAAAACATTTCTGGTTTGAACAAAAAAAAAAATTGTGTTTCGCAAGAAGCTGATACGCTGTAAAAAGAGAAAACGTAACCTTAAATAGCTATTTTTAACTGATCTGACCCTACTCTCACTGATGTTACCTAATGTAGTTGGGTCATTGTCCTCAACGCAAGGCATGGAGGGTCTGTCAGCAAAGCTGCAGGCAAAGACTCAGAGCAGGAGCATCATGTCCAGATAGATCAGCCAGCAGTTCAAGGCACAAACTGAATGGAGAATGTTACGAATCCACAAAATCAATAGTAAAATATGTCGATTTTAAACCGCCGCTAGTGAGGGCAATGATCTTTGGTGCTTTTTGTGTCACTATTTGAAAAATTTGCTTACATTTTGTTAAATCAAGTATCAGATTTGACAAATGATTTTATATGAACAGACTCAATTATATATAATATATAACATTTATTAAATTTTAAGAATAGATGAAAAATAGCATTTAAATCAAATGTATGAAAAATAAATAAAATCAGCTGAGCCATTAATGTGGATTCATAAACGCAAGAGGTTCAAGGTAAGTTTTAAAAATGACATTTTTAAGACATGTTGAATACCAAGTGGACGTTTCGGGAAAATGAGTCAAATGACCAGGTTATTTCAGTCATACTAATCAATATTTTGACTTAAATAACCGAGTTAATTTCTGTTATCACATGAAATCCATTTTAATTTACCTGACAAAACATTTCTATAGTTTTTATTGTAAAACTGACCGATAGGAGGATAAAAAAAAGGGCATTTAATATCAAAATCGACGCATTTACACTATATCCATAGCCGATAGAACCGGATTATATATCATACATAATTTCACTCTTCATAAAGGTCATGACGAGATCACTCCCAGCACATAATATCACCAACAAATGACATGAACATGATCTTAAAGCAACGCATGATAGCTGAACTGCCTCTTCCGCCGACATACACAATTACAATAGCAACAACTTAATGGGAGTTTTAACGGACAGCGATCCGTCACACGAGATGCTAAAGTATCCAACAAAACTGCATCTTACGCGGCGCGCGCGACTGTCACATCCTCAGCCTTGGTATAGTCATGACAACAAAGGGCTACATTTCAGCACATCACTAACAAATCATCCTGCCACCGTTCCTGTAAACATAAACACCCCGAAACGTTGGGTCTGGGGATCATTTCCGAACGAGAACGGGCCCGTTATGACGGCGGACCGTGAGGAATGAATGGTTTCGCGACGAACGGGGAAATTCCGCCTTACCGGCTGCTGTTTATGTCGAATGGACGCTTTCCCAAGCGGCGGCTGGTGATGCCTCTTCTGGTAGCCGCTCTTCGGGTACTCGCTGTAGGCTTTGTTGATGCCGATTCGGTCCCTCTTCTCTCTACCGTTGTCTTTTCGGTCTTCTCCCGTGTCCAGACTGCTGAAGTTCCACACGATGAGCGTTTGGACCAGCAGCACTGTCAGCGCGGCTATTAACGCTGACCGCGATCGGCGAGCCAGCTTACGGGCGCACAGACTGCCGAACATCTTCACCCTGAAGCGGCGAGGTGCCACTGCCGTGCGCCGACAGTCCGCTTTGTGGCTCAGCGTCGCGAAAGGAGCGTGGAGAGGGAGAGAGGGGGCGGTTGGCAAGGGCTCCGCTGGAGGAGAGAGAGAGAGCGGATGAAATATGGTCTGCGCCCCCTGGCGGTGACACATGTACAGTACACGAGGTTCATTCCATGAAATGGGCGCCTTTTCCAGTGCTTATCAAAACATTTTATCAGACAATGACTAAATTGTTGTGTGAGCTAATTGATTTTTTTTTTTTTAATATATTTTGAGATATAGCTGTGCCTTTAAAAAAGCAACAGGTTTGACGGGAAAAGGGTTGGCAGTTTTACAGTTCATTACTGTCCATGTGCTTAAGGCAAGGTCATGATACTACAAGGTGTTCATTAGAAAGAGAATTTATACATTTATTCCTGTGGAACCTTTTTGAACTGTTTGTCTTACAGTATATTTGTACTATCTATGTTTTTCTTTCCTGTTTAAGTATTCTTTTATGTTCTGCAATACCTTGTCACCATTAAGATTGTATATGATTTGTTTTGTTGTGTTGAAATAAAAAAGAAAGATAATTTAATCATGATATTTCTACAAATATCCAATTATTTTGATATGACGTATTAAATACATGTACATTTATGCAACTTGCAGTGTTTTGAATAAAATATGTCTACAAAAACCTAAATATATAGAGAGGAATTTAAAAAAAAAAAATGCTTGCTTTCATTTGCATTTTTTGTTTCAAATAAAAAGTGTAATTGGGTCGATGACATAACGAGTCATTTTTTTGTCCAAAAGGCCTTAATAATAATAAAAAACAAAGATATGACCAGTATGTAAGGTAGTACTACTAGATTTCTTTATTGAATCCAAAAGGTTTTAATTATATTTTGCTACATAAAAGGTATTTTAAAGATTTTAAAGTGTCAAAAGGTCATTCGGTTTAACCGTCCAAAGGCCAATACAGCCATTTCATTTGTGATTGAAATATCTTAAAATGTAATAAATGTATATATGATTTTATAACATCATATATCAACACAGTGCAAAATGGTATAAAAATTATGTGTAGAAGTCGTTGCTTTGTTATGAGAAAGAATGTCCGGAAAAATGAATTTCATTTATGTAATTCGGAGTAACCAATATATAAGGGACCATTTTGGATCAAGTCATGTGGTCAATATCATGTGACAGGATGTGACATCATTCAGACACCTGCAAAGAACCATATGATCGTGAAGCAAAGTCACTAACTCTCTCTTAACTATTTGTAAAATTCATGTTTTCACTTGCTCATACGCATGTCCCGAAAACTCTGGTTATTCGGTACAACCGCTATAAAACATGGAAAATGCTGTAATATTTTAAAAACTTGTACTAAATATAAAATGATTGATTGTCGTTTTGCTAGCTAGCTAGATATCAGTCTGTTAGCATTGTTTGAAAATATCGTCATTCGGTATAACCAAATGTTTCATTCGGTAAAACCGAAATTTTGGTTAAACCGAATGACTTTTTTGGTGACAAATTTTGTCCATCTTGTAAAAAATGACAAAAGCAGTGTTAATTGATTATATCTCATTGTTAACACTTAATACAACTTGAAAATTAATTATATCTCCATTTTGTTTTGTTTTTACACTTTAAAAAACCTTATTCGTCAATGACCCAATTGCTAATACAGCAAGGAGAAAGAAAGATATGAGTGGATATAAGAGAAAGAAAGATATGAGAATAACATAATATAAAGTATAAAATAAAATACATTTACTGGATGTTTGTCGACATGTTAAGAAAAATGCTTAAAATAGCATAAGGGCATATTTGTGGAATCACCCATGTGAAGTTTTGAATGGACCAGAAAGACCTTGCTTGCTCAAGAATAAATCTTTTGCAAGACTTCTTAAAATATAAATAGAGATAAAACTATAAAAATACCCAAACCACAAAATACTGTAAATGTCTATGTGAAAAATCAGTTTCCAAACTGCGAAGTTCCCCTTTCTGTTTAGTCGTGACTAGTTTCACATTGTTGTGTGTGCAGCTGTATATATTGCCTCAGGGGTGAAAGTGAATGGCTACATCATCTTTCAAACAGCCTTTATTATTGTTCACCGATCAATGGCTGCTAATTGATAGTGTTAACCTGTCAGATTTAGAAAAAGAGAGATAACCCTGGAGAGCCATCAAGATGACTTCCCAATACAAAGGACCCAGGTGAAGCATTGCCTACAGTTTTTTAATCAAGACTGAGGCCATCTTTCATCCCGCATAGCATGGCACCGGCTCGCACGACAACGAGATTCGGTTTCCATGGGAATACCCTCAGTGTCCCTCTTCTTTTCCTCTAGAAGTTCAGGAGACAGAGAGATATGTGAGAATGCGATTCTGCTTAGACATCTCAGTGAGCACTGCTGTTTGTTCACAGCATTCTTGACATCATTAAAGTTGAATCAGCTACCCCGACGTGGCTGCTCTATAATTCACAGCTCTCTCATTGAGATGGAGATCACAAGGCTTTGATGAATTTGAAAGAAAGCACAGGGCACAGTCACACTTCATTCCCCTCGCAGAATGGCTGTGGAACCGGCAGAAAGTCCCTCGGGCAGCAGAAGCTGAGGTGTGCAGTTACGAAGGGCTACGCATGACGACATTCACTGTCAGTATATGTGCATGTGGGTCGTTAGATCTAGCAGAAGGGGAAGCCAGGGAACTCATGCCCTTGGGCAGACGTTCTCTCCATATGCCTCCTCTGGTCTCAGAACCAATCTTCTCTGCTCCAGGGTTCATGCCTCTACAAAATGAGATGTTCTGATGAACTGATGGCAACAGTTCGCAAGACTTTTATCATTAAATATCATTAAGTTGATGGCTAAAATCTTCCATCATTGTAACATTTACTTATTTAGATTAAGTACAGTACCTTTCAAAAGTTTGGGGTTGATAAGATTTTTTTATATTTTTGAAAGAAGTCTCTTCTTCTCATCAAGGCTGCATTTATTTGATCAAAACTACAGTCAAAACAGAAATATTATTACAATTTAAAGACACTGAATCAGTGCCTTCAGAAATCATTCTAATATGCTGATACTTATTATTATCAATGTTTAAAACATTTGTTGTGCTTAATATTTTTGTGGAAACGGTAATACTTTTTTTCAGGATTCTTTTATGAATAAAACGTTTAAAAGTACAGCATTTATTTGAAATAGAAATCTTTTGTAACAATGTAACAATTTTTGTTACAATTTCTTGTCACTTTTCATCAATTTGATGCATCCCTGCTGAATAAAAATAATTTATTTAAAAAAATGAATCGAACAGTATTGTATTTTTAAGATTTCCTAAGTTTTATTAACTTAAAATGAGTTCTATTGTTCTAATTGTTTAAGTTTCTATGAGATATGCACGTCAACTGTATTGAAAACAACAAATGAATATTCATCATTAAGATAAAAACATGCATGAAATACCTTAAAATGACACTCACACAGGCCTTAAAGGGTTTGTTCACCCAAAAATGAAAATTCTGTCATTAATTACTCACCCTCATGTCGTTCCACACCCGTAAGATCTTCGTTCATCTTCAGAACACAAATTAAAATATTTTTGAGGAAATCTAATGGCTCAGTGAGGCCTCCATTGTCAGCAAGATAATTTACACTTTCAATGCCCAGAAAGACATATTCAAAACAGTTCATGTGACTACAGTGGTTCAACCTTAATATTATGAAGCAACAAGAATACTTTTTGTGTGCCAAAAAAAAAACGAAATAATGACTTTATTCAACAATATCTGATGATGGGTGATTTCAAAACACTGCTTCATGAAGCTTCGATGCATACAAATCTTTTGTTTCGAGTCAATGGTTCGGAGCGTGTATCAAACTGCAAAAGTTATGCCCCCCAGTGGTGAACCATTGAAATTTTTGAAACACTTATGACGTAACAAAGCCTCATTTACTGAAATCACGTGACTTTGGCAGTTTGATACACGCTCCGAACCACTGATTCAAAACAAAAGATTTGAATGCATCGAAGCTTCATGAAGCAGTGTTTTGAAATCGCTCATCACTAGATATTGTTGAATAAATAAAGTCGTTATTTTGTTTTTTTGGCGCACAAAAAGCTTCATAACATTAAGGTTGAACCACTGTAGTCACATGAACTGTTTTAAATATGTCTTTAGTATCTTTCTGGCCATCTGAAAGTGTTAATTATCTTGCTGTCAATGCAGGCCTCACTGAGCCATCGGATTTTATGAAAAATATCTTAATTTGTGTTCTGAAGATGAACGAAGGTCTTGCAGGTGTGGAACGACATGAGGGTGAGTAATTAATGACAGAATTGACATTTTTGGGTGAACTAACTATTTAAGACTTGGTAGATGAAACACCAATCTTCTCCCCTCCAGGGTTCATGCCCGCAAAAATGAGGCGCGTGTGAAACTGATGTCAACAGTTTGCATAGTTTTTTTTCCATTAACTTTTTTATTTTAAGTAAATAAAAATATATTTAATATCTTGAATGAACTTCAAATGCCACGTTGCCATGACTTAAATTCTACCACCAATTTAAAAAGATTACTTAAGGATACATTTATATACATTCCCTTCATTGACATGGTTTTAAACTGTTAAACACTGTGAAAAAAATCAAAAGTTGATAAAACTTAAAAGTTTAAGGCAACCAGCTGCAATAAGTTGAGAAAACTAAAAAATCTCCTCCAGCTGGTTGCCTTAAACTTTTATGTTTTGTCAACTTTAATTTTTTATGGTGTAATGTTTCATTACATGTCATGGAGAGCATTTGGGTGTTTGTAACAATTGACAACATCACAAGAATATTTTTCACAAGACACAAAACTGAAATACTTTGAAATGACACACACAGACATCAAGATTAACATTTACTTGATCATTTTGAGTAGAACAACAAACTGATTCTGACACAAGACAACAAGTTACTAAACATGACAACAAGATCAAAAACGGTAAATAAAACCAGCAAACAGTCAAACAATGCATCGTATTAATCATTCATACTTGGATTAAACATTTTTTCTGTGTACAGTAGAACTATTTTAACTAAAAAAAAATTGATTAATTCAACTCATCTGATATGCATTTTGGTTCGACTTAAAAAATCGGAGTACATCTTAATAGAAAAGCAGCATTTAGATGTAATAATCAAAGAAATTTTGGATTATTTTTGCATATTTACTTGATCTAAGAACCATTTTTTACAGTGTATGAATCCTGCCTCTTTCTCTTTGTCCTCCTTTCTGTCGACGGTGACAAACAAGTCCTCCCTGTATTGACAGGCTAATCAGCTGGGCCTGCTGGGTTGTAAAGCACATCTGTTTCAGTTTCACCAGTGGTTACTGAAGCATCTCCTGAATTTTCTGTACTTTGAGGAGTGCAGTCCGTAAACAGTTAACGCACATCCTCAGACCTCCACTTAGACCGCGGAAAGCATTCAAATCGGTCACGATAAGAGCACTGCTGTGAATAAATACATGGATCAGTGAATCCCTCCCTGAAAAGGACATCAATAGTTAAGCATGCAAAATCATTCAATTTTCGCCATCCTTATTAAAAAAAGGCAAAAGATCAAAGATTCAAAAGCGGCTAGATAATCTCCAAGCGAGCACTACTGTTTTTATCTTTCTCGCTGTTTTCTTGTTTTATCTCTTCGTCATTTCAAGTATGACATCTTTGAATCCTCCCACTATGGTTTAGCCTTGGCTGACTCATTCACAGTTGTAATTCCATACATCAGATCCACCGCTGAGCCACATCAAGCCGAGCTGAGACGAATGACGCATCATCAGGTTAAACCTCTGACCCTTTGCACAGTCCCAAGGGAAAGAAACAGTGACACACTCATCACAGTCAACCATGAAACACTCATGAAACACGTTTACTCAGACCGGAGTTAAATTGCTGTATTATGTGGATGTGAGAGGAAATAAAGAGTCTTGTGGGAAAAGGCCTATCGCAGGCCGTTCTGCCAGTTGTTTTCGCGCTTCTCTCTCATGCAGGCCTTGATTTATGGCATCGCTCATTGAAAGTGGGGGATTGAAGTCATAGAGCGCTTCCCATCAGGGCCCCGCCACTGACCTTGACCTCAGACACCGTCGGCCTCTCATCTGTCACAGCGTTCGCATCCGTCAGTATCCAGGCTGCTGATACGGATCCTGTGCTTACAGACAGGGCTCTTTTTTTATCTCCATTCATCGATCCGCTGAATAATTTATCATTGTTAATTTTCCCTGACAAATTGTTTCCTCTCTTGCTCACGTTTCCTGTGACGACTCAGAGATCATTCTGTTTTTGTTTGCGTTCACTCTGACATTGTGGGTTATGAGGTAGTGATTCTTTTGGCACCTGCACAAGTTACTTTTGCATTACAGTTTTTCACAATCACATTCTCAACATCCAACATCTAAGTGCAATTGTTATTGTGTCAGTAAATTGGCCGGTGGTACCAAAATGAAAACTTTTTTTTTTTGTCATCAAGTGAGCTGAACTGGTGAAATAAAATAAGTTTAAGGGTTTTTTTTATTAACCTTTTCTTCCCCAAGTAAAAAAAAAATTTAAGTTAACTATAATAACCTTGACACTGACTGCTTACTACTATACTACAGGAATGACAGTTTTGTCTGGCTGAATGCCATTGTGTATTACACTGAGCAGTTTAGATACATATTTCAACTCAACAGCTGGTAAAATTAATAGGGCAAAGTCAATGGTTGTTTGGCAAGATTGTGATTCCTGTTTCATTACTATGACAGGTCATTTGCCAGTTTAGCAGACATCACAAGCATTCATGTCATAGATATTTATGGAATATACAGTCAAACCAAAAATTATTCAGACATTTTTTATATTATTGATATATTTTTACTAGTGGGTGCAGGACACTATAGTTCATTTATGTACATGAGGATAGCAAAATAAAGTAAACTGTGACATATTATACCCAAATATTCTTCATACAGTGGACTACCAGTAAAATTGATAAAAAATTTGGAACCAAAAATTCTTCAGACACTTTGACCTGACCATGTTTTGCTTAAAGGGTTAGTTTACCCAAAAATGAAAATAATGTCATTTATTACTCACCCTCATGCCGTTCCACACCGGTAAAACCTTCGTTAGTCTTCGGAACACAAATTAAGATATTTTTGTTGAAATCCGATGGCTCAGTGAGGCCAGCATAGCCAGCAATGACATTTCCTCTCTCAAGATCCATTAATGTACTAAAAACATATTTAAATCAGTTCACGTGAGTACAGTGGTTCAATATTAATATTATAAAGTGACGAGAATATTTTTGGTGCGCCAAAAAAAAAAAAACGACTTATATAGTGATGGCCGATCTCAAAACACTTCGTCAGGAAGCTTCGGAGCGTTATGAATCAGCGTGTCGAATCAGCGGTTCGGAGCACCAAAGTCACGTGATTTCAGCAGTTTGGCGGTTTGACACGCGATCCAAATCATGATTCGACGCGCTGATTCATTACGCTCCGAATCTTCCTGACGAAGTGTTTTGAAATCGGCCATCACTATATAAGTCATTATTTTGTTTTTTTGGCACACCAAAAATATTCTCGTCGCTTTATAATATTAATATTGAACCACTGTACTCACATGAACTGATTTAAATATGTTTTTAGTACATTAATGGATCTTGAGAGAGAAAATAACATTGCTGGCTATGGAGGCCTCACTGAGCCATCGGATTTCAACAAAAATATCTTAATTTGCGTTCTGAAGATTAACGAAGGTCTTACGGGTGTGGAACGGCATGAAGGTGAGTAATAAATGACATTATTTTCATTTTTGTTGAACTAACCCTTTAAGTGTTATCTGACATAATTAAGATAAATAATTTTCTGACACAGTTTAACTCTGAGATCTTGTCATATTTTATTACCATTTTTTTTTAAACTATAGTGAATAAACTGAATTAATGAATGAAATGTTCAAGGTGTCTGAATAAATTTTGGTTTGACTGTACATGTATGTCTGACATGTGATGACTCACACGATGTTTAAAAGTTGTGAAGAGTATGCCAATTTTGCTGAGAAACAACTCAGTTTTGATCAGCAATCATGTGCATTAAGTTGTTGCACAAAAAACATTTGCGTCACTTTTTCAAAACATTTAACACAGTTCTCCTTAGAAATTTGTAGCTTGGCAGAGCAGTAAATTTTACATAAAATGCATTAAACTACCAAAACATAACAGCAAACATACAATGTCACTCATAAAACAATGACCTCAAAAACACTAACAACAGGTGGCATTATACATTTTTTATTTGTAACATTTCTTTAAAAAACAAGAATGACAGCTCTCTACCAGTTAGAGTTCATTGCATTATACATTACATGGTCCATGTTACAGTACAAAATTATCGTCCCCTTTTGTATAGATAGTAAAGAAATTGAAAGACTTACATCTAATTGTTTTCATAGTATTTCATTTTCAGGGGTTCAAGCACATAGCGCTGAAATCCTATTGTAATTGTTACATTTTTCAAGGATCAGCATTCTCCCCTAAAAGTGATCGGGAATCCAAACCGCAAATCATAGAGACTTGAAACTTTGAGGGCTGGTAGTACTCACACCTCCTACAACGTCACTAAGGCTCGCCCCGATCGACCTGATGGGGGCGCTACAATGGTCAAAAGTACGAAATGGCTCATAACTCCTGCTCGGATTCGCTCGTCACCCTGTGAAATTTTCAGGTATTTTGGATTTTTTTGAAAAACCTACTTTTGCGAACTAGGTTTTTGGCTTAACCTTGATAACCTTGTTAAAAAGCTTTAAAAACTAAATATTTCATATGGTAAATTGCCTGTATTTGCTGTAAATGGTCTTTTCCATCTATGATCGAGATGGTTACTGGCTTGCTCATTAAAACCTTTACATCTTTTTATGCACATGCTTAAAGGCCTTGAAACGCTTGAACCCCAATAATTGCTGATTTAGATTTGAAATATATTTCAATATGGTATTACTAAAGAAATGTAATAAATTGCTGTCTTATTCAGTTTTGCATTATATTTTAGGTATGTAGGTTTGTAGGTTGAACTTACTGTAAGTTTAAAGGGTTAGATCACCCAAAAATGACAATTCTGCCCGGTTGAATTGAGCAGTTTAGTCCAAATTTTCTGGAGAGACACGATCGCTTTTTATGATAAACAGATTTCAAAGTGGTAGTCACATAGCTGTCAAATGGAGGGACAGATTTCAGATTTCATTAAAAATATCTTAATTTGTGTTCTGAAGATGAACGAAAGTCTTACAGGTGTGGAACGACATGAGGGTGAGTAATTAATGACAGAATTTTCATTTTTAGGTGAAGTAACCCTTTAACATTTTTGAGTAAACATGCAAATTGGCCTGTAGGCACATAGTATTTTGGTAAGAAAACTATTCATATAATCTGAAAGATGAAGTCATTGAATGCATTTTGTGCCAAAGCAATGGAAAATGCAGTTTAGCCCACAAAGACTGCTGTTGTGCTCAATGTGTTTAGAGTTTTGAAAAGGTGACCTAAGTATTGAGAAATGGGTCCTGGCGATGCAAATCAGGTGTAAACAAGAAACTGTTGTTTAGAGATCTGGACTTGTTGTTTTGAGGGTAAAAAAATTTTCATTCAAGAATTGAGCCAAAGCGATTGAGAAAAACTGTAAACTGCATACTGAGTATAAGGCAGTGAAGGTCAGGTCTGTCAGATGTGTCTGTCTGTCGCTCAGTCTCCTTCCATTGTGAGCCACCTGTGCCTCCTCACACTTCTTTGACCTTCCACAGCTGCCACAGCACCTTGGGGCAACACCCCTCATGCTCCACAGGGGGCTCAAGCCGTGACGAGGCCATCCATTTCCCACGATGCACCTGCAGCCCTGCCCGGAACCTTGTTAGAGCAATAAAAATAGTAGCATGGAACAGAATGGATGTCGAATAGGATAGGGACAAAAACCTACCGTGCCAGCCAAGATATTCTCATAGGACCGCCACAGTTCAGCAAAGCAGGTTAGACCAATTAAACAAGCGTCAGCTGCTTTCGCTGATTAGCATTCACACCTCACACTGTGCGGGAGGGAAAGAGAGAGAGAGAAAAAAGATGATTTCATATGGAACATGTTTCATATGGAGCGGCTTCTTAGGCTCAAACATAAGCTAATTTATTGAGCCAGTTAAGCAAAGCAGCCAGGGATAGATAGCGGGATGGAGAGTGAGTATTATGTGGCAATGTTATGGCTTGTTGCACAAAGTTTAATCACGGTTGGACGTCCCCGCACACATTCATCTGTGGGATTACACCTCTGACAGGAAGACGATGCTTCACATACTGATAAGAGTTTGCTTTTGTTTTTCCCCCCGTCGTCATCACGGCTCTGTTGCTCTTCACTGCACTCGGCCGTCTAATTCTCCCCAGGCAGAGGTCATTACATTTCCTATCTAAGCGTGAGTATTTGGGCTACACAGATCGATGGCTTTGGTAAATGCCAGTTGAGACTGTGTGTTGGGTCCATTTCGAGACTAGTCAATTGCGACATGTGCAGGATTTAGGCGGCCAGATTTACAGGACATGCTCGACAGAGGTGATTGTGGAAGGGAGATCAATGTCTCCAATGGCTCGCCTTTGTCACTCGGGGAGCATTTGCAGTTCACAGGAGGGACAAGAGGATAGTTGTTTTTTGGGTTACTCTCAGTGTCTTCTGTAAAGCAACAAATCTCATGAAAGCCTGTCAGGAAGATGTCCCGGTAGAATCACCATTGAGAATAATAGGAATTTAAAACAATATATAAAAAGAAAGAAAGAAACTTAAAACGTATCATTTGTGGACAGATAAGAGGATTTGGGGGAATTATGTCACAGTGCAAATATTATTAAAATGGCAAATATTACACAAGGCAGTAACTGCCTTAAATGTTTGTTGATTAAAAAAACATTAGAAATGTTTTTAATTACAGCAACATACCAAGAATCATCTGTCATTAATAATAATGAGAATATAATAATATTTAATTTGTAATAACTGTTTAATAATAATTAAATTTGACGATATTTCAACACAATACATGCAAATTAAATAAAGGCTTTACTGTCTTCTAAATTCTTTATTTCTTTCTTTGATTTTTTGGGGGGTGAAATGAGTGTCTCATGTAGTAAGCTATGAAATCCAGTATTAAATCCAGTAACTTTTTTTTGTACTGAAAGCTCTATTAGTTACCAAGTAGGTTAACAACCAAGAATTATTCAACTCAGATAATTCAGTGCCAAGTGAACGACTCAGAGCTGAATCACAGATCTCCCGCAGTTCAAAGTATGAGAAGACAAAGAATGCTAAATCTTTTATTCCACTTTAAATCTGACACATCAGAGGAGAGTTTGGGGAATTGCCTGTTCCATTATGTGGTTAGTCTGAATAATGCAAAAGTGGATGTCTCTCTCTCAGTCTCTCTCTCTCTCTCTCTCTCTCATTCAGCTGAAAAGAGAAACAGCACAGGAAGCCCCAGGCAGTTTTAGAGCTGGATTGGAGGAAGCAAGTGTTGCAGCCTATAAAATTCCTCCTTCACCTTTGTGTAACCATAGTGTGACAGGTATATGCATGATCTTCACCTTCTCTGTTTCTGACCCCCTGTGAGGCTCTCTTGGACTCTTTCTCTTTTCCTTCTCTTTCTCGCTCCTTCAAGGCCTGTATATAAGAGCTTCAAAAAAAAACTAGTGAGATGCCTACAAAGTCAGCATAGTACGGCGTTTGCATGACACAAAGACTATTTGGCAACTTAATTTTGACACTTTCAGACCCAAGACAGCATCACATATATCCCACAATGCATTGCGATTAGCTCAACTCTGTAAAAAAATAAATCCAAAATGGTGAACAAGAAATTTGGTGGAGTTTATTATAAACCAACTTGGATTTTATTCAGTATTTTTATTGACGAAATTGTTTGGACAACCTATTGGCTCATTGGAAAAACATGCCTGTGGCAACATTTCTGCAAAATTATATTACGTTACTTCAGGTTGTGCGACAATTTCAAAGTGAAATGTCCAGTGAGTGCCACTAGAAGTGCACGCAGTCTTATTCGAAACAAAAGAATCAGCCAAGGTTTATTACGCTGGTTGATCTATGTATCATCGCAGTTCTGAAATAAAATGTCTGGTGAGTATGCCATTTACATTGCTTCTAGAAGTCTTTGAGCTGTTTTATGGTGGGTCGTGTTTCATAAGACTCATGTTCCCATTGTACACGAGTGCTCCGCATCGCAAGTGCAATGCTGTGAGTTACTGAGCAAGTTCACAACATCAGAAAAGCCATGTGGAGCTGGTTATGTGGTGAAAATGTCAAAATGTATTAGTTTACAAATCATGCACTATGGTAATTACACTATGGTTCTTTGAGGTCATGACATAGTATTGTGCAAGGAACGTACTGCACAAAAATAAGTCTTTTATTAACCCTCATGCAATGTTCAATTTCTGGGTACAGCCTGTATGGCCCTAATTGGATTCAATACAACTCCCCAAAAGTCACACTATGAAAAAACATACATCAAGTACAAATAATTAACTTTTAATATCAATACTTTTCACATTACAAATAATAAATATCTGAATTTATGATTTATGAAAATGTTTTTAACCATTATTTTTAAGACTGCCCCTCCCTGCACCCGTGGGACATTTACAATTATACATTTAGAACAATAATATCTTAGTCTAAACCTAAAGTAATCTTGACAAACTATATAGCATTTGAAAGCTTTCAGAATCTAGTTTTCATATTTGGTGATGGATTTTTAAAAGAGATGACTGAGCAATAGATAAATAGCGATAGATTATGTATCTGTGAAGTGGTGTCAAACTGTAACACACTCTCTGATTCTTTCCGTTTTTATATGTGTTTTAGGGATTGAATTCAAATCAAATATTAACATTACTGCACAAACTTCTTCTGAATAGGAAGTCTCCTTCATAAATATTTTGAAAAGAATGGAAATATATGGTTCAGATCACTCAAACCATATATGGAAATCGAAGAGTCACCGGTGGAGTCTGGATGTCACCTAGTGAAAAGTACTTTTTTTTTTAGATATCAACCTAAAATTTGGCACAGAACTTGTTTAGATATTTAGCTTTGATTTTCTTGAAGTTTTAGAGTTGAACATGTTTTGTAAAATATATATTTTATATAAAATATAAGAATATATATTTTAATTTTGTCATAAACTTAAACTTCTATAACTTTTTTTAAACTTTAATTTTACAACTGTCTTTACTTGTACAATAATCTGTGAAGTGTTCCCTTTAAAGAGATACCAAACTTAAGTCTGTGCTCTGAAGTATTCAAGATTTTTAACAATTTAAGTTAGTAAAGTCATTTTCAAGTATATGCTCAAAAAGTGGGACAGACAGTTAACAGGTAAAACAACTTTATATTTTCACAAACTTTGAAAATAAAATGTTGTTAAACTCAGTAAGACACTGACACTTCAGGACTAGAGTTGAAGAGCTGTGACATACAACAAAAATTTTTTTGTATTTTGGGTATGTAGTTGCTTTTGAATGGCTGTCTATATGGGTCAAATTGACCCACAAACAGTATGATCGTATATAAAATTTCTGTATGCACATTTCACAACACATCAGCGTGTTGAAACTTTGCATGCATGTTAATGACCCTAAATGAGAAAAAGTCACAAAATTTCAAGAAAAACAACACAGGTATAATTGTATTTCAGATAGATTGAA
The DNA here is from genome assembly GCF_019924925.1 of Ctenopharyngodon idella. Taxonomy (NCBI): domain Eukaryota; kingdom Metazoa; phylum Chordata; class Actinopteri; order Cypriniformes; family Xenocyprididae; genus Ctenopharyngodon; species Ctenopharyngodon idella. The sequence goes on from NC_067222.1 coordinate 26,187,412, forward strand.
TAAAGAAATGATAGCTCATTTTGCCCCATATGTGGCTGACATAATATTTCTCTGTATTGAAATAAGTGGGGAAAGGCTCCTTTTTTAGCTTTATAGGGTTATAAAAAAAATTTATAACCAAGAAATGTTAGTATTTTGGGTCTGTACAGTTGCCTTAGAGCATTAAAATATGCGGGTCAAATTGACCCGCGAACATCACCAACGTAACAGTAATTTTGTGTGTATATGTCAAAACACATCAGCGTGCACAAAAAAACTTATATTAAGTGTCTTATAGAAATATTCAAGCATTTAGCTGGGTTAAGCGTCTCCTCAACATCTGTTAGGGTGATTCAGAATGGCCCTGTGGGATCTGCACAGTGGTCCAGTTTATGCTTATTTGCAAAGGCCACATATTTTCTGTCCCATGTAAAACTGTTTAATTTGCTTATTATGCAGTGTGTCTAAAGCTATGTCACATTAAGATAAGTGAATACAGCTCCTCAAAGAACAATCTTAAGTGAGACGAAGCGCAAGGTTGCTCACGGCAAAGCTCGTTCCAGCCCGGGGCAGCTGCTTTGTCCAATCTGCTTCAGCACTGAGATACTGTTCAATGACAGGCTGCTCCTAGAATCCCAACATCCTCAGCAGGACCAACAGCACGCATAAGAAAACAATAAGACAAAGCATGTCCTCTAGCCTAATAGAGGAGACAGAGCGCACACTGACAAAACGTTTACATGTAATGCGAGTTTGATTACTCCACCGGAAAATGCGTTATCAAAAAGGGCAGAAAGTCAATTTATAATTTGTGATCACATAGATACAATTTATGTGTTGTGTCAGTGTGCGGCATGCCATATATTATGGCTTATCAGATAGCAAAATTGGTGGAAAAGAAAGAAAAAGGCTCATAAGTGTGTTGTGGTGGAGACCGTCATGCAGGCCTAATTGATTATGCAGGTAGAACATCCATCAGCGGTCAGCATTTTATATCGGGTGGAAATGCTTTCAACTTATCATCGAACCAAAAGCTCTCTGGTTTTTGTGTTTCACAGGCACAAATCAACAAGGCTCTGGTCACAATTCTAAATATCATTTGTAGGATCAAAGGACTATTAAATTTGTAGGATCAAAGGCAACTATTAAAGACTTTCATTTCACAAATCAGCTGTACCTAAATATATTTTCTGTTTATTAAGCATTATTTCCATGCTCCATAAAACCTTTCTTTACATGTCCCTGGAGAAACTGGCATTGTATTTGAGTCCCTTTCTCTTGTTCCTATGGGTGTAACAAGCATTATAACTGTGGGCCTCACTTTTAGCAGATAATCATTATATTTTAAAGGGTTTTTTAATTGCTTGTGCTCACATACCAACATCCAAGGAGGGGGTGCTTTGCATGAAAAAAGTTCTACCTGGTTTGTTTAAAGGTGTATGTTGAGCACAGGCCATTAAAAAACTCTTTAAAATGTAATGATTATCTAATATGATGAGCAGCTTGTGAAGGAATAATCTCTGTATTTAAAAAGCAGAATGAAATATAAATAACAATTTTTTTATATGTACTGCATCAAACATATTTACTAATTAATACCTTAAGTTAACACGTTACTTTACAGCCCTTAAAATAAATGTTTTTACTGTATTTTTGATTAAATATAGACTTGAGCATAAGATAATAAAAAAAAAAAAAACATTCAAAAATCTTACTGACATCAAACTTTTGAACAGTATTGTATATTTTGTAAAAAATCTTATTTCTCTTTCTCAATTTTTCCATGGACCCACTAACATCGTCTTACAGAAAAGACTTAAGTTGGGATAAAGGTCAAATAACATAATTAATATTTAATATCTAAGAAATGCAGGGCGCAGTTTCTGTTACGCCTCTAAAGCCTGGAACACACCAAGCTGACGCCGACAAACTAGTGGCAACGAAAGCAGACTGCGGAGTTGGCTCACGTCAGCAGCGTCTGGGTCCAAAGTTGCCCTGACACACCAAACCGACGCTCGACACCCAACGACCAAGTAGCACATCCGTTCTGCGCCTGCGTAAGAACAAATGCCTTTCCGTACCAGCAGGTGGCAGTAGCTGAAAAGGCAATCAGAATGATCAGATGACCCAACTGACCAACGAGCTCCGACGCCGATTCAACATGTCGAATCGGCCGAAAAAAGCAGACGAGGACCAACTTCAGCCAACGGTGCGGAACACACTGAGAAAACGACCGTCGGCTTGGTGTGTTCCAGGCGTAACAAAAAGTAAATTACCTGAGTAGTGTCCACAATAAAAGTCCTCTAAAAAAAATGTATCATCAATTTTATATTCATGGTTCTTGCCACAATATTTCAGGCCTAATTTCTTAACTTCACAAAATGCTAGTGTGATTGACATTTCTAGAAACTATAAATTCACAAAAAGTGAATGTTGTTGGAACAGTGTCCCATGACTACAAGTAAATGCTTTTATGTGATATCCAAAGACACAAACTTACACTTCTGCTTTTCGTATTTTGTGACAGGGTCAGGTGTTCATGCCCTCAGCACAGCTTATGAACTCATTTGACTGTCACTTCAGCCATTAGAGTACAAGGTATGTGGCAGAGATCCTGTGAGCTCAACTAAGATAAAATTCATTCCAGTCCTGATATATATTTAGGTCTACCAAGGTCCCCGTGTCCTTAGTCTAATGCCACTAGATATCCCCCAGCCCAGCTGTCTGAGCAGATTAATATTGTTATCTGTACAGATTTCCTCCAGCTAGTCTATGACTACACACCGTGTTCAGCAGAAGAGTTCAAAACAGCTAGGCAGATCCTGCCACAGACGCTCCAACAATCTAAGCCACCATTCAGTTCAGAGGTATCAAGCCATCGTCCTAGTAGGACCTGATGCTGTTTTTGTGGGAATGTGTCTCGGCTGGTTATTTTCAGTTTAGGAGGTGCATCGAGTTAAAGACAGAAACAGCATTCCATTATAGGCAGCAGTACCTGGGTGAAAAACAAAGTGTCCTCAGAGACACAGAGAATGAAAGACAAAAAGAAGAGTAGCAAGGGGAAGTGTGCGGTGGAGGGATAGACAAAAGGCACAAATAGACAACAAACATAACAAGCCTGCTAACTTAGTGCTCACTTTGTTTCTAAGTATGTTGGCAGATTTTTTAAATCTAATTTCTAAGCAATTTCAGTTCATTTACAAACAGGATCAGTTCCCAAGAGTAACTGGAGGTCAAGGGCCCAATGGTAATTGGGTAATCCAGTAATTCTGAGGTTCATGGACTGCCGTTCCAGGGGTTAAACTTTGTCCTATGGACTAAGAGTCCAGACCTTCATCCACAACACTTCCATCATCACTCGCAACAGGGTCTCCACATTCATGTTTATTGGTCACAATAAAAAAAAATGTATTGTTTTGCAAACAACATTACTTTCAAAGAACATTGTCCTAACCCTAAAATCAGTGTATTGTTATTCAATATCAACAGTTATATCAACAGGTCACAGTGCAGCTATAGTCTTTTTTTAGTTGCTGGTCTTTTATGATAGAAAAACAGAACAGTCTCACTTCAAGAGGTTAAAATCACCATAAAAATCTATGGGCAATTCTCGTCTTTTTTTTTTTTTGTAATGAAATATTACAGTATTTATTATAAATGATTTATTTGTGCACATCATTCTTAAAACATTCATGTGCGCTTGTAATCTTAAATCAAAATAACATAACCCCTCCCTCTTCTCTTCTCTGATGATATGTTTATTTGCGCGAGGGTGGGGCAACCTGTCACTCCCATGAGATCACAGCAATAGCAAACCACAACCATCCAATGCAATTCCCCATGGACAAAATCTGGAACCCTAAATTTTTTTCTTGTTTAATTTGGATATACAGTACATCACCACAGGGGTGAAAAGACTATTGCAGCGTCCTTTTCATACCAACTTTAAAGACGTACATCAGACATCAGGCACAGCTCACAAATCCCATCTCTCCATCCGCACCCACTCAACCTGCTTAACAAATGTTAATGCTTTTGTTATGGAGGAGAGACAAAAGAGTTAGTGTGAATGAGAGGGAGAATAGAGGGGGGTCTCACAAACATGGCCCCCACAGACTGGCAAAGGCAGCAACAGTAATAGAGCACATCATTGTTATTGTACTGATCAGATCATTGAATTATATCCAGCCAAAGGACAGAACAGCCCAGCGGGGGAGATGCTGCTATCATCTGGACCATGTTAAAGAGCGATGCCTCCCTATTGTTTCAGAATTACCATTTAATAGAGAAAGTTGTGACTCTGGGCTCCATCGGCTTCATCGGCCATGCCTGCTGTCCCAGCGGTGTCTTCTCTGAAGGAGCTCAGAGGAGGGTCTGGACCTCTTCAAATCCATTCAAATGTGTGTGAACACTCTGGATTCCAAGCAAAGCTGGGGACAATTAAGAGCAAGGACACATAATTAGATACATAATATGCCTATTGTTTGGTCATTCATGCATGTTTGATTTTTCATTGTATAGATATGCAAACAGCGGTATTGAGTCACATGAGTCACAAACAACAAATGTGTTATACATGATACTCTACCATTCAAAAGTTTGTGGTTAGTAAGATTTTTTTATTGCCAGCAGCAGCTATCACACAACTGTAGCCCAAGACTGGCTGCCCACTAAAACTAAACAGGGTTGAGTGTGGTCAGTACCTGGATGGGAGACCTCCTGGGAAAACTAGGTTGCTGCTGGAACAGGTGTTAGTGAGGCCAGCAGGGGGTGCTCACCCTGTAGTGTGTGTGGATCTTGAAGCTCCAATATAGTAATGGGGACACTACACTGTCAAAAAAAGGGCCGTCCTTCAGATGAGATGTTAAATCGAGGTCCTGACTCACTGTGGTCATTTAAAATCCCAGAATGTCCTTTGAAAACGAGTAGGGGTGTAACCCGGGCATCCTGGCCAAATTTGTCCATTGGCCTCTATCCATCATCATGACCTCCTTATCATCTCCATATAAATACTGATTGGCTTTATCACGCTGTCTCCTCTCCACGAATAAGCTGGTGTGTGGTGGGAGTTCTGGCGCAACATGGCTGCCGTCGCATTATCCAGGTGGAAGCTGAACTTTGGTGGTGGTTGAGGAGATTCCCCCTTCCAAGCACTTTGATTGCAGAGAAGAGTGCTATATAAATGTAACATATTATTGTTTTTGAAAAAAGACTCTTAATGCTCAGCAAGGTTGCATTTATTTGATCAAAAATACAGTAATGTTGTGAAATATTATTCTAATGTTTTCTATTTAAATATATTTTAAAATGTAATTTTATTTATTTATTTATTTATTTTTGTAATTTAAATTTTTAGCAGCCATTTTCAGTGTATGCTCCTTCAGAAATCATTCTAATATGTTGGGGTGTGTTTCCCAAAAGCATTGTTAGCCAACTAACATCACAAGTTTTGTCGTTACTAACATAGTTCAACGATTTGGTGTTTCCCGAAACCATCGTTCAAACGAACATTCGCAAACTGCATCGCAAACTTGTGTGGTTGGAACGACAGCTCTCGAGTTGTTTTATGACGTGGACTTACTAAATCGCTATCTTGAGCAAAATAAGCAAGCTGACATTAAGTACAATGTATTATTTCGAATAAAATGTACAAATGTCATTTACATATTTTAGTTTGTCAAGAGATTTTAAGCACTGTTTTTTAAGAGCGCGCATGTGCGTACGTGCTCTAATACGCAAGAACGAGCTTATGATTGAATCTGGAAATTAAGCAAAATAACTGAGAAAAAGGGAGAATTAGTCCTCTAATGCCATGTCTGTAATTTATAGCAAAAAATCTAGCATTAATTCGATCTCAAACAGATTCATTCAAAGAAGTTATTACCCCACCACCTGCGTGACTTCATTCACCAACATAGTAGTCTCGCGTAGCCAGAGCTTCAGATCGATGGCAGAAGGTCTGGACTCTATCGCAGCTTTCATTGGCTAAGGACCGCCCAAGAGAACGTTTGACTGACATGTAAAGCAACCAATCAGAGTTCGTTTTGTTCCACATCATGTTTTGGGGCGTGAAAATGAAAGTCGATGTCCCTACAATAACAGACCAGCGTACATCTATAATTTATTAATTCAAGAACGTTGTTCAAGTTTACAGCAACAATGGAGCCGCGAACTTCACATACTTTTGAAAATCCAGCGTTTATTTGATCCTGATAAGCGCTTGTTGTCACAGTTGTAAACATGACGGCATTCTTCTACAAGGGGGTTTGGCGTCACGGCATTTGTTTCCAAGCGGAGCATTAAAGAACGCAACACACATGTCTCCTGGACATCCTGTAGAATTCAACCAACCAGATGATGACTTCCATACTGCTGAAGTGTTTCTAGATAAGTGTGCCATATGCATCAGACGTTCAGCCAACAGTCCGTGGGCTGAGACTACCAACATGGTTGAACGACAGGTTTGCGACAATATTGTTTCGGGAAACAGTCGTGACTAGATAGCTAGTTTATTTATTCAACGATGCATCGTACTATGGCAGCAAATTACGATGTTGTACGGGAAACGCACCCCTGATTTGCTGCTCAAGAAGCATTTCTTATATTCAAAGCTGAAACCAGCTTTGTGCTTCTTAATATTTTTGTGGAAACCCTGACATTTTTTTTCAGGATTCTTTGAGGAATCTAAAGTTCAAAAGAACAGCATTTATTTGAAATAGTCTTTTGTAACATTATAAATGTCTACTATAACTTTTAATCAGCTTAATGCATCCATGTACTGACCCCACAGTTTTGGTACTGTGCACAAATTTAAAAGGCAGACGTTTTCTTTTCTTTTCCAAAAAATCCGAAAAAATCTTCTATTTTATAGCTTTTTAATAACAAATTAAAACCAAAATCTATCCAAATACAGGGAGTAATAAAACTGTTTAAGCACCCCCTAGGATGGGAATCACTTTCTAAATGACCACCGGCAGTAGCCTTTTATAGGTAATGCATTGAAGGGAAGTAAAATCCCACATGGCTCATCAAAACATATTTAGACCTTCTATACCTCTCATGAGAAAGAAAATTTATTCTGATGTAGCTTGTTAAGGTGCCAGGTTCACAATAAACAGCCAAAGGAATGCTAAAATCTCTTCATTATACTTCACTATGGACATCATTTGCCATGTTTTCGCAGAGGTGTGAAAAGCAGGTGGTCATTCTCCTTTTTGCCCATATAAAACCATCTAATTACAGAGGTAATAATTGTGGCCTTTTAACACGATCACAAACAGTGTGGCCAGTGTGGACACAAAGGTCCAGCTGATCTCCGAGTCAGTCATGGTTTCACTAACCTGTAGCTGTGGAACAGCAGGCTTGCGATTGGCTGTCATGGCAACTGTCTTCTGGCAGTACCGTACAGAGGCAGACACACCAGCAGTCTCAAATTCATTTGACACACATGAGGTCTCCAGCCTTTCAGACGCTTAATTGAATTCAATGGCCCCCTGAGATGGTGTTCAACCAATAGTGCCACTTTTACCTAACACGATTCACACTGAGATGCATGATATGATACAGTGTGAAAGGATGCGACACAATTCAGAAAATGTCCGGATGTGAGCCCACAGGAAAACAAAATCAACAGTGAGTCTTTTTAATATCTTAGTTGTTTAAGAGAGCAATTCATTTAAATAGAGAGCATACAGATTTTTTTTTTGCTAAAAACAAAAATAAAAAACAGATGGCATACTTTTAAAAAGAGATTAAAATAATCAAACTTAATCTCATGATTTCTGACCAGTCTTTAGATGTTTTCATTAGCAGAATGAAATAGAAAAAAACAACATTATTTGAAACTTATTTAATTAATATCTTAAGTGCACCCATTTAGTCCCCTTGCAGTTCCTTTTTTTGGAAAACCCATGCTGTTGAGTATCTTAATTTCAAAAACGGTTTAGATTTATCCAAACACCTTTAATGCACAGATATGAAAAAATAACTGAGAGCTCCACTATGTCCTCTGATCTATGAAAGACAATCTTTGAGCATTCCTCTGGGGATACACAAATACATACATTAAATGCACGATTGCAGCATATATATATATATATATATATATATATATATATATATAGTAGAGCTTTTTGAGCCATATCTTATTGAACATCAGATCTTATTTTGTGCGGAGAAAGCAGAGCTTTCACCTCAATTCAATAAGCACAGCACTAAAGCTGTCTAGAAGGTCTTCACAGTGCTGTATATTCTGTGGCCACATTAAGAGCAGAACGAATTGTGTTTGTGAGGAACGGCCTATCATGCCATGTCGGGTGACGCATGGAGGCCAAATTTAAACAGCTCCTTAGAAGTTCAGTGACAGATTACCAGCTAACACCTCAAGAATGTTTAATCAAGCCTGGTCTATCGGTGTCTGTGTGCGTTTCGTGTGTACTTGTGTGATAATAAGACAGCTGGAGGCAGACATTTAGAACATCAATGGAAGTCTCCCTTAAGCTCACAAAGATGGTGAGCTACCTCGGTGAGGCCTCAAAGGCTACAAGAGTCTTGCTGAGAGCTGGGAATATAGGCTAGAATCACATTTTCACCACACTGCTGGTTTTAACTTTTGGTTTGTAAAATTGTAAAATCTTTGGTTGCAAATGAAAAAGAATATCCTCTAACCACACTTCACTTCCAGGACAGAGTTTTAAAAAAGCAGCTCGCCTTTTCTAAAGCAGTGTTACTTTTAAACTAACAATTGAGTTACTTTTCAAGTAACACTTGAAGCAAAAAAATGTATATCACTACTTTTAATCTCATTCACAACAAAGTGATGCAATAATCAAATAATTAATAATCCGATTCATTTTAGTGAATCAGTTTATTTAAATCACTAAGTTAACTAAAACAGGTTAATAATAAAATATTATTAAACATCTCAAAAACGATTCAGAAAAATGAGATTCATTTGAGCTAATTTTCAAATGTCATTGCAAAGGGTCTAAATACTTGTGTCAGTATTTTCTTTTTTATTTTTTTTTTTTTTTTTTAGGTTAATTTGTTTTTTTAATTGCAAAGATATCACAATTCTGATTTTTGTTTTGACATTATTTAACACACACAAACAGACACACACACATTGGCTTGCAGCACACACAAGCTGAACTCAGGAGTATCCAACAAAATAGTCTTTATTTATAATCCGTAACAATCAGGAGATATCAGAGGAAACGTAGGAGATATAGCAAACCAAACATTATTAATAATTCACAAGAACTGACAAGGGATTGAACATACCAGGGAGAATAAATACAAGGCAAACATAATGAAAGACAGGTGCAAATCATAAGTAACCACAGAAACAAACGAGGACCAGTAACCCAGGAAACCGAAACTAAACAGAGCAGGGAAACAGGAACTAAGGTAAAAAAAAAAAAACAGAATATCAAAATAAGAGTTCATAACTGTGACTATATTCACAGTGTTGCATTACCAAATAATTTACTCTTAATTTTTCTGTAATTTAATTACAGTTACTTATGATGTAACTGTGTTATAGACTACAGAACAATTTTATCTAAAACAATAGTGGACTTAATGTCAAAATTTAACATTTAATGTTAAAATGTATGTTTTTAATGTAACCTTCCAAGTTCAAGAATAATTTATGCAATTTTATATTATTTATTTAAAAGAATTAAAAGAGCATTTTTATGTCTATCCTTGCATCCTTGTAAGTGGTCGAGGTGTATATGGGATTTAGAAGGCAATTAGTAATAAGTAATGCAATACTTTTTAGAAAGAGTAATTTGTACAGTAATCCAATTTCACTGTTGAAGATGTAATTAGTAACTAGTAATTAATCCAGATCCTCTCTAGTTTTTATGACAAATAGGCAGCATGTCCACCAAAATGTTTTTAGCCAGCGCGAAAACACTAGGCGATCTGCTAAAAACACCTATCTGTGAGCGCTTGAGAGCGCTTCGGCAGCGCAGCGTTTTTTTCTTTAGTTGAGACGCTTTGCTTGCTATGATACGGAATATCCGCGAAAGTGTTACTAGTATCTAATTTCACAGATTGTTTGTTTCTGTACTGTTTCCATATAAAAATGTCGATACAATGTAAAGTATTTGCCCTGACTCTTGTTTTTTGTCATCTGTTGACGTTGTACAAGCAGAATGTGGCGGTTGGTCAGTGTTGTATTTGTCCCTCCCCTCCTCCTCCTCTCTGATTCGAAGGATGGCTAAAAAGTAACAGTGATGAGTGCAGCATTTTACTCAAAGTTGAACATTCTTCAACTTGAGTCGACCGGTAAAAAATGCAGAGCGTAAAAATATTAAAAGATGTGTTAAACAGGCTAGGTTCAGTGTAGTTAGCTTGTAGGTAACAACTTTACAAAAAAGTACCTTATTGTAACAACTGTAACAACTTTAAAATATAAATAGCTTGTAACTTGGGAAGCTAGAGTTTCAAAGTAGCTTCTAGTATCACTTCTAGGACTGCAGACCTGGAGGTGAGCGAGAGGCACATGGTATTTATGAGACGGGGTGTTTATGTCCCAGAGGTTCAAAATAACTGAGGCACCTCTGCGGGGTAGAGCATTAGAGCAGAAAAACAAACCAATGTTTACCATCCTCACACCTCCAACTTTTCTCGTTGCCTGTTTTCCAGGGGTCTATTTGTGCAGTCTATGGACCACTGCTTTTTCCTGTTTGTCTTTACCAACTTTAAATGAGAAGCAGTGAGAAGCTAAGTTTGGGAATAGCATAGACACACACGCACACACATATAGCTCAATATATCCATACACAGGGTTTGAAGGGTTACGGGCTGAGAAAAAGGCTAGATTAGATGCTTCTCCAAAGTCTTTTCAGACTGGCCATCTTGAAGGTCAGAGCAAGCTGGGGGAGCAGTCTGGATCAGACACCTCAAATGGCAATTGCTCTGCCAACTTTCAGGGCGATTGAACAGCTCATTCTGTGAAATGAACTTACTTTCTCTTTCTCTCGACCTCTTTGTCTCTTTTGATCTTTTTTCTTTTTTGCCACTCCCCATCTATTCGTTCCCTAATCATCAAATTCACACATTTTATGTGACGCCAGTCTTGGTATGCGGCTCACACAAGTGACAGTCTAACATCATGTGCTTTGTTGAAATGCCACAGAAACGTATACATCTCAGACTGGTTCTATATAATAAGAAACCAAAATGTCTAAAAATAGAGTGTGAAAAATCATTTCTTCTCAGTTCCTCCCTCTCTATCCACTTTATTGACCAGAAAGATTCAGTTCATGAGGGAGTCATAATGAGAACCTCGGGTTGGTGGATCAAAGTAGAAACCCTTGAGGCTTTTCTCAAAAAAAAACTACCATCAATCAACGGGGACGATACCAATTTGGGCTTTGATAGGCACCATAGAGTTACTTTAAAAGGATCTGAAAATGTAAAAAAGCTCAAATCAGTGACATTTACAGATGCATGTGTTAATTCATTAAACCCCTGCCCTTTATTGAATGAGAACCTTTGATTTCTATTAATAAAGCAAGTCAAGCAGAATCACGTTCATTGGGATGAATGGCTGAGTTTATTGCAGCTGTTGCATGAAACGCACCACTTTATCAGATGTGAGGTTTGTGAGTCCTCTGTGCACGTGTCAGCATCCTCCTGGGCAACCGCAACCGTACAAACACGGCAGGGTGGGATAATCGGAAACAACTGGAACTCGTTACCTATCCACGAAGTGGTAAGCAAAAACGCCTTTGAGACTCACACCGTTGTGTCTAGATGGTAAATCTCATTGTGTGAAACTATTCAAATGTGGGATGTAAGGTATACCTACTTGAAATCTCTGACTTCCAACTATAAACATGCTCCATTGTCTGCCGCTCAGAGGATGGCGGACGGTTAAGTGGCTGTTCAGCAAGGTTCATTCAAAATTCAGAATTGAAGAAGTACGAATTTGAAACAATTTGGCCATGCCTCACAGGAAATTTAATTGGAATCTATCCGTTGGTACGGAATTATGTGTAATTCCGTATATTATGTTTTGATTCTGTATATTGCGTTCAGATTTGGGTATATTTTGTTTGTGTTTTCTGTTATTGCTATTTCTGTGTGTGTGTTCTTTTTGCTCTGTTTGTTTTAAGTAGGATCCCGTAATCAGCTGCAGGATGGCTCCACCTCTCTCTGCCGGGATTGGATCGTGACGATTGATTGAGGGTTTAAAACCATCTTTTCCGCATCCCGAAGTTGAGGGGTTGTGATTCCGGGCTGGTCGCACTGGTCTCCTCTCCAGCCAGACCACCATTATGCATTATTTAGATTCTGTTACATTCTTTTCTTTTCAGTGCAGTGTTCTAGGGTTGACCTGCCCTTTTCTTTGAAATTACATTCGCTCTGTTTTTGTTAGTGTAGTTAGGGTAATTTGTTGTATTTTGATTTGGATATTTTGAGGGAAGTTAGTTTGGATCTTTTTGTTTATGACACGTTTTGTTTGTTATTTTGGGGAGGCATTTTTATTTGTTACGATTTAACCTAGATGGATCGTAATAAAATGGGGCTCGTCCGGGATTTGAACCTGAGACCTCTCGCACCCCAAGCAAGAATCATACCCCTACTGCTATCTATCTATCTATATATCTACCTGTCTATCTGTCTGTCTATGAATTTTCTTTGAATTCATATGTCCCCATACAATTGCAAGTTGGTTTATCTCAATTTAAACACAAGAATTGAATTGGATTTTTAAAATTCAATTAATAAATTCAATTTAAAATTCTTTTCTAAACGGCATACAACCCTGCCGTTCAAAGAGAAAAACACAACACCACCAAAGCACTATGGCCGCTGATCGGATTGTATACTTCAAAACCCATGCTTATACATCATCACAAAATAAATATAAACACCACAATAAACAAAATAAACAGCACAAATACTAACCACTTATGGGTAATTTCCAGTACTATTTACTACCTAGCCTCTACACAGATCACCAAAAAATTGAAACTCTGGTTCCCATTATGGATCCCTTTGTTTTTCAAAGAGCATTATCTCTGAAGTGGTCAATTCAAGTCTACAGTATCTACAGAATCAGAATGTTTTATACTGAATATGTGCTGGGAAGGATTATCTTGGTCTTCTGTTATATTTTTCCAAAACAGGCCCTCAGAGATGAGGCGAAAAGGTGAGTAGCTTTGAAAGTATATCTCTTGTGTTTGTGCAGTATTGGCTCTACAGGCTCCAATTTACACACACCCCCAGCTGGTTTATTGTCGACCTTGTCTTTCAATACGGCCTTTGCGGCTGAATTTATAGAGCATTATAAAATCATACAAACAGAAAGCGAGGGAGCGAGAGTAAGAGAAAGAAGCCATGGATGAGTGTCCTCACTGAGTTCACAGAAAACAAGGCCAATGCCCTCCTCCTTAAACAGAGCTGGAATGAAAAGTGGGCATTTCATAACAGATGAAAGCCAAAATAAACACTGTGATCTCATTGGCCTGTGAAAAGACTGTCTGGGACCAATAAGAGGCCATCGCTGAGACAAGGGTTGGGTTCTTCTTTCCAGCCAACAAGACAACATCACACCCAAACATGTCTGATGTCTAGCAACAGAAGCCATTGAGTTTGGCGGGTTAGTATGACCCTGTTAACCCCTGGTGGATGCTGTAACCAGTGCTTGAAGTGGGCTAGTATGCACCGATACACGATACACGAATTTCGACCCCCTGCCAGATTATTACCCCCCTAGTATTGGTAGGTTTAGGAGTAGGTGTGGGGGAGGGGTTACGATTAAGGGTGGGGTTAAGATAAGGCAATCAGTTAGCAACTTATACTAGGTGGGTAATAACTTGGCAGGGGGTCAAAATTCGACACAACACCGGCACTTCTCACATGTTGCTGGTACTCTGAAAGACCCGCCCCCGGAACACGATTTCAACCGAGGCACTTTTTTCCCACTTCCAGCACTGGCTGTAACTACATCAACTCAAAGGTCCTACACCAGCTAAACAACTGCAAATGAGATGAATGGGAATGCTAATGGATTTTATACCTCTTTGACAGAAAAAAAACTAATGTCCCATAGCAAGTTTGCATCAAAGGGGTGATCCATGAACTTGAGAAAGGCATTTAATTTCAGGTTAGTCCATGACAGTTGTTCCTGCAATGAATGCTCTGGATAACTAGAACATGATCATAATCAAGTCTGCCCGATCAGAAGTACTCTCACCTTGGTTTAACTTGGTTCTCCGTGTACATTCTTTCTTGTCATTTTTTCCTGGGTGGAAGAAATGTATTTATAATGAGAAGAGAGAACAATGTATATTTAATTAAGTCACATTGAGTGCTGTAAAGGTAAATATTTAGACCTAAATGTATGAAGGAAAAAAGAATATAGCCCTATTTTACCTGGAGCTACACATATTTTAAGTAGTAGTGGAATTGGCCTAGAATAAGGCTTATCCTCTGTTACCCACAATCAATCACAGCGGCTTACACTGCCATAAAACCCCCCTAAAGTCTTTTGTCTTTTATTATTATTATTATTATTATGCTTTTTTATTTTTTCTGTAACATGCAATACCACAACTGTGTACACAGATTTCCAAAGAATTAAAATGATGCCACTCAAAACATTCCACACATTACCTGCCCCTTATTGTTTTTGACTGGGCTTTCACTCCATTTAACACTTTTTCATGTTTAAATCTATTCTGCAGATTTCTCAAAATCAGAGCAGAAAATGCAAAAACCTTAAAGTACAAACATATACCAACATACAGTATATACCAACAAAGACATCAGCTTTAAAATGTTTCAGTGTATTCAGTATTGCAACTGAATAGAGGGCTTGGGGTTTATATGCATAAACTGAACACGTTTACCAACCTTCTTATGCTAATTTGACCCAGGGGATGAAGTAAAGGGATAAAAAAAGCACAGAGAAAGAGTGTGAGAAAGAGAGAGAAGTATTTTTTTCTTATATTAATTTGTTGTTTTACACTAATACTATTATCTACTATTATTTTCATTTTGTACTGTTTTTTTATATATTTGTATGTATCAAGGTTATTATAATCAACTAAAATTAAAACCTATAAAAAAATATAATAAACATTAAAGGATTAGTTCACTCAGAATTAAAATTTCCTGATAATTTACTTTTTAACCACAAATGCTCATCTTGCACTGCTTTGTGATCTGCCACGCATTCTGTAATCATGTTGGAAAGGTCACGGGTGACGTAGGCGGAAGTACCATGGTAGGGCGAAAAACTCCATCTCATTTTCTCCTCCAACTTAAAAATTGTCTGACATTGTTGTTTTACCTTTTTTTGTAAAGGGCTTTTGACTTAGCCTTTACACATTCGCTTTGTAGACACTGGATACTTCCGCTTACATCATGCATGACCTTTCCAACGTGATTACGTAATGCGTGGAGCATCGCAGAGCAGTGGATGATGAGCATTTGTAGTTAAAATGTATATAAATTTGTATTTTTTTAAAAAAAAATGAATGATCGTTTCGCTAGATAAGACCCTTATTCCTCAGCTGGGATCGTGTAGAGCCCTTTGAAGCTGCACTGAAACTGCAGTTTGGACCTTCAACCCGTTGGTAACTGTTGAAGTCCACTATATGGAAAAAAATCCTGGAATGTTTTCCTTAAAAACCATAATTTCTTCTTTTCGACTGAAGAAAGAAAGACATAAACATATTGGATGAAATGGGGGTGAGTAAATTATCAGGAAATTTTAATTCTGAAGTGAACTAATCCTTTAACTGAAATAAAAAAAAAATAAACTTATTTTATTTCAGCTAGTTGTTAAGGCAACATTTCTCATTTTCATTTAGTTTAACTTTATGTACTAAAATTTAAAAATATTTGTCATGTCACTAAAGACATACTAACTAAACTGCAATGTAAAAAAAAAATATATAGTGAAACAACTGTACTTCTAGTGCAAATCCAGCAAATTTGCATCCTAACCAATCCTGCTGCAAATATTCTTTGAAACATTTAACTTATACTAAAAAGAAAAGCCTAGTCTCAAAAGAAATATTATATTTATCCTTGTCAAAAATGCTGATCAGTATTCTTAACACATTGTTCTCAAATATTTGCCTATAAAAAAACCTATATATATGTGCACTATGGGAACTGCCTGCAATGGCTTTCTAAAAGAATTGGGCCGAAACCCGAAATCATGCACAGAGAACAGACCAGAGCGAGTGAGAGAAGAAGAGATGTGAAATATGTGCCTAATAAGAGGTGAAGGTGGCACGTTGCACACCAGCTGCCAGGGCACTGACGCGGCACAAATAACTGCAGGGGAAAGTCAAATAAACGGATAGAGTCATCGCCCAGAGCGCAGAAGAACAGAGAGTGAGATGGGTGTGGATGTTATAGACCAGAGCTGCAGTCTGGTGCACAGCACCGTCGGCCTCTCAGGTTAGAGGTCACATTAATGCTCTCTGACAACACATTCCCTTTGGTATCAGCCTGTTTGTACAGTCAGTCACGCCAGGAATGTCAGAAGAACAGGTAGAACAGAGGGAGCCCTGCTGGAAAAGGCAGCATTATCTAGCATGAGCTCATCCACCATCCAAATGCACTGATGGACCTTAGCATTGAAAAAACTGTTAATTTAGCTTGACAGTATTTCAGCAAAAAAGACGTGTTTACAGTATTCTCTGTCAGCTGTTTAGAATCAGAATAAACTATGCATGAATTGGGAATGCATTATTTTGAATTGGGTCTTTTCTAATAAATAGATCGAATCAGAGAAAAAACTAAATTTTTCTTGACAATATGACTCATTTACAATATTCTCTGACACTGTTTAAAATCAGCACAAACATTGTCCGTATTATGAATGAGTCTTCTGAATCAGTTCTTTTCAATTAATCAGTCAAATCAGGAGAGAAAAATGTCGCATTTTTCTGAATCATGAACAAGAGAGAGAGAGAGAAAGGCATTACATTTTTCTTGACAATATTTCAGCAAAGATAAACATGTTTAGAGTATTCTCTGTCAGCTGTTTAAAATTAGAACAAACAATGTTTAAATTGGGGAACAGTCAGGAAAAATGTGAGTATATTTCAGCAATAAAGATTTACTGTGTTTACTGTATTCTGTCGACTGTTTAGAGTCCGAACTATCTGTATATCAGGGTTTCTCAACTCTGGCCCTCGAGGTCTATTTCCTGTAGAGCTCAGTTCCAACCCTAATCAAACACACTTGAACAAGCTAATCAAGGTCTTCAGGATTACTAGAAAGTTACAGGCAGGTGAGTTTGATCAGAGTTCGAGCTAAACTCTGCAGGAAAGTGGATTTTGAGGACCCAGATGAGAACACCTGCTATAAATCAGTTGAATCAGTTCTTTTCATCGAGTCAGTCAAATCAGGAGAGAAAAATGTTACCTTTTTTGGACAATATTTCAGCAATAAACATGATTTACAGAATTATCAATCAACTGTTTAGTATCAGAACAAATGATGTGCGAATCAGGAATGAATAACTCATTTGAATCGGTTCTTTTCACTGAATTGGTTGAATCAAGAAAGCAAAATCGTTACATTTTTTCATACAACATTTCAGTAAAATAAAGGACGTGTTTAAAGTATTCTCTGTCAGCTGTTTAGAATGAGAACAATCAATGCTTGGGGGAATCGGGAATGAGTGACTCTTTTAAAAGAATCAGTTGAATCGATCTGAATGATGAAACTCACAAGTTTAGTTTAGTAATTCCTCTAGGGCCTTGTTTCCACCTGGTATTAATGCGTTTCGGTTGATCGGATCACAAGTGGACAAGGGAGACACATACCTGTTTCCACCTAGTATTTTAATCCATCTCTTTTATCTACTTTCAACCGCTTCCAGTGTTGCCAGATTTGAAATGTCCAAGTATCGTACCAGATGCTCAAAATTATCGCATTTGGAAGAAAATTATCGTACACGAGTTTTTCATCTGCTCGCATTGACATTGTATGCGAACTGAACTGAGCTGGACGATGACATCACTCTTTTTCTCCAGAGCTGCTGTATAGATAAATTAACTAAATTAATAACTAATGATTTTTTACAAAGGAATGAATCAATACTGAACTTACTTAAGCTGGACAATCACACTTCTAGAGCTGCTGTACAGCCAAAATTATGTTCCCTCTATCACTGTAAAGCTACTTTGACACAATCTTCATTGTAAAAAGTGCTATATAAATAAAGCTGACTTGACTTGACGAGTCAAACGTACAGAATATAACTATTTATCTAAGCCAACAACTTTTTGACACAACCTGCAAATTACCACAATAGATAAATAACTAGGCGTACCTTAGTGGGAAACAACTGACCTAAGTGCTGCGGCAGGAACGTTAACTTGTGCTCGTGACAGAGAGTCATTCTCCACGATGAATGGCCAAGAAGATGTAATGTGAAATGAGATGCGTAAGACATGCGTAACACATGATTCTGCCTTACAATCATGATGGTAGACGTAGGATCCACAGCTAGATCAATAAGTATAGAAGCCCTATGATTACAAAGACCATCATTTGAAGTGTCACAAAATTCTGAAATTATCATACAGTATGGGATTTTTTTTTTTTTCATTATTGATCCTACATCATATAGAGGCCAAAATTATCGTAAAAAATACGATAATTATCATACATCTGGCAACACTGACCACTTCTGTCCTGATTTCTTTGAGGGGAGGGTCTATGGGCAGATAAAGGTATGTTTTTTTTTTTTTAGATCTTTCGATCTAATAAACAAAATAAGCTAACACAATATACATATGAACGTGCCCGGAGATGATGGAAAAACATACGGAGAGCAGCAGCTTTCCTTTCTACCCTGACAGCTGCAAGACTACGCTGAACGCTGTGAGTGCATGTTAGAAATCAGGAATGGTGAGAGAACATTGTGTTTGGTAAGTATTTCATCTTCAAACCAAACTTGGGTCTTCAGCCGGCAAAGTTTAAATCCCGTCTAGCTAGCACGCTTTCCATAAAGTTTACGCATTAAGTCAGACTTGTAGGCGGTCTTTAGTGTCTGTTCGAACACATTAAACCACAAGAGCGTCTACACTACGAAAGCAATCCGGTCGAATGCATATTCGACTACCTCTGGAAGTGGTCGAAAGTGGACAAGCTCAAAACGTTTTACACCCTGTTTACACCTGTATTTAACGTCGACCACTTGTGATCTGATCGACCAAAACCAGGTGAAAACATGGCCAGACGGGATTTAAACTTTGCCAGCTGAAGACGAAGATGAAAAACGTTGGTAAGCTAGTAGAATAGCTTGTAGCTTAGCTAGCTACATTTCATCACATTGTTTAAATGTTTTTAAATCAAAACTCAGTTTGCAAGTGAGGTATCAGCATTTACTGGTCTCATTAAGACAAGGTTTAGTCCTTTTTGGTGATTTAAAGGTGTACTTTTAATCAGAGAGGACTGTGGCGCCGACTATCCATCCCATGAGGCTCCAACGAGGTGAATTAGAGAAAAAGGCACAAGGCAGAAGAGACACTATGGGCACAAGGTCAGTTAAAAATTGCTCAGACGTGTAAGAGGCTGGGACGTTCATGAACAGACTGCATTGATTTAGGTTAGCACTCTGTCACAGTAGCACACAGACTCAACCCACCTACAGGTGTTTGTCAGTGTGACTTCTTTTGCTAGTGAGTAATGGCCCTTTTTTCTCCCCGCAAGCCGCACATACCAGCAAACACAAGCAAAACAAAAGCCTACACACACCAATGACATACTCCAACAGAGCTGGAGTTAGATGGATGACTTTTACAGTCCTACTCTGACAATCTGGTAGGGAAAATGAGGAGATGTGATGTATGAATATGAGCGAAGCATTTTGTGAATGCGTGGGTGTGCTTGCATTCGTGTCTGCTCGTGCAGCGTCAGTGAGCACTGCCGTCACAGATTCTTCGGCTGGCAGAACGCCACCATTGCGTGAGCTGCCTTCGGTGCTTTGACTCAGCCTCGTCATGAGGAGAGAGAGAGAGAGAGAGAGAGAAAACAAACTTCAGGCCATCTGCAAGCCCGTCAGGAGGCCAGCAGGTCCCCATGAAGCCATTTACACACTGCAGGAGCTCCAGCCTGGGCTGGCACTCACCACTAATACTGCCCTGATAGCAGTGCCATCTTGGTGGGTGGGGTCGGCTGTTGCTTTAGTTGGTTTCTCATCATTATGCATTCATTTCTGTGGAATCTATCCCAGACTTCGAGGTGACCTACGGGATAGAAATAAGCTAGACCTAAAGAGAAAAACAAGAGTTCAGTGAATTTACTATTTATTATAATGCATTTATAATTTACTATACACTATCATTCAAAAGTTTGGGGTCAGTAAGATTTTAATGTCTTTAAAGAATTCTCTTATGCTCCAAGGCTGCATTTATTTAATCAAAAATACAGTAAAAACAGCAATATTGTGAAATATTATAACAATTCAGCTGTAATATATTTTAAAATGTAATTTATTCCTGTGATGGTAAAGCTGAATTTTCAGCATCATTACTCCAGTCTTCAGTGTCACATGATCCTTCAGAAATCATTCTAATATGATGATTTGATGCTCAAGAAACATTTATTATTATTATCAATGTTGAAAACAGTTGTGCTGCTTAATATTTTTGTGGGAACCATGATACCATGGTATGAACCACGATTTTCTACAGGATTTTTTGATGAATAGAAAGTCTTTTGTAACATTGTAAAACTCTTTACTGTCACTTTTGGTCAATTCAATGTGTCCTTGCTAAATAAAAGTAGTAATTTCTTTAAAAAAAAAATTCTTACTGAACAGTAGTGTTTTTGTATGTTTTTGCTGTGGTAATCGAAACAATATACTGTAATTTCCCTGGTTTTATATTGAATACTGAATATTTTGTATCACAATATAATTCACTAATTATTTACACAAAACACAATGTAATACAAATACCCTGCAAACTGTTGTGAGCTGGATTAAACTAATCATCACATAAAATACTATTAGTACTTGTCTAATGCTACTAAAGCTTAAGGAACAGCATCCCTATATTACAAACTATTAACAGAAATCACCATTCGGCTACAAGTCTAGGATTTGCTTTCTGTGGGTTTGGAGTGGATATTTCCTGCTCAGGTGCAGCATTGCCATGGTTACTGTGGTGCGTTTCATAGGAGACAGCAGGCAAAGATTACAGGAACGCAGGGAGGAGAATTTCTAGAGAAGACAAAAGGCAAGAGACTGAGACAAACAGAAACAAATTAGATAAATTTGACCTCACATGCACATTAAGGCAGACACATCACCCCACCTACATAACCACACACAGACACACACACACACATATATCTATGCTGATGTATAGGCCTGAGTGCTGAACTGTAAAGTCTAGCGGATGATCTACTGCAGCATCTGTGCTAACCTCCTCACCGAATGGCGCTCCATCACTCAGCCCAGATGAGGAGTTATAGAAGATGGCTCTGCCTCCCTGCCCGGCCCTGTGGTCAGAGCTACAGATAAGATGAGAGGCCCTCCAGAGAGTCATACAATAACAGCAGAGAGGACAAAAGGAAAATTGTGAGTGCTGATCGCTGCCCTGGGCTCCTCCGCTGGCAACGTGGCCACTTTCATCTGATTCCAGGAGAAATGACAGCCATTTGGAGTCTCATCACCCTAGCAAGCAATCTCATTTCCCCCATACAAACACAGAAAGAGGGAGAAATCCGTAAAGAATGCAAAGATTTCAGCCCGTCGAGAGCGATCAATTTGCCTCTAGTAGCTCAGTGAAACTAGAGTAAGAGCTTCAGGGTGAAATTATTCACATCCTCTTGCTATTTCAAAAGGACGTTTCTGAAAAGGCATCAGAGATGCAAAACATTTCATTAAGATTCGGGGAGGGGATCAACACAAAAATCCTATGCCCATCAAGGTAATTCACAAGGAGTAAAAAGTAAACATTTAGAGGAGGAAATAATGGTTAAAACAGCAACAACATACTGACAAGCATGAAAGCTTTTTTCTCACATTTGCGAGTTTTTTCCCCTCGTAATCACCAGTTATACACTTGTACACTGTAAAACCGAACAGTGAAATTGATTAAATGAAATGTGTTTGTTTTACTCAAATGATAAAGTTCATTGTACTAGTAGTAGTAAGCTGAACTTAACACGATTGAGTTACAGATTTCTAGTTTCCAGCATGCTTTGCGTCAGACTGTATAAATAAATGTTGAAATTAAGTGTTATTTTGTGTGTTTGTGCACAAGATTAATATAGAGAGACATAAGTTAGTGTTTAATGTTGTGTTATGTTGGGTTTTACAGTGGGTTCTGTTATGTTAGTTTTGTAGGGTTACCATTGTGGTGAAGGGTAGAGCCTGTTGGTGCGTTCAAGTCCTCCTGGGAAGTTTGTATTCACGAGGTGGGAAGTCATGTTTACAACGGCAGGTGTGTTCAAGTCACTGTCGTTGGCGTAAGATGGCGGTGTACCTTCTCTTAATTAATTACACACAAATACAACACTTCTACTTATTGAAAATGAGGAACAAAGAATGTGCATCAGGTGTGTTTTGCTTTTTTTTTTTTTTTAAATGTTTTTAGTGAATTTATGAAGCCACTGTAGACTTTATCATTACAAATTATATTGTTATATTATAATGCTACCATATTTTGTGCAGGCAATTAGCTTACTTCGTTGTAAATATAAAAGCTGGACAATGTCGCTGCTAAATACCTAATATTGTGGTATTCCGCCATGTTTCGCACTGACATGCCCCCAACTCGTACAGATTGGGGCTTAAAGAAAATCCCGAACTTCCCACTCGTATTTACGACATTGTGGTGCCGTTCATGTGCGTTCAGCTCGTAAATACGATCTTTCCGACGTGACTTGAACGCACCATATGGTTAGGTTGAGGATGGGCTGCAAAACTTTTAAGACCATATATGCTGTATGTTGTTTGATTATATATATGTAAGTATATAATGATAATCGTTTTGATAGTTATAATGGCATGTGTTATTTGCTATCTAACATGTAACCAAGATCTGAATGTAATGTTTATGTAAATGAACTGTATGTAATTAACATTATGATGAGTTGGGCGAGGCTGAGAACTGAATTCTGAGAACATCATAATTTTTACTTTCTTTTCCTTCGCATTCTTTTCACACTATTTAATAAACTAATAAAAAAATGTTTTATTAATTCTGATTAAAATAGTTAGAAATTGTGAAATATAAACAAAGAATTAGGCGATATAAATGTGCAGTTCCGAGATAAAGTCAGAATTGTGAGATAAAGTCTTAATTTTTTTATTCCATGGCAGAAACAATCTTCCATATAGAAGTGAATGTGTCCCTCACCTCCAAAAGATATGAGACAGAGCAAATGTAAAAGTCCTCATCCATTTGCAGCACCTGTCATGCAGTGAGGAGCAGCCAGTGATGATTTTAGCATGAGAAAGGAACTCACCACACACCTGCCAGATAAGAACTAGCACTTTTCACTGAGAAGCCTAATTCACCATCATGGAGAGTGACATGAACACTGGTGTGGAGTTGAACTGACGGATGGGGAGGCACCTCGGTGCGAAAGCCATCCACGTTGGGCCTGATTGCACCGGATGAAAGTATAGAACCTGCAGCGCTGCACTTCATCACCTGGGCCAACATGTCTCCAAAAGCACAACCAGCCCAGACACCTTTCTGTGAGCAGACAGCCCATCTCACAACTGATCCCTGCCGGTGTGATGCTGCAGGCCTTTAAAAGTGAGGATTAAAGTGAGAAATAGCAGCAGAGAAACTTTATTAGCTGCACCTCACTGAGACAGTGTGTGCATATAACGCTTTGATGACACCTACATCACATTAGCCTATAGGGTCACGCTAGTGTTGCGATTAAGTCCAAATATACTACAGCAGCTGCATGAAATTGTAAAAATAAAGATATTTTAGTATAGGCCAAAATGTAGCCAGAAACATTTGGGTTAGCTTAGCCCTGAGCTTAAATACAGCCATGGAATGAAATAAGGCGCTATCGGCGTGCCAATCCTTTCTACGCTTTAATTCAGTTTGATTAAAGCAGATGGATTTTATGAGCTCATCAGTAACTTAAATTAATTTACGATGTAATTCAATCAGCTGTTGTTTCAAATATCTGATTAAAACCGATTTAGCAAGAGCCCTTGGTTACATCCTGGAATTGAGTAAAGAGAAGAAAGTGCAAAGTCAGAATTGTTGAGTCTCAAAACATGAAGTAGTAGGAGATTACCAATCAGAAACACTGCCATAATATATTAATTCAATTAAAAAGATGATTTAAAACACAGGTCATAATTAGGAATCACTTTTCTATGATAAAAATAAAAAAGGCAAAATGTAAACGCAGCAATATGATGTGAAAACATAAAAAAGTGCCTTTATGCATTGCTAAAATCCTCAGTATGTGGTTGTTTCTTCAACTTCGTCCACTTTTTTATCCCATGGGCTGGTTTTTATTAAAATAGATTTTTATTTCCTTTTTGTTATACGAAGGTCATATTAAAGCAGCCTTGGAGACTTTGAATCCATCTTTTTTTTTTTTCAAAGCAAAGTCAGATTTGTTTTTTTCCTTGTCCCAGACTTTCAATGAAAATGTATAATAAAATCTTTTTTTTTTTTTTAACCATGATTATCTAAACAAAGAGTAATAAAAAAAATACTGTTCCACAGTTCTAGCATCATTTGCACCACAACAAACCCCCCTACCCCCGCCCCAATCCCAAATTAGCAAGTTAGTGTACTTGCTTATCAAGGAGAAAATATTGTTAGTGAAGAACATGCTTAAAATGTTCTGACAAAATGACTGACAAGCCCCCAGCTCGTAAAGATCGGGCCTAGATCGATTGCTCCTGTCTGCCTCGCTGCGGAGTGGTTTGCGTCTGTAAGCTCCGTATAGCTTTTTGTTTTTAATCTCTATTTACTACGATTCCTTGTTGTTTATATTGTTAAATATAACTTACTCATCACCATATATTAGCTTTAATCTAAATCGTTATCGCTAGCAGAACGCGCTAGCATTTCGCTAGCCCATATGTGCTTGTCGTCTTTATTTCTCTCGCATGCCCGCGCCTTTACTAGTCCATCAAATGACTGTGGTGAGTTGGATCAGTCAACAAACACGATAAGTCATGTCATCTTCACCTGTTATTGTCACTTGCACTGCCTGCTACATGTATAGCATAGCCTTCTTTGTCTGCGGTGAGATTTACATATGTGATAAATGCAGAGAGATAGTCAAGCTGACGGAGAAGATTTCAGAATTAGAGACACGCATCCAAACTTTAATTGAGGATAGTAAGAATGCAAGGGCTTTAGATACTGTTTTGGATGCGACTAGCTTAGTGAACTCTGTGCACTGTTTGGTTCCGGCTGTAGAGCCCTGCAGCAGGGCAACTGGGTGACTGTGAGACGGCATAGGTGCGGGGCAAAACACCACTGTTCCGTTCCGATTAGAACATCAAACAGGTTCTCTCCACTCAGTGACGCACCCACTGAGAATCCTGTTGAAAGTGCCCTAGTTATTGACGATTCTATTACACGGAATGTGAAAATAGAGACACCAGCCACCATAGTCACATGATTGCCAGGAGCCAGAGTACCTGATATCAAAGCAAATTTAAAAGTGCTGGCTAATGCTAATCGTAAATTCTCTACGATTATTATTCACGTCGGCACTAATGATGTTTGACTTCGCCAGTTGGAGATCCCGAAAATTAACATTAAAGAGGTGTGTGAACTCTCAAGTACGATGTGAGTCACTGTAATTTGCTTTGGCCCCCTTCTTCTTTGTTGGAGTGATGAGATACTTAGCAGACTGCCCTCACTCAGTGGCTGGCTGTCTAAGTGGTGTTCGTAAAATAATATAGGGTTCATAGACAATTGGAAAAGTTTTTGGGGCAGACCTGACTTGTTGAAAAGAGATGGAATTGCTAGCTGTCTCACATCACAGAAGTCATATAAATCCCAACACATAGAAACTCTTTCACCTAGATATCATCACATAGAGACTGTGTCTGTTCCCCGAATTAGTAAATACAAAAAACTCTCAAACCCATTTAAGGGTAAAAATTTAATTGACGTTCAACAAATAAAAAAACAGATATAATACAGATGAACAAATGATAAAGCTCGGTTTGCTAAATATTAGATCTCTTTCTACAAAATCACTCTTTGTAAATGATATGATTACAGATCATAACCTAGATGTGCTGTGTTTGACAGAAACCTGGCTAAAACCAGACGATTACGTTACTTTAAATGAGTCCACCCCTCAAGGTTACAGTTATAAACACGAGCCTCGTCTGAAAGGCAAAGGGGGAGGTGTTGCTATAATTTATAACAATATCTTCAGTATTACTCAGAGGTCTAGTTTCAAATATAATTCTTTTGAAGTGATGGTGCTTTATGTAACGTTATCTAGCGTACGTGATAAATCCCGCTTGATATTTGTGCTGGCTTACTGTATACAGGCCACCAGGGCTCCATACAGACTGCATAAATTAGGTCAGCTGGAACCGGGAACACTTCCCATAACACCTGATGTACTCGCTACATCATAAGAATAATGGTGTCTACGCTAATATTAATCTCTCTCTGTTTATCCTGAGGTTTACCGTAGTCTGCCAGATCCAGGTCGTATCCAGATGAGATGAAGGACCTGCACATAGACACAACGACAATGCAGCCCTGAAGTGTCAACTAAACTATACCCTGCGGAGGCCTCCTTCCCTTTCCCTATGAATAGATAAAACGCTATCAAAATGATACCAGTTCAAATGGATCCGTGGAAACTACTAAATTCTGCATTATGCGGGCCAGACAAGTAATTTGGCGATGTCACTTTGTAAAAAAGACTAAGCGTCTGCGCACATACACGTTCAAACGTGCATACCTATAGACTAAACATGTAAATGAACGACAAGAACGCATTAAAAGTTTTCTGTTTTCAGTTAAAAAGGTGTCATTTAAGTGGCCGCTAAGTTAATAATTAACCATTTTTACAACAGAAGTGATTCAATCAAAAACTTATTTTAGCTCGATAATAACTTTTTCCTAGAGCTGCTGTAAAGCCAAAACAATCTCTGTCCATTAATATTCTAGCTAGCTATAAAATTATCCTTTGCATATAATAGATTTTTTCCTAAATGTTAAAATGTAATTTCCACCACTCTCAATTCCATGTGTAACCTCTCCGGTTCTACTTGAACTGCTCCGAGGGGGATTTGAACCAGTGTTTCCATCATGGGAGGTGGGCGTACTAACAAGGACGCTAAAGACTGAAGCCACTAGCATCAGTTGCTAGTGCACCTCTTGAGGCCGGGAGAGTGAGGTTTACCTGTACTGCTCTTACTAGCTGGCCTCTGTTATACTAGCACAGACTGCTATGACATGCTATTAAAATATTATTCAGAAGCAAAGACTATAGTCTACTGTCATTTGCTATAGAGCCCCAGTGCCTTTAGTGTAGCGTATATACATTTACCTGACTCATATCAGACATGCAGCGGGACTTGGCGTCTTCTGCTTTCATCAGCTTCTATTCAACACTTCCAAGCCCAGTGAGACAAACAGTGAGAGCTCAAAAGCATCTCAATGAGATTTGAATTGAGTGAAAGAGGAATGAAAAAGCCCCAGAAATTACTTTTCATTTTATCAGTGATTTTAAAAGTATGAATTAGCTCTATTGAACAAGAGCTTTCACACAGGGGAACTTTCTGAGGCGTGAGAGTTTTGCGAGATTACAAAACGGAGTTCATGAGGGACACAAATGGCTTCAGGCTATCAATATAATGAATTTAGGGACTTTAGCACCTCCTTTTGATGCACTTAAAGAAATCTTGGTCGAAGATAGCCAGTGAAATGTATACGTTTTAGGCTTCCCATTTATATGGGATGCAATATCCCTACAACACTGCCAATTCTAAAATCTCTCCCTTAGTAACTTTCACACCTGAGGGTTCAGAATTAAACATTCAAGTCAGACCACATCAGAGGCCGTTGGGTTGTAGTTTCTATGTGAATTCAATGCCCAGTCTCACATTAAAAATGACACACACACACACACACGCGCGCGCACACACTCCTGGCCTTGCAGAGTAAACAGGAGGAGGTCAATCAGGGATCGGATTGCCTCAGGCTGCAGTCAAACTCTCATGTTAACAACTTGGTATCATCTAACTGAGTTTGACTTCTGTCTTTTGCGTGGCATATTACTAATGGATATGGGGCGTAAAATTACCGCCTCCCATCTGGGACACTGGCAAGCAACAACAAAAGCTGGTGTCCCAACGTCCTCCACCAACCAGCTACCGGAGACACATAGAAGCTAATTAGCAGATCAACCCACAGCTCATCTATCATGTATAAGGGGAGGAAAGGTGAAGGAATGTTGAAAAGTAGGAAAATCCTGTGTTTGCAGTTTTCCGCCCCAGTTTGAACAGAGGCGCACAAGGAAGGAATTATTGATGCTTTGTTATCGATGCACATCAAAATTACAGCCAATAGAAACAATAGGTTACTGTTACAATAGAAACTAGAGATTCACAATATATTTGTACCACATTGGATAATGGCCAATATTGGCATTTTTTAAATGATCAGTATTGGTCAATATTGGATATATGTGTATATATATATATATATATATATATAGAGAGAGAGAGAGAGAGAGACTGATTTTGGATATTTAATTATACAATAACTGTATATATATTTGCCTATTTTGGCCTATTTGTACATTTAGATGATCTTTTCTGGCATCAAACATTCATTCAAAGTTAGTATTCAATATACTTTATTAGTTTTTTCCACAAAGGCTACATCTCATTATATTGTCGGTCAAGCAGTGCATATTTACATTTATGAATAATCATTTGAAGCATATTGTATGTTTTATACACAGTGAAAATGGCATGTATTTGACCGAAATTCCAGAATCGCCAGCAAGCTAACTATCTAGATAGCGCAGAGAATGTTTAAATGGTTGTCCATGAATGGGACGCTAAATAATAATTTCCCAATAAATAGCGACAAGCTCGTAATTACGACTTTAGAAATGCAAAGTAGGAAATTTCCGATAGCACATGAAGACAGCATTACAATCGAATATAAGCTCACATTCAGATCTGCCTTCCTCCAATTAATGTAAAGAACCAAGTTCCGCCAAACATTTTTTCTTTTTGGTAATACATTTCACTCTGATGTATGAAAAGATCTGTTGTTACACATTGTGACTTTAATATCAGTGTATTCCTAATGGCAACATAGTTACACCCTTTGCTTTTTCATTTCAGAAACCCAACATACGGCACTGTTGTGCCGAGTAGAAGAGCAGGGATTTATCTTCTTCATCCTGAAGTGACCTTTACTGCTCTGGAGGGGGATCTATTGATTGGCAGCGGCAAAACATTTGGCCAGTCCTCTGTAGTATTTTTCCACGGAGGCCAAAGTGCTAGAACAACAGCAGTGGTGGCTGATATTCATGGAGTCTGTTTTAATTGACATCTTACAAACACAACCTGACAGCTTTCTCACATGAGAGCAGAAGACAGCGGGTGTCCTCTCATCAGTCGCTTCCTCATGGCCTCGTCTGGCTGGTTTGATGCTGACTGAACGTGTGTGGGGGTGTGTATGTGTGTGCGCGCCTACCCAAACGTGCTCTTTTGAAAGTCTTAGTGTTGTTTTGATCTCGGCATGAGTGAAATGTAAGCATACATGGTACGGGGGCTGTTCTTCTTACATCGTGTCGTAACCAGACGTGACATGGTAAAACAACAAGCAATTTGCTTCCATGTAAATCTGAGTTTGTGTCCTAACCAGCAATGAATTTTTTTTTAATTGCTTGGTTGAGCTGAATAGCCCTGCCCACAGTGAAATTTCATTGGTCCACAATCTACAATACAAAAAAGTCAAAATAAAATAAAAATGTACTGTACTTACTTTTATTTTAATACATGTTTAGATGCGATTCATCATTTTGCTTTTTCCAAAGAAAAAAAAAAATGTCTTTTTAATCTTAGATCAAATGTACTGTACGAACTTGCTCTTCCTCTGAAATGACTTTCCTTTTCTGCTGACATCACTTAGCATGTGCGGGATAATGTTAAAGTCGGCATGAAATGGACATTGGGATACACTCTAAAAAATGCTGGGTTAAAAACAACCCAAGTTGGGTTGAAAATGGACAAACCCAATGACTGGGTTGTTTTAACCCAGTGGTTGGGTTAAATGTTTGCACAACCTACTGGGTAGTTTTATTTAACTCAACTATTGTTTAAAAATTACTGTATTGCTTGCTTAAAATGAACCCAAAATGTGTTGAAAATTAACATTAATTAATACAGTATGTTTAATAAATGAACATTTTAATGAATAATAATTAAACAATAACATTTATTAAATTGCATTTTAATAAATATTCAACTTTTGATTATTATTGTTGCCTCTAGTAATTATGTGTCTGATTTTTAATTTCCAACCTATTTTGGGTTCATTTTAAGCCAGCTATATAGTAATTTTTAATCAATAGCTGAGTTAAATAAAACTGCCCAGCACGTTGGGCAAACATTTAACCCAAACTCTGGGTTAAAACAACCCAATTGCTGGGTTTGTCCATTTGTTGTTTTTAACCCAGCATTTTTTAGAGTGTGGTCTTTTCTTCCTTATTGTAATGTACATCCAAGTGAAATGGCTTCTCAAACAAGAAAAAAAATGTTGACTTGACTTCATCCATCATTAATTTATTGGATCATTGAAGCCAAATGGCTACTTTTCATTGTCTAATCTATTTCCAGTGGATAAAATAACAAGACATTATGGAGGATTTTATGGATAAAGAAATCCATTTGGCAACAGGATGAAGAAAAGCAATTGTTAAATGCTACAATAATGCAATTTAAATGTTGCAATTAATTTTTTTTCTCAATTTATAATGTGACACTTAGCAATTTCAAAAATATCAAGTGTTAGCATCAGTTCTGGCAGGTCACGTCAGTCAAGCTCACATCAGTTGACTCCCAGGTGACTCACGTCTACCTATAGGAATATGATGCCTATCACAGCATCCATATATAAGCTCCTCAGTATTATCAGCAGTTATCGCATTTCTCAGGAGCTAATTACCATCCTCCATCCCCAGCTCCTCCTCTCTTCAGTCAGGATTGGCCTTATGATTCCCCTGAATCAAACTAATTCTTAAATTATGTGTACATGTTAAATTATTGACATTAATTATATCTGCATATGTTGATTCTGTTCTGTTTACCCTAGGGGGGTTATTGCTGCTCTCCCTGCTCTTATCCATGCTAGGCTGCATGGATGCGCAGGGAGATCTTGCCCAGAACAGAACCATACCACCAATACAAACTCTATGCAATTAGCGATCATATTTGACGATAGTGGTCCTGACAGAAGTTTGTTTATTTGTCAATTAAATTTTGTTTTGCATTATTATTTTTGAATTAAATAAAAGTAAAATCAAGGAAACAATTATCAATTTAAGTACCACACCAAATCCTCCATAAGTCCTGCTCTGAATATTACAAAAGTAAATGGTTACAATAGGTTATTCATCTCACTTTTAACTTTCAACTTCAAATATGTTCTGATTGGCTTTGATTGTCACAATGCGCAGCAGTTTTGTGTTCAATGTGGACAAACAAACTGCTTGTTGCTTGCACAGTGTTAGGCTAGTGTGTGCATGTTCATTATCAACAGCGTCAGGCGCATTGGGGTGCATCTGTCTGCTCTTATCTCAATACTGCCGGGGCAGCAGAGCTCGATGAACCCTTCTGTTCTGGAAACAGGCACTGCAGATGCTCACACTCTGATTTCTGAACATCTGATGGCTGGCAAGAGGACCACGGTCACTGCATATCACAACACCCTCCCCCATAATGCCCTTATCAACTTGCATGACGGCCCATGGGCAAGAAGCTGGAGGCAATGTCAGTTTAATTAGTGGGCCACAGGAGCCCTTGGTGTACAGAGTATCACACAGAGCCAAACAGGTCTGACTTCACAAGTGTCACCCAAGTCTCTGTGGTGGATGTACTAAACGCCTTAAAAAAAATCCCTATCCCTATCTCCCTATCACATATCATTTCTCTTTCTCCCAAACTCTCTACTGCATGATTTGTAGTAGGATGATCCTAGATTAACATCTAGTCCTGGAATAATCATAGACCTAAGCCATAAGGCTGGGGATGGACTGGAACTATAAATCAACCCACTATGCACTACCGTTCAAAAGTTTGGGATCACTAAGTTTTTTTTATGATATTCATAATTTAATTCAGAAAGGATAAAGAATGATTTCTGAAGGATCATGTGACACTGAAGACTGAAGTCTTCTGAAAATTCAGCTTTGTCATCATAGGAATAACATATTTTAAAATATATTAAAATAGACCACAGTTATTTTCATTTATAATATTTCACAATATTACTGTTTTTACTGTATTTTTCGTCAAATAAATACAGCCTTAAGCCACAGTCACACTAGACTTTGAACCGAACGTGCGAAATTTCTTCGGATGCTGTAAGGGTCGTGATATGACGTCACGGTCTACAGCATCTTTTTTATAAACATGAATTCAACACATAACTTAAAGTAATACATTCAAAATGTAAAAATATAGAACCTACTCGACTTTACTGCAAAAATATCATTCTTTTAATTCAGCCAAGAGGTCAATGGAACGAAAAGTGCAGTGTGACCGCACCTTTAGGGACTGTGTCTTCTGCACGCTCAAATCCGTTATTTCAAATGTAGGCGTGCGGCAGGCGCGCTCATAATGGAAGCGCCGAGGTCGCGACGCGCATGCGGTGGGTTTTCCAGGCGCACCGAGATGAAAAATTCTCAACTTTTCAGAATGCCGCAAGCAAAACCCAGTTCATGTGACAAGAACCAACCGATCAGCTTCGGCCTTTCCGTAACAAAACATCGAAAGCTCAGCCGAACAGCTGATCATAGCTGGACAGGGTGGTTTTTGTATCTCATCTCCATAAATATATCCAGTTAGTGAAGCTAATGCAAGGACTAGAAATCAATTTATATTTGCTGAAACTTATTTGTTCAACTATTCAACTATTTCAACTAATTTCTGTCTATCCATTGAAACTCTATTGACCCAAAAACTCTGAAGCTTCAAAATGTTCATACAGAGATTGTAAAAGAAAATCCATATGAATCAAGTGGTTTAATCCAAGTCCTCTAAAGAGACATAATCACTATATGATGGATAGATTTAATTTAAGCTTTTATTCACATGTAAACACTGATCAGCGAACGTACATACAGCTCTCAAATATGGTAAACAGCAGCTCAACCGTCTTATGTGTTTGGAACGACATGAGGGTGAGTAATTAATGAAGGCAATTTCATTTTTGGGTGAACTAACCCTTTAATGTAAACAGAAAACCTAAAACACTCTTTTTAATGTCTTCTTTTGTGGGGGGTTTTTTCTGAAAAAAGAGAGTCATACAGATTTGGGATACAGTTTTTGATGACAGAAATTTCATTTTTGGATGAACTATCCCTTTAAGCCTAAGCCTAAACCACCTCCTATGATCAGACAGACATACTGTAAGTAGATGATAAGAATGCTGTTGGTCTAACCTCAGATCTAAGCTTAACCCTATCCATAACTCTAATCTTATCTCGAAAATCTGATTAGTTGATACAAATGTTGTTCCAGGACCAACAAGGATGTCCTACTTGGGTAAATCATGTTAAGCACTCTCTCATTCTCAGTCTCCCTCCAGTCGTTCACTCAAACACCTCCCACAAACTGAATTAATATCTAGTCTGCATGCTTATTTACCTCTTCTGATCTTCCTCTTATTGTCTTTTGCAATCCGACACTTGAAGTAGCAAGAATATAAGAGCAAATACTGCTTGATGTACAGTTATGTCCCTATGAGAGCTAGTGGGCGTATATACATGTGTTCACAGTTGTCAAGACGGTTGATCAATGCCCTTGCGCACATTTCTGTGTGTTCGAGGGTTTGGATATCTTTAGTGTGAATTAGTGTGTAGGTGTGTATAAAATAACTCAACCTCACTTGGGATTCTACCCCTGGTATCAATCACACAACACTGTGCTGATCCCAAGACACAACAGTGAGGCCTCCGTCATCATCTGTCTGTTGCTGAAGAAGAACGAGTGCAGGGGAAAAGCATGAGTCTAGGATGAAAGAGCAGCTGTGAGGATGATGGTTCCCAGGGATCGCACAAAATGAGTAAAGATTTTACTCACCTCGTACTTCTTTCCCTCCTTCTACATGCTAAAATGTCCAGACAGAACATACAGAGATGCTGAATAAAAGATTATTTTCTTTCATACGGCCAGGGATACATGTCTGTTTCCATCAGAAGTGAAAATTTTCCCAGTTGAAAGGAGAGGGTGAAAAGATCTCAAGCAGCCAGGATCAAGAGGGGCTCTTGAGAAGGAATAGATGAATCATGCACTGTCAAATAAAATAAAATTAATCAGTATTGTCTTGTTGTTCAGTATAAATATAAAAACATACTTATATACATTTACTATAGAAGACAATATTTTAAACAATAAAAGTAATAATGTTAATAATTTAAAAATCTTAACAATACATTTTTGATTGAAGTCAATATTATTTATAAAGCACTTTAAAAATTACAGAGTAGACCAAAGTGCTGTACATTAAAATCCACCTAGTAAGAAAACTAATATACACCAGCATTCAAAAGTTTGGGTCTGTAATATATGTAACACTTTAGTTTAGGGTTCAATTCTCACTATTAACTAGTTGCTTATTAGCATGTATATTATATTGGCTGTTTATTAGTATGCATAAAGCACATATTAATGCCTTCTGCATGACCATATTCTACATCCCTTAATATACCCAATACCTAAACTTAACTATTAATAAGCAGTAATTAGGAGTTTATTAAGTTTATTTAATGGTTTTGAAAGAAATATCTTATGCTCACCAATGCCATTTGATCAAAAATACAGTAAAAACAGCAATAATCACAATTTAAAATAATGGTTGTATTTTAAAATGTAAAAGCATCATTATTCCAGTCTTCAATTTCACATAATCTTTCAGAAATGATTCTAATATGCTAATTTGGTGCTCCAGAAATATTTTTTTATTATCAAAGTTCAAAAGCATTTTTTTTTTATAGAAATCTTTTGTAACATCATGTCTTTACTGTCACTTTTGATCAATTTAATGCATCTTTACTGAATATTTACTATTAAAAAAATAATATTACTGACCCCAAACACTTGAATGTTATTGTACATAATAAATAAATAAAAAAGAGGACAAATTGCGTTAAAAAAGAGAAACACACAATTGAGAATATCAGATATTGACTGGATCATAAAAAGTGGGAATTTACATACCAGAATAGATCCCAGTGGTTGGAAGGCCACATTTTTTCTTTCTTTTAATATAACGTGCACAGATAAATCATGCAACAGCAGCATGCATTAATTAGTACAGATAAACAGGGTCAATTTTTGATTTTGTTATTTTAAAAAAAGAAATCACAAATCATAATTAATTTGATGCCTAAAAAAGCTCTCTGTCATGTACAACAGACCACTGGACCGAGCTCTCTAGATAAAACAAAAGCAGATCTTTTTAGTTCCAGCCTTGCTCTCATTCACTCAAAGCAGTGATGAAGCGAAGGGCATCATTATGAATTCTCCATTGACTAACAGCTGCTGAGAGGCTCCTTCACATACAATAAATCAAGCCCTTAATGTCATTCTTCACAGAGCGCCGCACCAGCGCTTTTCTCTCCTGAAATGATCATTCACATGTTAATATGCATATGTATAGCTCAATGATGCTACTGTCACTCATGACCTTCATGCAGCACAGCAAACAGCTTCTGTTTCCTCTCTGTGTTTTTCCCCACCTCATTACACGTTTACATCTATTCATCTCTGAACTCACAAGCATATTAGGCGAAACTTTACCACAGAGTCTTTGCACAAAACAGCAACTTCTTCTATATATAAATAAATATATATATATATATATATATATATAAGGCAGCCGGGGTCAACCTTAATTACAGAAAGTGCAAGTTTTATGCGGCTAGTATTAATAAGTGCTTGCTTGCTCATATCCAGCCTAACCTCAAGCAACACATTTTTAATTGATGCAGTGGGACCGTGTCGACACAGCACTCACGCTGCCTGAGAGTGTGAAATAAAAGACTCTTTCTTTGGGAGAAATCCATATCTTAGCACATCAACAACCTCGCTGTGGCTACATAAGCATTGGTGGACATTTAAAAGGGATAGTTTACCAAAAATTACAATTTTGTCATTGTTTACACACCCTCATGTCATTTCAAACTTGTATGACTTTCTTCAGAAGATATTCTGGAAGATGTTTTTGTCCATACGATGAAAGCAACTGTACACTACAGTTCAAAAGTTTGGGGCCAGTAAGATTTTCTAATGTTTTTGAAAAAAGTCTCCTACGCTCATCAAGGCTGCATTTATTTGACCAAACATGCAGTAAAACAGTGATATTGTGAAATATTATTACAATATAAATAAATGTTTTCCATTTTAATATATTTTAAAGGGATAGTTTACCCAAAAATGGAAATTCTGTCATCATTTACTTACCCTCAAGTGGTTCCAAACCTATATGAATTTCTGCAGTTAAACACAAAAGAAGGTATTTTGAAGAAAGTTTGTAACCGGGCTGCTTTGGGGCACCATTGATTTCCATAGTAGGGAAAAAAATACTATGGAAGTCAATGGTGCCCCAGAACTGTTAAGTTTCCCACATTCTTTAAAATATCTTCTTTTGTGTTCAGAAGAACAAATAAATTTATACAGGTTTGGAACAACTTGAGGGTGAGTAAATGATGACAGAAGTTTCATTTTTGGGTGAACTATCTCTTTAAAGCCTAATTTATTCCTGTGATGCAAAGCTGAATTTTAAGCATAATTTCTCCACTCTTCAGTGTCACATGATCCTTCAGAAATCATTCTAATATGCTGATTTGCTGCTCAAGAAACATTTATTATTATTATTATTATTATTATTATTAACAGTTGTGCTGCTTAATTGTCAATCAATAGAACAGCATTTATTTGAAATGGAAACCTCTTGCAACATTATTAATGTCTTTAATGCATCCTTGCGAAATAAAAAAAAATCTTTAAAAAAAATGTTACTGACCCCAAACTTTTGAATGGTAATGTATGTACAGACAAATGCTAAAACATGTTTCAAAATGTCTTCTTTTATGTTCCACAGAAGAAAGAAATGCTTACAGGACTAGAACGACTTGGGGCTGAGTAAACAAACAAAGTCAGATTTTTATTTTTGGGTGAACTATCCCTTACCATCATGCATGTCTTTTCACCCAAGCCTGTTTAATAGATGACAAAACCCCTGTAAACAGCAAAACATGTCAAAATGATCAGAGATGTGTTGCACAGTAACCACATCTGAAACGGCTTGTTCTATTTTCATCCTGTTGCGATTTGACTGCGTCTTGTACGAGCGGTACTATCTTTCCGAGGCAAACGTCAGTTACAGCGACAGGAGGGTCAGCAGGGACAACAAGGATCCAAGAACTCATTTGTTTCCAGAGCACCGGGTTCTCCATTTCAGGCCTTTGGGGAATGTCGGAGGCACCTTGAAGCATCGGCAGAACAGATGTCCCTGCACACAAGCAGCTGAGGACATAAAAACATAACGCGACTGACGTGTGGCAGAATGTACTCCTGAAGGGGGTCTGCCATTGGGACATGAGTCAAACACACCCCTCCCTGTCGGACCACCCATTAAACTTTCATTTAAGAGATCGGAGCAGCTGTTCTGGCAGTATCTTTTGAATTTCTTGACATTTGTAATGACATTACAGCACTGCTCTTATATAAATGTCTCTGACAGACCTAATAGTAACTTACATTCTAGCTCTGACATCATAGTGGGTTACAGCAGGGCACGAGGAGTGCTGTAGCCTCCTCAGCGTGACGGATGATAAATCCATCCACTTGTCCAACAGAAAGCACTCCTGCTACCCCAAGAGGAGCACATCCATTAAGATATCAGAGCCAAACTAGCCCACAAACATTCATCCATCATAAACGAGCAGAGCCCGCGGCCAGACGTGTCTGAGAGCGGTTAGAGAGCTGAAGTGCCCCAGTACTGACTCAATCACTGCCAGGGAACCCAGCTGTCATCAGTGACCTCTGGGTGTCTGACTGGACGACCCTTACGGTGATAGAGAAATCACTTGCTGCACGGAGGAACGTGGGACAATCCAACCTGGGACTACTGCAAATATAGGAAAATATTTCATGAGCAGGCAAAAAATTGATTTCTGCTCAATTTACTTAGGCTAATTAAAATGAGGTAATGCAACACAATTCTTGATTTTTATCATGTGTAATAAATTTGAAATAATAAATTACAAATACTTGCATTGGGACTACATTAAGAGGAATTTCGAGTCACCAGCAAATAATAGCTTACAGTACCACTGTGGAAGTGTTGTGGGAATGTTTTGTAAACTTTCTTTCAAATGAGGCTTTTTTTATTTTTGAACTGACTTTGATAAGTGTTTTTCTCCATGCTAATGCCAAATTCTATTGAAGCCTACTTAAGAACAACAAGTTTTTACCTCTTTATATGCAAATTTGACTGAAAATTATGCTGTTCAATTATCCAGTTAATTACTGGATATACCCAGTAAATATTTGCTGTTCAAATATCCGGTTAATTCCAATATGACATTTTAGTGATGAGAAGATCGGATCATTTGTGACCCTGGACCACAAAACCAGTCATAAGTCGCATGGGTATATTTGTAGCAATAGCCAACAATACATAGTATGGGTCAAAATTATCGATTTTTCTTTTATGCCAAAAATCATTGGGATATTAAGTAAAGATCATGTTCCATGAAGATATTTTGTAAATTTCCTACCGTAAAAATTTATTTTTGTGAGTGGATATGCATTGCTAAGGACTTCATTTGGACAACTTTAAAGGCGATTTTCTCAATGTTTAGATTTTTTTGAACCCTCAGATTCCAGATTTTCAAATAGTTGTATCTCAGCCAAATATTGTCCTTTCCTAACAAACCATACATCAATGGAAAGATGATCAATGATGTATAAATGGACCTTTATGACTGGTTTTGTGGTCCAGGGTCACATTTTATTGACTCTCGCATTCAATCTCATTCAGCAAAATTAACGTATCTTTAGTGATTTTGTTCATTTGAGCCGAGTTAAAATGTTACAGTATATTTAATAGCAAAATCCTCTGAACACATCCGCCTATGCAATCTTTGAATAATATTTTGAATTAGGAAACCATTATAATGCAGCCAAAGATAAATTATGAGCAACATAATTGATTTACTCCTGAGTTTTCATTCATTTGCCATGTGACTGATGCAATGAACCCACTGTTCATGAAAAACCCATCACTAGGATCTTCTGTAAAGCTTCTCTCAGTTAGCAACCACAACTAAGATGGGTGGAGCTAGCATCAATTGTGATGTAGAGTGGAACTTGTTCTTATTCTCTGCACTTCTAGATAACATTACACACTTCACAAGGCTGTTTCTTTATTTTTTGTTGTCAAAACAGAAGCTTAGCATGCTAGCTAATAGTTAACTGAAAATGATTCAGTTGAGCTTTGAATTTGACAACTGAAATTTACTCAGTTCAGTTCTGTTTCCCCTACACAAGGTGTCTGAATAGAGTTGATAGTTAAGTTTAATGTTAAAGGATTAGTCCACTTTCAAATAAACTTTTCCTGATAATTTACTCACCCCCTTGTCATCCAAGATGTTCATGTCTTTATTTCTTCAGTCGAAAAAAAATTAAGGTTTTTGATGAAAACATTCCAGGACTATTCTATATACCAGACGATGAATAAGGGTCTTATCTAGCGAAACGATCGGTCATTTTCGAAAAAAATACAACTGCTTTATATAAACAAACGTTCGCCTTCTAAGTGCCTCCGCCAAAACAGCATTTCTGTATTCTCCAAAAAGCTTACGCTGTATGTCCTACGCCTTCCCTATTCAACTTACCGCAGCGCCAGTTACATTTTTTCCGTAAGTTGAATAGGGAAGGCGTAGGACATACAGCGTAAGCTTTTTGGAGAATACAGAAATGCTGTTTTGGCGGAGGCACTTAGAAGGCGAACGTTTGTTTATATAAAGCATATACAGTTGTATTTTTTTCAAAAATGACCGATCGTTTCGCTAGATAAGACCCTTATTCATCGTCTTGTATCGTTTAAAGCCCTTTGAAGCTGCACTGAAACTGTCATTTGGACCTTGAACCGTTTGGTGTCCATTGTAGTCCACTATAAGGAGAAAAATCCTGGAATGTTTTCATTAAAAACCTTAATTTTTTTTCGACTGAAGAAAGAAAGACATGGACATCTTGGATGACATGGGGGTGAGTAAATTATCAGCAAAAGTTTATTTAAAAGTGAACTAATCCTTTAAATAAAGCCACAATTAAATTAAAATGCAGTCCAAGAATTAGTTTGACATAGACACTAATACCTGGCAACATTACTGAGAGAAACTTATGTGCTTGGAACAAAATACTTGAGATTCAGTGTGAAGTGTAGGAGGCTATGCTAATTTTGCATGTAGCTGTTTAAAGATATAAAGCTCCACTAAATTTAGAAAAACCATCCACAATCAAGCCAACCGACAATCACTGTGCAGGAACATACTCCTCCTCTGCCTATGCTAGGCTCATATGCTCTAATTACCATGAAGCTATTCGCAACCACACGGTAAAGACAAACCTCCATGGCTGCAATCGAAATTAGACATTATTCACTGAAATCACAACCAACGTAATTATGACCGCACAAGCTGTGTCATTTCTGAGATGATGATTGAAAGCTGTTGCCTCGATTACACCAACAGACTGACAGATGAAATCCATGCCAGACAGTCCACTTAAAAAGTAGAGGAGTGTGTTTTGCATGCATATGACTAAGTTTATGTGTGGGAACGTTGCTGTCAGAGCCTGAGAGTAAAAGCTAAGTTTTTAATCTTTCCATCAACTCCGTATCAATCAGACTCACCAGTATTCTGAGTCAGCGGCGAAGCTTGTGGCTCTCATATCTTTCGCTCTGCAGCGCCGATGAAAAGGGCCGCAAGACTCAGCAATCACCTGAGCCCCAGAGACCTGTCAGCATCCGTCAGCCCTTCGACCTGCTGTGCTGCTGCGGAAACAAAGGCCTGTGTGGGAGGCCGTCACTCTCCAAAGAGTCTGCAATCAGGAAAAACATAGCTCTTTCAAACCCCGCACCATTGGCCGCATAAGACCGTTGATGGCATTATAGTAATTGCATGTTTTTTAGATCACGTTATTTCAGTTGTTGGTGGGACCCTGCTGGCCTGACATACTGAAGGCACACATGGCACTGACTTAGGAGTGGATTAATGGCAAGGCATCAAAAAGCGATTGCCAGGATGAAAAAATGCCATGGTCTCTCTGAGCCTAAGAGAATAATGAGAGAACAGGATTTTCAATGCCAGGCTTAAATTAACAATAAGTGGCACAAACTACTGTGGTGGTACTATGGCACAGTGATGGTACCAGATGGCAAGACTATGGTACTTTGAGACCCAGTGGCGGCTCATGGGTTTTAAAATAGAGGAGGCACTAGTGGTCTGGGGATCCCCTGCCGATTATAAACATTAAATCATCCTTTCTCCCATTTTCTCCTCAGAATTTTGGGTAGGCTGTGCCTCCCTTGCCTCCCCTGACAAGCCACTGTTGAGACCCTGTATAGAGGGGTGAAAAAGTATGAGATTACACTGAAAATAGGTTTCAACATCTAATTTAAATCTGGAAATACCAAAAGCTTTACATTTTTGAAAATTTTTGAAACACAGAATCATTATTACATAAAATGAACAAGTTATAGAGTACCTCAGGGATGACGTGTTTTTGTAGGCCAACCCGGAAGTTAGCGGCGCACGGGTTCCCTCGATCGAAAGCCAATGCATTTTTCCCATAGACTTTTGGAAAATCGCAAAAAATAAGCTCTGTGTTTAACAAAGGGTTATGACATTTACACGTTTTGTCTATCAAGATAATCTTTACAAGTTAACACAACATTTATACATTTTGAAGCCTAAATAAAGTCATCAGATATAAAAAGCTAACAGTAGGCTATAAACGGACTACAGCACACCATGGTCGTGGATCAACGTCACCACCACCAACCTTCCTCAAATTTTATTTAAAAAACAACTTTATTTAAAAACATGCTCGCTGATTATGAATACTTATCCACTTTTTCATGAGAAATGCTGTCCAAATGTCCTGTTTGTCATGATGACGTCTAAAGCCCCGCCAAAGGAAGTAGTCCCTTTTAGCAATTTGTTAGCAACCGCCATTTTTAAGACACAATAAAGGTTTAAAAAATCACAAGCGTGTTATAACTGGTGTGTTTTATGTCATAGATCAAAACATGAAAATATTTAGAGGCTTTGTTAACCACAGACCTTATTTCAGGCGATTTAGCAAAAACCCATTCAAAAAACCCATTGACTTCGGGGGGGATGGAACCGGAAGTCCTAAAAGGCTAACTCGCTTCCAGGTTTTGCCTACAAAAACACGTCATCCCTGAGGTACTCCATGTCAGATTCTGCACTATTTCTAGGTGACTCATCAAATAAGCAAATTTTGCAGAAGAACATTGTTTTGGTTGTGCTTTGGTTCTGCGTGACTGTGCAGATGAATATGATTATCCTACTGCTCATAAAACATTACTAGGATTAAGACGAGATTTAACCAGTTTAGATGGAAAGGATCTCAAGCTGACTAGCTTAAGACATTACTGTAGCATTAAACATTAATAAACACTGTACTTTCTTGAAAATAAATTCCAGCACAGCGCTGCAACAACCATAATGAAATGAGCCTTCACAACAGATCATGCTTTACAATTAGAGAGTAACATGTGGCAATTTATCTATTCAATAAAATATCTTACCTATTGAGTAAACGCCATCTTACAACATTTCAAATCCCTCAGTTCTCACCAT
The DNA here is from genome assembly GCF_019924925.1 of Ctenopharyngodon idella. NCBI lineage: Eukaryota > Metazoa > Chordata > Actinopteri > Cypriniformes > Xenocyprididae > Ctenopharyngodon > Ctenopharyngodon idella. The sequence goes on from NC_067222.1 coordinate 26,230,507, forward strand.
CTCCAAAAATCCAAGCCAATGTTGATTCTCATTTTATTACGATATCTGTCGCGTTTCTTAGATCTGTTTGACTTTTTTTTTTTTTAAAACAGGTGATTCCCCAGAGGTTTGAGATTTAGCTGCTCCCTGTCGACCTTTCTCGCTCGATGTGAAAACTAACATACATCAAAGTATATTCTCTATTTATGGATATGACAACAGCAAAAAGAGGGCAATACTGAATACTACCATGGGAAAAAAAAAATCAGTTAATCATGTTAATGTTTCAATAAAACTTTTCACTTAAAATCTTGTTCTGATCATCATATATAAATCATTCAAAAGTTTGGAGTCAGTTATGCTCAGGAAACATTTTTTTTATTATTATCAGTGTTGAAAACACGTGCTGCTTAATATTTTGTATTGATTTGTCAGGATTCTTTGATGAATATACAGTTAAAAAGAACAGCATTTATTTGAAATAGAAATCTTCTGTAACATTACACAGTAAATGTCTTTACTGCCACTTTTGATTGATTTAATTCATCCTTGCTGAGTAGAAGTATTCATTCCTTCCAAATAAAAAGTTAAATCTTACTAACTAATTTGTAATTTGTAATGAAAAAATTATATTTGAAAAAAAAGGGGGTTGAAAATAAGGTTGTAAATGACTTCCATATTATATTCCATGGTATATAAGAAGGTACTTCAAATGCTAGTTTCAAAAATACACGATCCCTCTAAGAGAATGCACAGTGCAAAGCTTTTACACATGATGATGCACTTCAGTTAACTGACTGAATAGAGCATGCTTTGCCTTCTGCCTGTCTGTTTTGTTGTTCAAAACTGATTTTCTTTTTAAAATTTCTCTGAAGGAAGAAAGATGCACATCTAAGTGATATTGCAAAGACTTTCAAGGACATACATGTCTTGGAAGGACATTCGGCCCTGCAATTAAGATGCCATACTGCAGGAAATAAAATAAATCAAAACTAATTCAAAAAGTGTTTGTTGCAGACTGCATAGTGTTCCAGTTTCCATGACAGCTGGCGAAATGTTCTCAGCTTACAGGCTAAATGTAAGAGGATGAGGGGAGGGGAGGAAGAAGGAAACGTGAAAATCACAGTCCAATCTTGACAAATAAATTAGCTTTAAAATGTATGAGGTGAGAGAGTGGAGATGTTGAGAATAGATGCGAGCATTCTCTACGTTTGCTCCTCTTCAATTTGCCAATTTCATCTTGGAGATCAATTATAGCCTCCAAAAGTCACTGGAAAAAAACAAGTATAAAAGCCTACACAGTATAGTCTTTGAAGCACCCTCTCCATGTTCCTCCGGATTCAAACGTCTGTGTTCTTCTTCCCAGGCATATCCCGCTGCAGGAGAAATTATGTCTGCAGAAATATAACAGTTTATCACCACCGCAGGATGAAAGGACGGCTGCGTGTCAGAGAAAAACCAAAACAGAAAAGTAATCACTGCATGCGACAAAGAGGCCCGTGTTTCAGTCAAGGACATGATAGATGAAATGTAAAAACTTTTGTTAAAAATAAAGTGACACCCATTGTGGTATCAAGAAACCTCCATAAAGTACTTTGGGAAGTATAATAATTTTCCACTCAAATACACTTTGGAAATACTTTTTTAATTAACTGAACTTGGGCGCCAACCACAACAGCTAAATTTAAATGTGAATTATGTGATCCAAATCCACTAATATTCAGATTTATGTCCTGGTTCATAATGGTAAGGGCGTAGAAATGATCTAAAAAGCGGGTGGACACATTATAAACCTTATCTGTTTGGCTTATGAATAGTAATTAGATGACATAAAATTCGTCCATCTTATTTGCTGAAAGGCAGTTAAGTTGCCGCTTGCTATATTAGGATTAGATCTTACTACTTGCAGGTATGTTGCGGTCTTTGTCTGATGCAACCGGTTGGCAGAACACAGAAACTTCTGCTTGGTCTTAAAATTGTTGTTTTTTTCCTTTGCAACACTGCAAAACAGTTGTTTAAATATAATGATTACTCCCCCAAAAATGGGGAGGATGAAATTTCTGAAAGTGGTGGACAGTTATAATGATTGCTACATCTCTGCATAATAGTGAGTAATCAGAATCACAATTTAGCCCTGATTAAAACAAAATGCATCGATGGAACATTTCCTGATGGCACTTTGAGAGCTTAATACTAGCATGATAATGATGTGGGAAAGTGATGTTTTATTCTAATACACAGCTGTAACTTTGACAAGAAGATGAGCTTTACAATAGCTTACTTTTGTTTTGGAATATAAATGTATCTGGTGCTGTGTTCACCTAAGTGTAATGCAATGTCTTCAGCATGATAGCAAATGAGCCTGCTAAGGAAAACAATGACTACTGTAGCTACTAGATTGTTAAAAACACCAACTTCAAGCTAGAATGTCCGAAGTTAACCATTTGAAGAACAACAACCAAAGTTTTGGAAAGCAGGACAAATACACACTAGCATTTAAGTTTGGGGTTGTTTTTTATGGGTTTGAAAGAAGTTTGTTATGCTCACCATAACTGCATTCATTTGAAAAGTACAGAAAAACAGTAATATTGTACAGAAGCACAGAAATATAATAATACTTGTTTTCTATTTGAATATATTTTAAATTGTAATTTATTTCTGTGATGTCGAAGCTGAATTTTCAGCATCATTACTTCAGTCTTCAGTGTCACATGATCCTTCAGAAATCATTCTACTATATACGCTGATTTGATGCTCAAAAACATTTCTTATTATAATCAATATTGAAAACATTTGTGCTGCTTAATAATTTTGTGGAAACACATTTTTTTAGGATGCCTCACAAGCAAAAATGTATGATCTTTGCCTTAATGTAAACACGAAGTTAAAGGGTTAGTTTACCCAAAAATGAAAATTCTGTCATTAATTACTCACCCTCATGTCGTTCCACACCCGTAAGACCTTCGTTCATCTTCAGAACACAAATTAAGATATTTTTGATGAAATCCGATGGCTCAGACTTTCAATGCCTAGAAAGACATATTTGAAACAGTTCATGTGACTGCAGTGGTTCACCTTTAATGTTATGAAGCGATGAGAATACTTTTTGTGCACCAAAAAAACCAAATTAACGACTTTATTCAACAATATCTAGTGATGGGCGATTTCAAAACACTGATTCATGAAGCTTCGAAGCTTTACGAATCTTTTGTTTTGAATCAGTGGTTCGGAGCGTGTATCAAACTGCCAAAGTCACATGATTTCAGTAACGAGGCTTAGTTACGTAATGTTTCGAAATTTCAATGGTTCACCACTGGGGGGCATGACTTTGGCAATTTGAAACACGCTCTGAACCACTGATTCAAAACAAAAGATTCGTAAAGCTTGGCACACAAAAAGTATTCTCATCCTTTCATAACATTAAGGTTGAACCACTGTAGTCACATGAACTGTTTTAAATATGTTTTTAGTAGCTTTCTGGGCGTTTGAAAGTGTTAATTGTCTTGCTGGCAATGGAGGCCTCACTGAGCCATCTGATTTTATCAAAAATATATTAATTTGTGTTCTGAAGATGAACGAAGGTCTTACGGGTGTGGAACGACATGAGGGTGAGTAATTAATGACAGAATTGACATTTTTGGGTGAACCAACCCTTTAATTGTGACTTTATATTTTTTCCCAAAAATTGTCTTTATATCTCATATGTGACTTTAGATCTCACAATTGTGACTTTATTTTAATTTTATTTTTTTACTGAAACAGGCTTCCATACAGATATGAGACTTGTAGAAGTTCCTGGAAAAAACATTTCAATATCTTCCCCACGCCCAAGCCCAAATTTATATTTCACACCCCCAATCTTTAATGCTCAAGGCTTTGTTCTCAACGATCTGTCCGCTTTGGTTTTCTAGCCTTCTTTAATCACATCTGAACCATGAAGAATCTTTAAAAGAAAGTTCAAGTAAATCCACCCAGAGAAGACCTCAGCCCACCACCAAACACCAATTCTGCACACGAGAGAAGTCTTTTTCCTTTTAAAGATTTTATAGATTTGCTGTGGGTGAATCATAGCATAAGTTTTCATGGCCTCTGAAATTACAGTGTCCCACAGTGTGCACTATACATCAGTCTCAAGAGATTTGGAGGAAGCGTGTGCAGCGTTCACACACTCACAAGTACCCGCCACTGAAAGATTAGACAGTGAATTGCAGGCAGTAATCATATTATAATGAGATGAATGGCTACAATTTCTTTTCAATCAATTTCAATGCAGTTCCAGTTTGATTCAGTTGAAGGGGTGCGTTTGTGCCCCACGTAATTGAATTTATCCATATGTACTACCGTCAATTCAAATTGAAGAAGGTTATCTTATGGCCTTAAGAAGTAAAAAGGAATCTATCAGATATCGACAATACCAAAAATGACTACACGCATGTTTGGCCAACCCTATCATAGTACTATACACACAAATGTGTCTTCATGCGTGCAGACTGCTCATGACCTCCTAATTCAACATGTAGCTCACCTTCACAAGGGGTTGCAACGGACAACAGCGGGAGACTTGTTTTATCTAATTATATCTTTGCTTTAGCCTATATGCTTTGCCACTGACACTACTTGTCTGACGGGCTAACAAGATCAAATTGAGGTGCTGACCACAAGGTCAGCTGTTAATGCACTGATCTGAACACTGTTAATTTACTGGAGATACCTAATGTGCTGTTGGAACTAAGTAATTAAGACATTCTGTATACATTAAACACAGATTCAACACTAAAATGTGCATAAAAGCTACTAGTAAACCACTATAGAGATCCAAATATGCTTTTTACACATTTGCTCTCAAATGCTAATGTAGTCAAATAAACATTTGGTCTTGTAGAACTAATAGCTCCAACGTATAACAATTACACACCAATGTTAAAAAAAAAAAAAAATGTGTGAAATTTAAGATTAAAAATTTTGGTTGCCAGCAACATTTTAGGTTTTACAGACTGAATTTTACATTAAAAACACATATTTCATATTATATAATTTTTAAACTGATAGAATGTTAAAATACCGACCTACTGAAGTACTAAAATCTGTTTTGTACAATTATAATACTGTGAAAACTACCATAAAACATAGATGAAAGCCACATGATGAATTAAACTTCACTGTAATCTGTGTGTTTAGTTTCGTTTTCATGGACTTTTATTTTGTTTCTCGTCAGTCACATGTTTCCCTTTGTTCTATTTTCCCACCACCATCTGTTACCTCTTTAGTTGTAAGTTTCTCTGTAGATGTCCTCTATCATTGTCCGATAATATTTGTGTGTACATGTTACACACGCTGTTGCCTTTGCTATCTTGGAATATCCTATTTACTTTGTTTATTAAACTGAACTTTGATTATTATCTATCTTCATCTTCCTTGGACCTAATATGTTACAATCACAAGTAGCTTTTGCCCATGGTAAATACTAATGTATAGGTCAATGACGTGACGGGTCATTTTTTTGTCCAAAGGCCTTAATAATAATAAAAAACAAAGATATGACATCGAAAGTATGTTAGGCAGTACAACTAGATCTCTTTTATTGATTTCAGAAGGTTTTAATTATATTTTGCTACATATAAAGGTATTTTAAAGATTGTGAAGTGTCAAAAGGTCATTCGGTTTAACCATCCAAAGGCCAATACAGCCATTTCATTTGTGATTAAAATATCTTAAAATTTATTAAATGTATATATTTCATATTCTGGCATGATTTTATAACATCATATATCAAGATAGTGCAAAATGATATGAAAATTATGTGTAGAAATCATTGCTTTGTTATGAGAAAAAATGTCAGAAAAAATTAATTTCAATGATGTCATTCGGAGAAACCAATATATAAGGGACCATTTTGGATCAAGTCATGTGGTCAATATCATGTGACAGGATGTGACATCATTCAGACACCTGAAAAGAACCACACGGTCTTGAAGCAAAGTAACCAACTCTCTCTTAACTATTTGAAAAATTCATGTTTTCAGTTGCTCATACGCATGTCTCGAAACATCAGGTCATTCGGTACAACCGCTATAAACCATGGAAAATGTTGTAATATTTTAAAAACTTGTACTAAATATAAAATGTTTGATTATCCTTTTGCTAGCTAGCTAGCCAGCTAACTAGTAGCTAGCTAGATATCAGCCTGTTAGCATTGTTTAAAAATATCATCATTCGGTATAACCAAAAGTGTCATTCGGTAAAACTAAAATTTTGGTTAAACCGAATGACTTTTTTGGTGACAAATTTTGTCCATCTTGTAAAAAATGACAAAAGCAGTGTTAACTGATTATATCTCATTGTTAACACTTAATAAAACTTCAAAATTAATTATATCTCCATTGTTTTGTTTTTTTACACTTTTAAAAACCTTATTCGTCAGTGACCCATAGAAGGTGCACACAGTGCCATGCATATAAACACAAAGCACCATCATTACATCACCATTACAGTTTTTCACTGTATAGACCATCGTACCAAAAATACCATTGTATTTTTACAGTCTTTTACCACTGAAATTATGTTTTTCACTGTATATTTCATAATATATCTCACACATTGCAGCACACATTACAGCCGCTGATAAAGCTGTGTTGGGTAGAGTGTATCTAAAGGACGGTCAGACAAGCAGACAGCATGTGTGCGTGTGGATGAGCCAGATGAAGATAAAGAGGCTTTAGAAACAAACAGCTCAGGGAGGGAAGCACACAAAGCAGGCATCAATATCAATGACGGGATCCTGAGGTGAGTTCAGCGCTGAGGAGAAATACAAGCGTGAATAGTAATGTGCTCCTGCTGCAAATTTATAACCGCATACACCTAATACAGCGTGAACTGAATCTTGCAAACTGGACTTTTAGAGAAAAATTATGACCGTTTTAGCCAATTTACATGGCTCTAACACTCAAATGCAATCGCACTGCACTGAAAAAAGACCATCTTGAGAGATGTACACACAGTGATCTGCAGTGACATCCGCTGCGCCAACTGTGTAACAGACTCACAGGGCAGAGCAAAAATTGTTGAATAAAGTCGTTATTTTTGTTTTGTTTTTGCGCACAAAAAGTATTCTCCTCACCTCATAACATTAAGTTTGAACCACTTTAGTCAGTCTGACTGTTTTAACAATGCCTTTACTACTTTTCTGGACCTTGAATGTGGTATTTCATTGCTTTCTATGGGAGTTTAAAAAAAAGAAAAAACCTCTTGGATTTAATCAAAAATATGTTAATTTGCGCTCCGAAGATGAACGAAGGTCTTTCGGGTTTGGAACGACACACAGTTGAGTAATTAATGACAGAAATTTCATTTTTGGGTGAACTGACCCTTTAAGGGAAAAATAGTAAAGAACTAGAATATTGTAAAGAAATCGATTTGAACTAGTTGCAAATAAAATATACGTTTTAACATATGCACACTCATAATAGTATGCCTAATATGCAATAAACGGTTCCATTAATGTGTATTGCTTCCAATTACATGAATAATGTAAGATATGTTTTCATTTAAAACTGCTAAATTTCACAAAAGTCCAGCATTTATCACTGGATATTTACTGTTGGTTGTTTAACAATTCTATCTTAAAACAGTTGCTGCTTCTATCTTATTACTCCGCCCTCTTTCACTGTTAAAACTGAAGCTATAACTGAAGTTCGGCTTATGTGAACAGAAAAGTTTTTGATTTGATTGGCCATCCCAATCATTATGATACTGAAGAGCACTGAGATTTTCAGCCTAAAAAAATAACTTTGTCATTCTATCAACAAACAAGAGTGGTGCACATAATGTGTCTATGGTGGTTGAGGCCCTACATTAGCATCCAATGTTTGGACAGGTTAGTATTGTTCATAAAGTGCAGCATGAGAAAAAGGAAGGCTTAAGCAACTCTGGATTGCTTTTTATGCATAAAGACATCATGCATGGCTGAAATTCTTATATAAATGCAATTGGGTTTTTTTTTTTTGCCATCGGCTTCACCTCACATCCCACAAATTACCTCCATCTCAAATCTCCTCCATCCACAGGCCACTGTGTGCAATTGTATCTCTCTCTCTCTCTCTTCTATTGTCTCTTACACTAGAGTCAGTGCTATACACAGCTCAGGTTTTCCCTTCATTATTCCTCTGTCTCTAATTTACCAGAGAAGCTACAGACAGTCTGATTTATACGTGAGCAAGAGCTACACTGAATTGTGCATGGCGTAGTCTAGACTGAGCATTACACATAGCTGTATTGATTTCCATCTTTATGCAAATGCCTTCAGGCCCATATAAATGTTCCTGTGCTGTTTGTCAAACAGGCGCCAACCTCCTCCAGTGTATCCGATGTAGTTTACTTCAACAGATAAGTCTCTCTATGCACACACACACACACACACAAAGGCATTTAACTTTGACAATCAAGGGTAATGTATATAAGTAGAACAACCGTGATGCACAAGAGAGATGTCGTTCCTGTGAAATACACCCATCAAGGTGCAGCAGTGAGCTCTTTATTGAAGGCAATTAAGGCAGGGCACTGGCCAATTGTATGTGTCCCCTGCCATTAGACTAGCCCGCTTTCTGCAGATTTGAACAGATGGGCCGCATTAACCCTGCATGGCTGGCAGTCACTGTCCATAACATCATTTTAAAAAGGTCATGAGATCAAGGGCAATTTTGAGACTAAAACATTACTGGGCCAATGTGGTTTAATTGTTGGGGACAGTTCCCCACCTGGCCAGCTGTCTGCTGCACTGCTTTGTTACAGCTTGACAATCTCTGTAGCTGAATCTTCATTCAGTCATTGTCATTCTGTGGGCACAGGACATTAATTAGTCAGCATTTGTCAGAATATTGGCACTAATAATGCATTTTTAATGAGGAAATAAAGGTTTCAGCTAAGATATAACTTAGCCAAGCTTTAATCAAACTCCTAAAAGAAAAAGCAGATTTCCCTCCTTGTGTCGTAGCCCCAAAAAGTATTTGGACGTAAGCCGTAATGTATATACACACACACACACACATACATACGCATATACTATGTGTGTGTGTATGTGTGTGTATACACTTGGTATATGTATTTTGTTTCGTGTGAAAAGAATATATTATTTAATATTCAATGTAATATTTTTTATATTAACAGTTTATATGGTTATAATTATTAAATCTGATAAATTATGTATATACAAAGATGTTAAAAATAAATAGTATTACATTTTTCATGCAATGTATATATACTGTATATCTATCTATCTATCTATCTATATATATATATATATATATTCTCATACAATATAGTTGAGAAGTAGGAATATTTAGACACCGGATACGAACAATTGTTTAGGCAAATAGGGCTAAGAAAAGTGAAATTAGTTCTGAGAAAAAGCCTAAGGAATAATTTTATCTAATGCAATTACATTCATACATTTTAAGTGTGGCTTCAGTGTCCAAATTTGTCTGGGGCCACTGTGTGTGGCTCAGACTAATATTCTATAACTATCTTAAATCAAACTGTTCACCACACACACAATCTCTTCATATATTTGTGTTTTCTAGAGGAGCGTATGTGTGTGTTTTAACCACAGGAGAATGAGCATATAAAATTACCCTGTTGAAAATTGAGCTGGGGCACTAGCTCTGTGTGATGGCATTTGGGATATCTGCTTCGTCCATAAGCATTATAGGGAAGAGAGGGCGACAAGCTTAATCAAAGATTTCATTCTGTCTCTTTGCACACCACACGGCTCATGTCTGACAAATCCAATTACGCGATACACCCGCCCACTCTCAGAGAGCTGGGCATCTGCTCGCAGCCCCACAATCACCCCTTTTGCCTCCTGGGATTTCGTCAAAACACATCAGACTCTCCTCCTCCTCGATCCAACCTTCTGTATACAGACAGTGAGGTGACGTGAAGGAACACTGCAGGTTTGATGAGGTGATGAGAGCTTTAGGAAAAGTGTGTGAACAGCCAGTGAACGCATCACGGATGCTGGCGGCTCTCGTGCCAGTTGTGTGATCTGAAAAAAAAAAATCACATTTTCCTCTTCTGAGACCATGCTGACACCAGTGCAAAGTGTTTAGGAGCATATACTTGCTGCTTGTGATGTGCACAAACAATTTACCTTTTTCTTTTACTGTTGGTCCAGAGATCAGGTCTGTAGATATTTGTTCATTTACGAGTCAAATCTGAAATATAAACAACAATATTAGAATATCAAAATCATTTGAACAACAACGTATCAACAAATAATAAACAAAAAATAATCACATTGTGTTTGTTGACATAAAACAGCGTAAAGTTATTTGAACCATTGTCATTGACCAACCCAAGAACTCAAAAGATTAACTTAAGGCATGTTTCATTTTGACAGTTTCATTCAATAATTACCATCTAAGGCCACGTAGGCCACGTACACACTGTAAGTTTCAGGAGTGACAACCACATTTAAATACGGGAGTGAATCCCCTAAATTATCGTTACATGTGTGTACGGAACACGACTCACTCTCGAAAATGCGATGATTGACAGCTTGGAAACCATAGCGACGTTCTGGCGTCTCTCATGTTTGGTATCCGTCATTGTGACCAAAGTAATATTAAAGTGACAAAACACTCGTTATTTTCAGCAATTTAAACACACTAACACAGTCGACGGAGGCGTCGTGTTTTGCTTGTACAGCCAGTTTTACACAGAGCGCGCTCTTTCTGTGTTGCCATGGTCACTCACTATAAGCGTTTTTGGGCTTGTTGTTTAAGCTCGTTTCATAAAGCGAACAGGTTTATGGAGTTATTAAAGTGAGCAAACATGAATCGCGATTTTCAGCATAAAGCATTTGGATAGGCTTGTGCTTTCCCTGTGATTCGCCGCGCATACACGAGAGACACACGTTACACCGGTGCACGTAAACGTCATTAACAACTAGTTGTTCAGTTCGGTTACGTACACACTGCATAGAATTTCTGTAAATGCAGGTTGTCACTACCTGTATTTTTTGGGAGTTAATACGGTTGTAGAATGCGGTTGTCACTCCCGTATTTTACTGAACTGTGTGTGTACAGAACGCGATTAAGCACTAAAAGGTGAACTGACAACCGAATTTAGATGCAGTGTGTACGTGGCCTAATTTGCCTTAACATTTTAACTTCATATATGTTGGTGGTGTTGGTATGAAGAATTTGTACCACATGACTTCACATGTGTATTAATAAGAATCAAGCCAAATACATAATATTTAGAAGGATTTTGACTTTGTCCTGGTGGTTTGACCTCCTGGGTCACCATAGACACACTGTAAAAGTTACCATCATATCTTTTCTGTTTCCATGCTAACCAGCCACAAATGATTAGCGTTGAGTGTCACAAAAACCAGGTTGCCGAAGAGCACAAAACAAACGTTTTAACACAAATTAAGTGCTTTTTACTGAATTAGTTGTCATGACAACAGCCGTGTATTATGTTTACAGCTCCTCACACTACTGAGCGGCTGTTAATGCAAGAACCTCACCCTCTGTGTCTTTACATTCCGGGTTTGTCTCAGCATGTATTAGCTACAGCAAGCAATACAAAATAAATGTAGCGTAAGGGGAAGATGCCCCCCTAAGAACAATATGGAGTTACTTTTAAACTGTAACATATGTAGATATAAGTTCAGCATGTGCTGGATGATGATGCATCAGCCAATGTGTTATTATAGGAAATAAAAAGAAACATTTGCTAATTTAGTTGTTATAGCACAGAATGTCAAATATTAAAAGAGGGGTAAGCTGGCCCCCTACCTGGGGTAAGAAACCCCCCCAGGACTTTTACAGAATGTATAAATGATATATATATATATATATATATATATATATATATATATATATATATATATATATATATATTTGACACAAATTTACTGATTTCACTCAATTAGCCTATAGGTTTTAATGAAAACAAAGATATCTGAAATGTACATCTAATTCATGGAAATACTGAATAATAACCATATTAATTACAATAATTATTAAATTTAAAAATATAACTAGTAATAACATGCCACTTGGGGCCTTCTGTGCCAATTCTGGGGGGTCATCTTAGCCCAAGGGTCTAATTTTAACATTCATTGTGTCCACAAATCCCTCATTAACAAATGGACACAAAAAACTTTGATATTCAACATAATACAATGTCAAAGATCACTATTTTCCAGAGACACAAAATTAGATCAATTAACCTCAAAACTGTTTCGACTTAATAAATCTCACAAATATTGATATTCAGATGAAATGACAAAATTAAAAATAGTGTAGCCATTCATCAAAAGTGCTGAGATGAGATTTTGTGTCATCTGCGGTCAGGAGACGAAGAAAAAAAAAATCATCTTACCCTGACCTACTGCTGCTGAATTACTAATTCACTACACTTTATGACAGAAATTATGAATGTCAGATGATTTGTGATTTGAACCACACTGATCAAGATTTCCTTCTCCCTTAGTGGTAATAAGTGCTGTTCTGTATCATATTCGGAGTAACTACAACTGTTATTACTAAAACAGTTATGTATGAAACTATGAATGTATGAAATTATTAATGATATTCTATAAAAACTGTCATTCCAATGATCCCACTTAACCATATATCTGCTCTTTGCACCGTTTTGCTGATGAGCACATCCTATTTTTGTCTAAGTAGAGAACAAATCCAAATGATTTATGAGAACAATAATTTACAGTAATTAACTGATTTGCAAAATTCCTTTAGTGAATCGGGTACTAAAACAAAACAGACAACATATGAACATCATCAATGCTATCAGCAGGCATAATTCAATCTTAGTGAATTCCTCTTTAACATATGTTATTTATGACATATCCCATCTTTTGATTTCCTACTTCGCCATATAACCAGTTAATTAAATTCAATAATCATTATCAAACTCTTGTCATTGTCGACTGATCCTTCTTGCATCTGCTGTCACTGATGTGTTTTTCATTTTTACAAGACATGTATGATCTTAAATACCAGGTTCATGCAGAGATAGTTTAAATAGTTTTCCTTTTTTCCCCCTTCCCGCTAAAGATCATCCATCGTGCTTCTTAATTGCAAAAATATCTTTGCTCATCCTCTCCTGCGTCTCCAGCTCCTGTGTGCTCGTCAGAGCTGGCAGTGGTCCTAATTAAGAAAAGTTCGCAGGAGTTTGGCACCACAGAGTTGCAAGCAATTAAACAACGACAAGTGTCATAACCCCCACAGTTACAGCAGCAGGCCTGAAAGCCCCTGAAGCAGCAGCACTCCAACACCTCTTCCTTTATGCAGGGAGAGATGGAAAACCTTCATCACACCTGACTGAGACACACATGTGTGTTCTAACACTGGTAAATCATCCAAAATGTATCCTTTTGGAATGACATTTTGCATCATTTTAGTCCAAGTTGCATGAAATAAATGGGATCCTCTAATTAAAATTTTCAAATGAATAACAAAAATCTTGAAGGGATAAGAGGGATAAGAATCAATAATCATTATTTAGTCACTCTCATGTTTTTCCAAATCCATTTAACTTTCTTCTGCAGAACACAAAAGGTGAGTTTTTGAAGAATATCTTGCACTTTTCTATGAAATAAAACACATTTTTTTCCCCCAGTTGTATTATGCTTCTGTTTCCTGTCACACCTTGACAGCAGGTGCTTCAGCAACAAGTATTACATGAAATTTAATGACTGTTCTGCAGAATGATTTGTTTTACATTGCCATTCAAAAGTTTTGGTTTGTACGATATAAAATTTTTAAAAAGAGGTTTCTTATGCTCAGCATGGCTGCATTTTTTAATCTAAAACACAGTAAAAAGATAAATATTGTTTTCTATTTTAATATACTTTAAAATGTAATTTATTCCTGTGATGGTAAAGCTGAATTTTCAGCATCATTACTCCAGTCTTCAGTGTCACATGATCCTTCAGAAATCATTCTAATATGATGATTTGCTGCTCAGGAAACATTTCTTAATATTATCAATGTTGAAAACAGTTATGATGCTTAATATATTTGTGGAAAACACAATCCACTTTTATTCAGGATTCTTTGATAAATAAGAAGTTCATTTAATTAATATAAAGCATTTCTGTAACAATGTAAGTGTCTTTACTGTCACTTTTGATCAATTTAATGCATCCCTGCTGAATAAAGGTCCAAGGCTACGTAGAGTTTGAATGAGTAAATAAAATAAGCATCAACTGGCGATATTTCAAATGAGGGAATGACTATGCTGGATAAAACTTTGCTTGTTGAATGCGTGGTAGCAGAATTCATCATGTTATTTAATAAAATAAAAAAAACACACTACAGAGCCTTGTGTTACAGCAATTTATTTAAACTACAAAGGATCTGACTGGTAATGGAGACGTCCCTTCAATTTTAAAAGATAATTGTCCCCCGAGTTGGCTATCTGTGCATTTTTCTCTCTTTGCCTCTGCAAATGTGCTTCAATCAGACACAGTTAATACAGCCAATTAACAGAGTGATGTGAATTCTAACCAGAGGGGAACAAAAAGGTTTGGTTTTGTAGCTACAAACATGAGCTGAATGGCTGGGGAGACCACTGACAAATTGAAGGTGAAGAAAGAGAGAGAGAAACAGAGAGATAAACAGTTTTGCTAACAGGCAGAGCTGTTTAGATTCAGCGTCCATCAGAACAGAGAACAGCGAGTCCAGCCAGGGGCCAGAGGAAATGACCTCACTCCGAATTGTCAGAGACGGGAGCCTCTCACCAGCCAAGGGCAACATTCCTAAACAAGGAAATGAACAAACCATGCCTCATCCAGACAGGACAATATGCCCTACACAAATGCACACTTCTTAGCGTCAACCCTAATATGACCCAAACGCCGCCTCGCCTCATTGGTTAAGAATAGCCTAAACACTTTCTGTCCTTGTTGCCTGGTTTCGGGTTCAATATCATCAGTGCTTGGATTAGTTTTTGCCCAGTATAATATCATGGGAGAAGAAAAAAAAAAAAAATATATATATATATATATATATATATATATATATATATACATATAAAGCAAAGCCGTAACCATGTCTTGAACATTTTTTTTATAAAGCATAAAGAAACAAAACACTGAATGAAATTCTAGGTCTAAATCTAGTTGGGAAATAATCATTTTAGAACTATTTTCAAATAATATTTGCATTAAAATATGCACACGTAATTTTATTTGAATACTATATCTGTAATACAATATACTGTAAGTCCCGAGATTCTTCACGTTAGTGAATAAATACAAAGATCCGCTACCAGCATTTGATTTCCCTTGTCGTTTAGTGGCAGAATTTTTTGTTAACCGTGTCAAAAGTTCAGGGTTCTAATCCGCCCTTGTATAGTTTTTTTTCTTCCCTCAATAAAATCAAAGATGTTCATCAGTGATTGTATATCAAGAGCAGGGACACGTTTGTGTGCATTTTGTTTTGTGATTTCACCGGAAAGAATAGAGTATCCACAACCTCATTAAGCGATAGACTGACGCACTCATCTGTGTGTGAAAGTCTGTGTCCACGAGCCAAAAGAGAACCTAAACCCCGCCTACTTTGATTTGATTGACGAGAGCTGTTAGACCACTGAGCAGACCAGACTAAAAATGTATTCAACTTTTAAACCTTTTTTTGTCATCCTAACGACATACATTGTGCTTACAACTAGATATATTTATGGAGATGAGAAATAAAACCCCGCCCTGTCCAGCTATGATCAGCTGTTCGGCTGAGCTTTCGATGTTTTGTTATGGAAAGGCCGAAGGTGATCGGTTGGTTCTTGTCACATGACCTGCGTTGCGCTTGCGGCATTCTGAAAAGTTGAGAATTTTTCGATGCGTCTGGAAAACACACCGCATGCGTGTCGTGACCGCATCGCTTCCATTATGAGTGCGCCTGCCACGCACCTACATTTAAAATGACAAATTTGAGTGTGCAAAAGACGCGATATGTGAACGGCCCCTTAGAGAGCTACATATGACAATTATCAGCTCAATAAAATACCTTACTCACCTATTGAATGTAATCATCTCCATGTTGTGTCTACAACATTTCAAATCCCTCAGTTCTCACCATTTCCGAAAAGCCAAGCCAATGTTGATTCTCGTTTTATTATGAGATCTGTCGCATTCTCTTTTGCCCTCAGATTCTCCACTGTTCAGGATTTTTTTTAAACAAGTGATTCCCCGGAGGTTTGAGATTTAGCTGCTCCATATCAACATTTCTTGCTCATTGTGACAACTAACCTATGCCACTCACGCATGCGTCAAAGTATTTGGAGCAATTTTTTCAATTTCCGGATATGATGCGAGACGCATGGATGAATGAGGCAAGTAAGCAATTACCCGCGAAAAGCATCCCGCTCGGTCTAAGGGTGCTTTCACATTAGCACTTTTAGTGCGCACCCGGGTTCGATTGACGTCAGAATTCGGTACGTTTGGATGATGTGAACACTGTCTTCTGAACTCGGGTGCGCACCCGCGAACCGTACCCGAGTCCGCTTAAAAAGGGTGGTCTGGGGTGCGGTTCAAGTGAACTCCGGTACGGTTCACTTCTGATATGAATGCAAACGTACCAAATTGCGGAAGTGAACCGCTATTAATGCTGTATTATTTGATAAAAATGTGTGTTTGTGTGTGTGTTTAACTCACTCAAAGCGTGACTGACGTGCCGCAAGCAGAGAGCTGTAGTGTAGCCTTTCTCATTTCTGCTCTCCTTCAGTGTTCTACATTCGCGACAGATAGAGGCAAGTGCCGTTATGAACAAAACCACCGGTTCAAAAACAAAAATATAAAAGTGAGGAGAGCAACGTTATGCATTTGGCTGCCTTCTCCTGCACCGTCGTTACTAAGCAACGGAGTAAACAGCTGCCGGTTTGATGACGCAAACAAACCGCGGTTCGGACCCAAATAATATAATGTGAACGCAGTCCAGTGGGGGCAGGGGGATGGGGGAGCAATCGAACTCGGGTTCGGTCCAGGCAATCGAACCAAGCACCCTTAAACACTTATAACGGTGAATAACACGTTTTGTAAGAAGGACTGATGATGTATTGACTCATTATTTAAATTTTGTTAATTTTTTACCAAAAAAATTACATTAGTGCACCTTTGAAAAACACTGGCAATTTGAATCATAATAACACATTTGGAGTCAGCGAATCGAGACAGGCCCACCCTAAACTCAAGGATTGGTCAGGCTTTTTGCAAGGTGAGCATTACAGCTTTAACCTCTGGGGATCATGTTCCACGGAGCTTGTCTAATTCCACACCATTAATCACAGAACCTCATCAATTGTGACACAATGACAAGCCTGCCAATGAAGAGCCGTGCTGTTTCCAATCATTAAGCCAACATGAACAACAATGTCAGACAAATAAGAGGATAATGGACCTGCTTCTCTTTAGCAGAACCAAAGAGAAAGAAGCGTGTCAGCAGATGGAACGCACTTCTGACACACTTTCTCACATTGGAAGGTGAGAAGATTGTCAGACGTCCATAAGAAGCGAAGTGTTTATATCTTTTGAGTGTGTTGGTGATCTAAGTGAAGAGGTGACAAAATTGTTTCTGTCCAGAAAACTTTAGTTCATGTCACTCCACAACTATAAGCAATTAAATAATTATCTTTTTTAATTTATATTTAAATGAGAGAATTTAGACTAAATTTAGTCTGTTTTATACTCAGAAGTTGTTTCAATTATTTTCTCTTAATTGTAAATGGGTGTTACTTTACTAATTATTCTTTCTGAACAGTAATTATATTACTTATACCTTTGAAACCCATATCAGCTTTTAGCAGATGGAAAAAACGATGGACACCACATCATCTCTTTAGTGCTTAATTCAGCAATTAGTATATTAAAATATTCATCATAAAAATATAAATCATGAGAGGTGCTTTTCATGACATGATTACTTATATTTCAGGGCAATATTTTGCCTAACTTAGGCTCATTAGAAAAAACATGCAGCATCCACCTATATAATGGCAAAATTTCAAAATCATATCTTTACATATTATTCAGTTTCCAGGTGAAATGAACACTAGTAAAACACCAACAACCAACAAATTATTATTATATTGCCAGATTAATTAAGATGCATTTTCATCTTTATTTCACTATTATCAAAATGCATGGTTTGTAAACAAATACATTTTGGCACTTGCATTAAACAATCAGCTCCATGTATATGGCTTTTCTGATGTAGTAAACTTGCTCAGTAGCTCACCTGATGCAGCACTGTGCCAGAAGCAACATAATATCAGAACTTTTTTCACTTTTTTTCTCAAATTTTTCATTTTTCCAATGAGCCTGGGTTGATATTTTTATTTTTCCATTATATTCACCAAACGTAATCAAAATACTCGCTCTTTATCTACCATACTGACATTTCATTAGTGATTTGAATATATCAGTTCTGCATTTCGAGCACTTATGTGCGTCAACCCAATGAAACAGAACGCCTGCATCACGATGCTTATAACAGTATTATTCTGATGATAAATTTCCATTTATCTCACCACAATACATTAATGTCCAGTATATATAATCCAAGTGACATGCTATTTTATCGTACAGTAACAATTGCTATTGCTCATACTGTGCTTGTGTATTACTTCAGTGCATAACTTGTCATGCACCATTTGTTACAGGCATAAATACGATCTCAGACTGTGAAGCTTGACAACAAGAGGTGGACAATTACTTTTCTATGACTAACGATTTTGGTTAAGATGGTTGGAAAAACTCACGTACAGTCAAACCAAAAATTATTCAGACATTTTTGATATATGTTTACTAGTGTGTACAGGACACTATAGTATAGTGAGGATAGCAAAATAAAGTAAACTGTGACAAAAATTCTTCATACAGTGGACTACCAGTAAAATTGATAGAAAATTTGGAGCCAAAAATTATTCAGACAGTTTGACCTGACCATGTTTTGCATGATTTGCTTATCTGACATAATTAAGATTAATATTTTCTGACACAGTTTAACTCTGAGATCTTGTCATATTTTATTACCATTTTTTAAACTATATTGAATAAACTGTATTAATCAATGAAATGTTCAAGGTGTCTGAATAAATATTTGTTTGACTGTACATTGACACTGATGGAAGAACCCAAACCATATGTAGGGAAAAGAATATCACAAAAGGTTACACTTTATTTCGATAGTCCACTTTAGACATTCTACTAAGTAACTTTACAACTAACTCTCCTTAATTTGCAACAATATATCAGCTAACTCTGATTAAAGTATTAGCATACAGTTAGGTTATGGTTAGGGTTAGTAAAATAAGTTGACATGCACTTGCAGTTACTTATAGTCAGTAGAATGTCTGTTGAGGGACCATCAAAATAAAGTGTTGGCAGATAAGCAGACAGACAACTAATACTCCAATGACTGTTAGTTGTCAGGAGAATGTCTTAAGTCAGGGGTGTCCAGACTTGGTCCTGGAGGGCCAATGTCCTGCAGAGTTTAGCTCTAACCCTGATAAAACTCACCTGCGTGTAATCTTGAAGACCTTGATTAGTTGGTTCAGGTGTGTTTAATTAGGGTTGGAGCTTAACTCTGCAGGACAGTGGCCCTCCAGGACCGAGTTTGCACACCTCTGTCTTAAGTGGACTACTGAACTATTGAAATGCTTGAAGATAGTGAACTTATACCAGAAAATAACAAGCAACTACCCTGAACATCTTAACAACCGTAAAGCATTAACAACCATTTAGAAAACCTTAGCAACTGTAAAGGCCCCGATATACTTCAAACGAAATCGAAGAACGAACTGATGTGACGTCATTTCGAACAATATCAGGCCTTTGGGAGTTCGAAACGACTTGCCAAAGCGAACTCTCAGGAAAGGTTCGCTCCAGCTGCAAAACACCTTCATACTACCATTGGTCTGTGACGATAACGTAACAGGAGGTGTGCGCTGAGGCTCCGCCTTCACTCGCGTGGAACCCTTCTCTGACTCGTTTCATATGTTGAATTCATTGAGGTAAGATCTCCGCGGGTGAAAACATGAACACACTGGATAGCCGCTTTATAGTACAAAATGAAGTAGTGCTTCTGATGAAATGAGGCACTGACACTGTTTTTCATGTTTGATACTGTAAAGCTGCTTGCTTTTAAGCAATCAATTGAATAAAATGCCATATAAATAAACGTGACGTGACTTTACTGTAGTGCTAATTTGCAGAGCTTGTGCACCCATGTTATTATGATCAGACGCTTTTCTTATGTTTTCTATAAAAACTGCTGTTTTTGTTGTGTTTATTTTGTCACAGAGGAAAGCGCATAGCACATATTTACATATTCATCTAAACGCCGCTCTCAGCAGTGTGGGCTGCGTCAGATGCTCGATAACAGTATATCACTGCTCACGTATTTCGAACTTCGTTTTACCCCTAAATGAAGAACGAAAAAGAACTTCATTTGAAGTATATTGGGGCCTTAAAGTAATGCCCTTTCAACCATCCATAACATAACATGGGAATGCACCACTCAAATGTGGTTGGTTGCTAGGGTTTTCTGGATGGTTTCTAGGTAGTTTATGCATTTACACACACCCAACAATCACCCAAACACCCTAGCAAATGTCTAAAACACCCTAGCAACTACAAAGCCCAATGTTTAGGATTTGACAGAAAGTTTCTCAACCTCCCTTAATATTGTTTTCCTCAGGTACACTGCTCTAATGAAATAGGTGATGGGAGCACACAAAAAAACTTCTCTAAAGAGAAAAATCATTGAAATAGGAACTAAAGACCAGCTGTGCTTTTTAAAAATTATTGTTGCCGTCGCACTGAGCTCAAGACAAATGTTACATGTATGAAAATTGAGACAAGGCAGCACAAAGCATTTTATAAGAAAGCATAGGTGAGCAACTCAATTTATAAAGATGGAACAGCATGCTGCATAAAGTCATTGAGGATTAACACTGTTTCTCCTTTCTCTGAAATGCTTCAGTTGCCTAGCACTTCAAATTAATTCACAAACATGAAAGAGGCAGAAATATCCAGCCGGGGCAAATCAAAGATTATAAAGCAAAGACATACACTGTATGAGCCTGCCAATGTAATCCCAACTGTATATTTATCCTAAATCATCCAGTGTGGTTTGTCAGAAGGCACAAAAGTCATCAAGCTCAGATAGAACAACTTTGATGTGCATCCAAAAATAGCCAAAAAGCTCATATTTGCTTCCGTGTTTTACATGCTACCTGTGGCACTGACGGTCTTTTTAAAGGTCTTTTTTTGCTCCCGCATTAGGAAAGCAGTCCCTCCAGGGCGGCTTTTCCTCCCTGGATCTGAGACTGTTTAACTGCAGGGAGGGTTTTATGTTTTCTAGCATTTGGCAGGAAATAGCGTGATCCAAGTCAATACTGAGCTAATTTATTCTGCAGTGCCCATTTTCGCATGCTGAAAAAACACTCAACAAATCCTCCAGCTTCTGTTCTCCCTGTTTGTGATAATGTGACATGGTCATTAATTGTTCAGAGGAGGCAGAATGAGTCTTAAATCAAGCAGGTGGGCACAACCTCTGCTCTGCTCTGTACCTGCACTACAAAAGGGTAAAAAACAAGAGGAGAGGATTTAATAATAGTCCCTAGACTGATGAACGGGACATGGGCTACAGTAATTGCTCCGGAATAAAATGAAGGAATAAATGAATGATGAGGAGAAAGGAAGGAAGTGCAATGAATAATTCAAGCAAATATTTTTCATAGCCGGGTGGCGACATTAATCTGAACTGTACTGGGGGCCTTCCACCCTGTTTAAAACATTTTGAGCTTTCAATCACTGCCACAATATGCAGCAGCTGAGATAAAATTGGAGCGGTAAAATTCTAAAACTGTATCTGTGATTAAAATCAAGAGAGGAACAGAATTAAAAGAAAATCAACCCAACAATAACCAAAGGTAGGTGAAATGGTGCTGTCTCTAAAGAGAATTTACATTGATCTGTAAAAGTCTCTGGTCCCTATCATACAGCCAGCAAAATTATTTGACCAATCGTGGCAATACACACATGTATTTAAAATGACTCGTCAGGTTGAGGGTGTCTATATTCTGCCATGTAAATAGCAATCCGTCATGGTGCAAGTACACCTGGCTTTTAAAGGGAATGGGAGATGAGACTCTGATTGGTTTGTTGCATGTTACACCCAAAACACACCCATGACTCATTAAGAGAATAGGTATAACCCTTTTGGACCATGCGCCGGGTGCACCAACCAGTTTTTTCAGCGTTAAGGCCAGAACACACCAAGCTGACGGTCGGCCATCGGGCAGTTTTTGTTCGTCGTCTGACTAAGTTTTCTCAGTGTGTTCCGCACCGTCGGCTGAAGTTGGTCCTCGTCGGCTTTTTTTTGGCCGATTCGAAATGTTGAATCGGCGTCGGAGCTCGTCGGGCCATCTGATAATTCTGATTGCCCGTTCAGCTACTGCCGCCTGCTGGTACGGAAATGCATTTCATCTTGCGCAGGCGCAGAATGACGTGCTACTTGGCCGTCGGGTGTCGAGCGTCGGTTTGGTGTGTCAGAGCAACTTTGGACACAGATACTGCCGACGTGAGCCAACCCCGCAGTCCGCTTTCGGCCACTAGTTCGTCGGCGTCGGCTTGGTGTGTTCCGGTCTTTAAACTAGCAAAAGTGGATTCGGACATGCCCTAAGTGCACCTGTGCCATGCACTTCAGAATATGAGCTTAGATCGTTAAAATAGGGCCCTGAGAGCGTTTCAGTGCTTTAGGAGAGAAACATACTCACGTAAGTATGCCATCAACACAGACACAACCGCATAGCCAACACACTACAAACACAAAGATAAAGTGCACTCTTGCGTTGATCAGGTATCATGAACAATTCCATCTGCCTGTTGAGTCCTCCTAGGACCCCAGGGGATAGCTGTTTGTAATGCCTGATCAAACAAAAATGTATAAAACATAATACTGACCATTTGCGTAAATGTTTAATTTCCTAATCTATATGTTTTTACTGTATTTTTTGATCATAAGAGACTTCTTTCAACAACATTAAAAAATCTTACCCCAGAACTTTGAACTGTAGTGTCCATCAAAAAGAAATTTTGTAGGATTTTTAATCAGGAACTAAACAGAGTACCTATTAAAAGTTCTTTCAGTCAGTGGAATCACTTTGGGGTCACTTTGGGGTGGACCTGATTCAGAGGCCAGGCCGAATTGTTTGTGACACCAGTAATAAACGTCAAAGTGCTCTGGGGGCAATAGAGTTCAGACTTTTAAAAATCTGTACCATTAAACCAGATGTGTTGTTATTCAGGTAAGTAGCTCAAAACATTGAATTTAGCTAACTTGCTTGAAAGATTCTCTTCAAACTGTTGTTCCACCATGATAGCAGTTGACCTGAAAGACAAAACTGACTGTGAAAGAAGCTTTTACCCTAACTATTGCTATAGCTCCCCATGAGGCAACGTTGAGAATGCAACCTGTACTTTAATTATGTTACGGTCTGACATGTTTCACAATTCAATGACGCATGAAATTGAGCTTGCTTGCGTGGCTAGAAACGTCTGTAGCCTTATTTTGCAAACTTAGCCCTTTGAGCTACATCTGAACTTTGTAAGACAAAGAGGCATTTGACAGATGAACTACAATAAACACACTTAACATTTCTTAACTTTCAAATGGTATGGCACTGATCCTGAGAAAACTTGTAACTCGCTACTCAATTCATTAATTATTTACTATTTGAGAACAAGCAGAAATGTATGACACATCATGGCATTTTTAAAGAGGAAATTAGAGATAAAGTATAAATAAAAGAGATGTTTTACGGCTCCCCCAGTCCACCGACCCCCATCCCAAAGTTGTGAAGCTTGTTTGATTGGCAGACAAGACCACAATGCAGCTTCAAACCCACTGCCTGGATTACACTAAACCTTGACAAGGAGCTAATGAAAACTCCCACCTCTTTGCAGACTGCCAGAAACAGGAATAACACAAGGCCAGGTGAGCAGTGTGAGTGTGTGTGTTTAGAGGGGGTGCAGAGGGCAGCATTAACTACTGATGAAACTGATTAATGGCTGACACTTTCTCAGTGCTGAGACACTGCAGATAAGATGCGAGCAGAAGATAAATGTGGCACTGGCAGCCCAGCACATCAGGCCTTATTGAACAGCTGTCAACACTGACAGGAAGACCTGCGGTGCCACCTGCGCAACACCCTGCTCACTGTGAGCACATACATATGAATATATATGAATACTGTAAAGACATATGAACTAGGCATGCATATAATTAACTGGTAAATGGTTAACCGACAGTAATATTTTTTAATACTAGTATCAGTATTACAAAGTAATTAGTATTTTAAAAAGGAAATATGTGCACATGTACACTGCAGATAAAAAAAAAGAAAAAGATAAATGCGTGTGTGTGTGTGTGCGCATAATTTTATATATATATATATATATATATATATATATATATATATATATATATACATACACACACACACATAAAATGATAGTTTAATTTATATAATTGTATTATTTTTAATTATTACTATTTTTTCTAACAGCAGGCTATTGTTTTTATAATTGAGCTAATGATATTTTCTTTCCCCTATCCCAAAATTACCCTTTTTACATTTTCATTTAGACATTATTTAGTATATTTATTAGACCATTTTCCACAGTGTAGGTGATTCTAGGTGAAGGCAAAATCTGATCCCCCCCACACACAGGAAATACAATTTTTGTGCACCTCTAAATAACTAACAACTATTAATAGCAAAATTCAATTTGAGTTTCTTACAGTTTGACTGTGTGTATTTATATAAACTCAAATGGATGATGTTTACATTCCCATTAGCTAAAAGGAAAACCTTCCATTACCCATCTGATGTGGATAAATCAGCAGCCATTACGCTCATTGAGGCAAACATTTCCCACAAATGGAAAATGGAGACAGATCGAGCATGTGAGTATTGACAAATTTCCCCATTTTTGCTGCTCATATTAACTGAGTTCAGTGCTGCTGGGGATCAGGTTGGCTTAATTTGATGCATGCACGATGTGGCGTGTTGCGAAGCTCTGACTAACTCCTACACCGATATTCACATAATGGTGAACAATAAGAGCTGCGCCCACATTAGCAGCAGCTAGTATAAAGTTTATCATCCATTACAGCCTGCATGCTCACTCGCAAATACAAGAGCACAGCAGGAACTTTAGTTTTAAAGCAGAAGTTGTTTCCTGTAAGAGGAAAGAAAGAAGATATCAAACGTTTCCCGAGGAAACCAAAACACTTGATTATAAAGGAAATTTAAGGAAAGATAAGCCCAAAGGTCAGGTCAATACAGGCTTCCACTGGTGATCGTTACTTCTTATCTGATTGGCTTAAAAGAACACAGAATGTGCTGCTTATTAGAGGACATGCAATGAAAACAGCACTATACATAAATATACATAATATAAAATTGTCTGTCCATCCGTCCATTTGTATATCTATCTGCCTAAAGTATCTATCTGTCTATTTATCTATCTATCTATCTATCTATCTATTCATCCGTCCATTTGTCCATCTATCTGCCTAATGTATCTATCTATCTATCTATCTATCTATCTAATTTGGACATTTTCACTTAGCGGTGTACTCACTTTTGTGGCCAGCGGTTTAGACATTAATGGCTGTGTGTTGAGTTATTTTGAGGGGACAGCAAATTTACACTGTTATACAAGCTGTACACTCACTACTTTACATTTTAGCAAAGTGTCATTTCTTCAGTGTTGTCACATGAAAAGATATAATAAAATATTTACAAAAATGTGAGGGGTGTACTCACTTCTGTGAGATACTGTATATATCTATTCATCTGTCCATAAAAGTAAAGTATCTATCCGTCCGTCCGTCTATTTGACCATCTATTTGCCTAGTCTATCTATCTATCTATCTATCTATCTATCTATCTGCATCTGTATCTGTTCATCTATACCTATCCTGCCATCCATCTATCTATTCACCCATCTGTCCAGCCATTTATTTGTCTATCCACTTATCCGGCCATTAATTTATCTATCCACCTATCCGTCCATCTATCTATCGGTCTACCTATTCAGCCATCTATCTCTAATAAAGAAACATCCTAAACATATCACTGACTGACACTTCTAACTGATTTTATACTGATATTCATGTAAATAAAAGCTTTTTCAGCTTTTTACCGCAAGAGTCTTTAAATATTATAGCCTACATACATCACCAAGGTTTGTCTAGGTGCCACAAGACATAAAACAGACAGAATCAGATATGCATATCTCTATAATTAGATGAATGAATAATGCATGGAGTCAGCCAATATCTCACACACAGCTGACCAAGAGCTAGAATGAGCAAAAGTGCAGTGTGTATCTGCGTGTCTAGGGAGTGACTTCTGCTTTATTTAATCTTCAAATTTTGCAAATGATGTGCAAATCTGATTCAGCCGTGTGCCAAGAAGGTTATCGTTAATAGGGATCTGGATTGGAAAAGAAATTAGATTAATGGCCTGGAAGAATCTGAATATCCCCCCAAACAAACAGCCTACATTTTTCCCAGCAATGCTCAGAGGTGCCTTTATTGTACAAGCAGGGCAAAAGAGGCAGCCAAGTTTAAGCTTCAATTAAGTGAACCGTCTCTGGCTCCTCTTCACCCCTTCCCAGGAGGAGCCCCTTCCACGTTCCCGCCGCCGAGAAGATCAATTCTGCCTGCTAAATGAGCTTGCAATCCCATGGAACATCTATACCACCTCTATTTGTTTCAGGAGAAGAATATAAATACAAATTAGCCATAAAATTGCCAGTGCAGTTTAGTTTATGCCGTTGCAAGTCACCATCTGCATGTTATAAATTAGATGGATTCAATTAAGGCACATTCCGCTCATTAGAAAGTGCTGAAGAACAAGAACAAGACTTGTTTTGTGTTTAACTGGTGTGAGATCACAGACCTCAATGTCACCAATTCTATCCTCAATAGGCTCTGACTTTAACAACATAACCACACCCAGGATCATGAAATGATCTTAGACACTGATCTAATCAAGTGGCCCTAACTATTCCCTCCATCTGCTACTTTGTTCTCAACCCGCTTGCTGTGAGCATTACACGCCCTGCGCAGATGATAATGAGCTGCCTGCTTGAAAAAACATGCATCCTTCCACGGCATCTGAGCAATTCTCACCAATGGCACAAAACTGCGGGGCAAGGCTTTGCTTTCTGCAGGCAACAGTGCTTGTTATGAGAATTAATCACAGTAATGATGGCATAATGGATGAACATGAATTAACTTGCATATGCATAATGCTGGTATTTGTGTTAGCGGAGGGGAAATATTTCCTGACGTGTGTGACAAATGGGGCATCGGCAGCTTAAAGCCACGACGAACCTACTGTACCAGCGGGGACGGTTTTTCAAAGGCACTCTGCTTTAACGGATGAAAAAAAAAGAGATAAATGTGATGAATTCGGAACGCATTTGGCCTGTGGACTCTCCGCTCAGAAGAGCAGCCCTGGCTTCACATGTGGTCACAACATGCACACGACGGGACAGATATTAAGCCAGTGGTTGAGTTCTCTCACTCACATGATGAATGTTTATTTTGAAGCCCTGCAGAGTCAGGTACCACCTGGTCAGAATTAAATGAACCGTATCTAGGTTGAACTCCCACCGTACAATAATACAGGAGGCTGTTTACAATCTAGTTGACATTTATGCACTTGTTCACAGTGTGCATGAATCTGAACATTTGGCGTTTTAGCGATCCTGGAAAAAGAAGCTGAATTTTAATATTGCGGAGAAGACTTCGCATATATTTTGTAGGATTTCACTCAGCAGTCTGGGCAGGGAAACAAACACTTTTGGGGCTTGTGTGACAGGCGGGTCTTAAAGCAAAACCGACTGTTGTACTGCTGGCAGAAGTATTATCATAACGACCCATCCTGCCACATTAGACGTTTGAGAGCGGAAGATTGGCTGCCGTATACCATGCGACTTTCCGGGCTTCATATTTGGAGCCATTAGTTCCCCTTTTAGAGTGAAAAACCAGGCAAATATAAATGTGCAAAGATGAGACGAGGGAATTCAGGGTACATTGAACACTGATGCATTTTAAATACCGAGGCACATTCCTTATACTGTAACCTTATTAATTCACCTCATTACGAGCTTTGATATTATTTTGGAGCTCATTCATGACTAATGCCCCATGGCGGCGGTTAGCTGATGGACTGTGGGGGGGGGCTTGTATCAGTGGAGCTTTACCAAGCACCGAGGACATCTTCCGTACGGCCCCTTGAATACAAACTTATTACTCATCTCCCAAACCCAAAGTGACAGATGCTCCAATGTTCCATTTATTATTGAAGGCACCCAATAAATATTTGCCTGACCTGACACAGTGAGTAATGACAGAGCACCCAGCCTGACAAATTATGCTGCTTGAGAATTTCAAATTATGCATTTTCGATGCCGATTCTGGCGCAGACGTTGGCTGAGTGAGAAAGACCCCCCCCTCCCATGAACCATGTCATTAGCTTGCGAAACCGCGGCCACTTTGATTATGCAATGTGAAGGATCTGGGGAGCCAAGGAGGTTCCTTTACTCACAGCTAAACCAGCACATCTTGCTGATGCTTTTAATGGTTTCCTGGAAGACACATATTTATGTTGACAACATGCAGCTGGAAAGCCCAAAAGCTCCCTATACCGAGGCACGGACTTAATGTTTTCCAATGCAGAACAAATGCAAATTCATGTGAACACAGATATAAGTACCTCCCCTAGCCACATGTTCAGACAGAAGGTTTATAACTTGAAACACCGAGCATTTAAAATTCAGTTGGAGGTGCAAATAAATTATGTCACTGAAATCTTGTCAGCCCTGATAAATGTAAAATATTCATCCTTTAAAAGCCGAGACAGGAAAGCATTTTTCTTTAAAGCCCAGGTGGTGGTTTATAGCAGGCAGAAGCTATGGGACGTTCTGGCAGGCTTGCTATCTACTCTTCCTTCATGGTGATAGGCTGAAAAAAAAATCCAAAGTTACCATGTTGAATTTCCCTCTCGCCTGAGTTCTTAACTGATGCTGGTTTCAGACACTGGTGTAACAGAGGAACATGCTTATCTGGAAGTTTTTAAAGAGCAAGTTTGGTCAACCGACTGTCCTTTTAGCACCATGACAGACATAATGCTGCTATCAGGGTTTGACCAGCATTACCAGGCCTTGGAAGTTATAGAATAACCAGTATGAAACCAGAAAACCAGACATGACTTAGGTGCTTTATCTATGCTGAAGAGTACCTGAAGAGAGTTTTCAGTTAACGTTCCCATTCCTCAATGGCAGCTACTCAGCTGAACCCCCTGCTGAATATGTCATGTGACTAATCACTCTGGATGAAAATGACGCATGACAAGGCTGATGGCACCAGAAGAACGCACACTTCAAAAGCAACCTGAGCTATGATGTGAAAAGCAGCAGACGGGGAAAAATATAAGTCAATTTCACACCTTTAAGAGTCCATCAAATATAATCTGTCACTGGTAAAAGATATACTATAATATAATGAAATGCTTGCGAATGCTACAGTGTATTGCTCAAAAAAAAAAAAAAAAAAAGAAAAAAAAGTAGTCAGAATACATTACTTCTGAATGGCCATTAATGGCGAAAGAGACTTTTTTGCCAGCAGAAAGGTGTAGCTATGGGGCTTGATTTCCTTGACCTATGGCAATGATTCATTGGATGAACACTGGCATTTTAGTGTGATTTAAATGACGTAATTTAAGATCCAATTACTATGTAAACTGAACATATGGCATTTTACGTAAGTGCTGATTCTATAATCACAATTACTCTGACTGTACAGCTCTAATAATTTTGTGTCAGAGCCATGGCCCAATGGGTTGTACACGTTTCTGACATATGAAAATGCTGTTGACTTACAGGTTTGGTCTCCGCCATGTTTGGATCCCATTCACCCCATCTGCTCTATACATTTCTGTAAAATAAAAGAAAATAAACAAAAAGGGTACCCACTATATTGGAGTGCGGTAAAGAAAGAAAAATATAATAAAAATATGCAATAAATCAGTGTTGTTTCAGTAATATTTATATACTATTATAGTATTTATTAATATTTTGAATCAGCTTTTATTTTTATATTTTAATTTTAGTTACATTTTCTTTTCATTGTGTTCTTTTGTCATTCTTTTGGTTTCCATTTAGCTTTAATTTATTTCTATTTCAGTTTTAGTCATTTTTGTCTTTCAACTTGCACTTATTTTAGTTAGTTGCCAAGGCAATATTTCAAAGCAAAAAGATTTTCATCTAATATTCATATATATGTTTAGCTTTAGCTATTTCCAATTACCAAAAATGATTGCTGTTCAGCACTGATCTCTAACCAAGGGTTACATGAGATTCCCTGTGCCAAATAAGAGAGCTGACACACAAAAAAAACAAAGAAATAAAGAAGCGCCCTGGCAAAGGAAGAGGCCACGATCATTTAATTATGCCAAGATATCCATCCCTGACTCGCATCTCATTGCGGTGACAGAGTGTGTTCCCTCGCCTTCATTCTGACTGACACCGAGTACTATTTGGTTCTGATTTAGAGGCACGTCTCTCCTCTCACGCCGCACCCTCTGCTAGCCAGCACGGAGGCAGTGGATACAATTACCCATTCTGATCGGGTTTCACTGCACTAGAATAATCCTCCCCATTATTGCCATAAATATTTCATGAATCATTTTGACAGAATAAAGGAGTCACTGAGGCCTCATATTAATCCGATGATGTTTTTTTTTTTTTTTTAGTTCCTGTCACCATAACTACCCCCTATTCTTATCAGCCCCTGCCAGTGTCTAACATTGTTTACGTCTTCATCAACAAAATGTTACTGGTTGCTAAGTGGCACATGGCCCATGGCCTCATCTGCCCCCAGCATAACCCCTGCCCCAAACGATCACTGAGCTGGCACATTTACGCTGTCTCCCAGAAGCAAATGACATTTGTCATGGCGTGACCCCTTGCCGCAATGATCGACTGAAAGTGTGTTGAAGGAGCACTGTGGTATTGGCTCAAACCCATGCAGCTATTTCTACAAATAGCCTATGTCTGAGTGCAGCTGGGTCAACGTGATTCAGTCCTAGTGATACCAAACTAACTCGCGTGACATTTAGCTAAGGGGAATCTCTGGGGTCGGCAGGATTTGTTGCTTTGCCCTGGCCCTTGCTATGGATCTACCAGCTTGGATATGCTGTACACCTTGCACATGATGCCGTGCGACATGAGAGCTTACTGAAAGCACGTCGAGCAGCACATCCTTCAGGGCAAGTTGATCAGTGTGAAAAGCCGTCATGTGCTGGTGAGAATGGCTCGCCCTTGGACAGACATGCTACTCAGGTCAGACACATCGCACAGCTGCAGTCTGGATTCTGGCAGGGCCTGGATTTGCCGCTGAAAGGTTCACACCAGTTAATTGGCCCTTGCTCATGCCTGCGAATCATGTGTCAGACTAATACTATCGGCTGCCACTATACACAGCCACCCTGAAAGAGAGACGGAGGGTGAGATGGGTGTGGAATGAATATATTGGCGTTTTCTGGGCAAAAGTAATGATGCAATTACAATAACATGATTCTTAGAATCATATTCCAGATCTGATATTACATTAAAGTATTTCAGTGTATGTTTAATTTGAACAAAAAGCATTAAAAGTAATGAACACCATCCAGTCTGTCTGTGATGTCCTCATTGCAAAATTGCAAAATCAATAAATGCATGTTTTCAGAATAGGGCTGTAATAATATCATATAATTCCAAGTATGTTTTAAAATAATCTCAAGGAAGGCTTCATATTTGCATGAATTATGCAAAGCATACCGTTAACCATGTTTATCAGTCCTCCTCTTGTTTTTTTTTTTTGTTGTTTTTTTGTTGTTGTTTTTTTTTTCAGCCATGCTAAAAGGAAGAAAATGCATAGATTATCCTGGCTGGTTTAATAAAATTTAGAGTGAACATTTTAATTTTGACCCCATTATCATTTTCAGCAGTCATTGTTCTGCCAGTGTCAAAAACTGCCTGTAAAAGTGACCTCAACTAAAAGCATTCATACACTGAGATCTTCATATTCAGCACTTGTATGTGACTACATTCAAACTTATTAAAGTAAAACTAAAAAAAAAAAAAAAAAAAAGATACTTTAGTTTTATAAATGCCTACTTCATATTTCGCAACAGAAGAGGACTGTGGGGGAAAAAAAATTTAAATGTTACAATACTGCCATCTACTGCTTGATGTGTGCACTGTAAAATTATTATTAAATATATTATTATTATTAAATTGTTATTAAATTATTATTCCTCAAGACGTTTACCAATCTCAAAAAATGAATTGTCCTAATATCATATAAATTAGATTACGTTTTTGTTTTGTTTTTTGGGTTTTTTTGACATTTTTCTACCACCCATCATATAATTGTTTATGTTTATTTTTACCACTTTAAAATAATTTCACATTTGTAATGTCCTTCGAACAGCTGTAAAACATTTTCAGAATATTTCAGAATGACAGCGCTGGCTAATGTAGTAGCAATAACTGATGTAATTAAAGTTAACATGGTAGTTTTGTGAGAAGTGTAAACTTTTTATTATTATTATTATTATTATTATTATTATGCTGATAAGAACGTGTTCGATAATTTAACTGACAGATAATTTAACTAAACTGTTGATTTTTTCTCAATGTGTTTGACAGCAGCAACACAAACAACAAAACGCCAAAACAGAACAATAACAAAAGCACCAGGATAGCGTTTACCTACCTGATGATATGGCGATGGTTTCAGCTGCTGCAATATCATCCCTGGGAATATCTTTAACCCTCTATGGCATGACTTTTTAATTTTTGGGGAAAAAATATTTCACCCAATTTTTTGGGAGCTTAGGGATTCCTGATATATCCAACATAAAATTTGTCGCCCCCCACCCCTGAACCAGATGTTGGTTTCTTGCCTCAGGGCAACAATGTGCTATAAGGGTACTAAAACAAGGTTTTCTATATATGTGTATTAAAGAAGCAATATGCAGCAATATAAGCAATAGTTCCGTTACGATATTTCAATGACAGTCGGTTATATTCGTTAATGAAATTTCAATTGATGGTCGGCTTTCAGTGTCAGACGTTTTTGCTGGGTTATGAGATTTCAATGACGGTTAGTTTTGTTCTATTCTAGGATTTCAATTATGGTTTAATTTTTTCTTTATTTATTTATTTATTTTTGCTTTACGAGATTTAAACAATGGCCTTTTTTTTTTTCCCATCACGAGATTTCAATGCCACTCGGTTTTGTTCCTTAATGAGATTTTAATGACAGCCGGTTTTATTCGGTTACGAGATCTCATTGGCGGTCAGTTTTGTTCCTTTACGAGATTTCAATGACAGTCGGTTTTATTTGGTAATGCGATTTCAATAACAGTCGGTTTTGTTCAATTACAAGATTTCAAAGATGGTCGGTTTTGTTCCTTTACGAGATTTCAATGACAGTCGGTATTATATTTGGTAATGAAATTTCAATGGCGGTCGGTTTTGTTTGGTTAAGACACCTCAGTGATGGTCGGCTTTCAGTGTCATTCGGTTTTGTTTAGTTACGAGGTCTCAATATAATATGTTTTGTTCTTTTACAAGATTT
Source organism: Ctenopharyngodon idella (assembly GCF_019924925.1). Lineage (NCBI taxonomy): Eukaryota > Metazoa > Chordata > Actinopteri > Cypriniformes > Xenocyprididae > Ctenopharyngodon > Ctenopharyngodon idella. Next base: position 26,264,229 of record NC_067222.1, read on the forward strand.
TAATGACAGTCGGTTTTGTTCCATTACGAGATTTCAATGACTGTCGGTTTTGTTGGGTCACGAGATCTCAATGACGGTTGGTTTTCAGTGTCCGTCGGTTTTGTTCTGTTATGAACTCATCATTGATGTTTCAATGGTTTATTCGGTTATGAGATTTCAGAGTTCGGTTACGAGATCTCAATGACGGTTGGCTTTGTTCCGTTACGAGATTTCAATGACAGTCGGTTTTATTTGGTCATGAGATTTAAGTGATGGTCGGTTTTGTTCGGTTACGAGATCTCAACAATGGTTGGTTATGTGACAGTCGGTTTTGTTCTGTTATGAGATTTCAAAGACAGTCGGTTTTGTTTCGTTACGAGATTTTAATGACAGTTGGTTTTGTTCAGCAATGAGATTTCAGTGATGGTCGGTTTTGTTCCGTTATGAGATTTCAATGACAGTCGGTTATATTCGGTAATGAGATTTCAATGACGGTTGGTTTTGTTCGGTTACGAGATCTCAATGGCGGTCAGTTTTGTTCCTTTACGAGATTTCAATGACAGTCGGTTTTATTTGGTAATGATATTTTAATGACAGTCAGTTTTGTTCAGTTACGAGATTTCAAAGATGGCCGTTTTTTTTCCTTCAAGAGATTTAAATAATGGCCTTTTTTTCCATTACAAGATTTCAATGGCAATTGGTTTTGTTTCTTTACGAGATTCCAATGATGGTTGGCTGGGTTACGAGATCTAATTGACGGTTGGTTTACAGTATCAGTCGGTTTTGTTCTGTTATGAAATTTCAAAGACAGTCGGTATTGTTTCGTTATGAGATTTCAATGACGGTCAGTTTTATTTGGTGATGAGATTTCAATGACGTCTGTTTTATTTGGTTATGAGATTTCAGTGACAGCCGGTTTTGTTCAGTTACGAGATCTCAATGATGGTCAGTTTTGTTCCTTTAAGAGATTTCAATGATTGATGGTTTTCATTGTCAGTCAGTTTTTTTTAGTTACGAGATCTCAATAAAGTATGTTTTGTTCTTTTTACGTTCTTTTAATGACAGTTGGTTTTGTTCTGTTACAAGATTTCAATTATGAGATTTCAATGACGGTCAGTTTTGTTCCTCTATGAGATTTCAATAACGGCTGTTTTTTTTTTTTTTCATTACGAAATTTCAACATCACTCTGTTTTGATGGTTTTAATGACAGTTACAAGTTTTCTACGATGGTCAGCTTGGTTCAGTTTCCAGATCTCAATAATGGTCGTTTTGTTCAGTTGTGAGATATCAACAATAATCGGTATTGTTCAATTGCGAGATTTCAATGGCAGTCTGTTTTGCTCCATTAGAAGATCTTAATGACGGTCTGTTTAATTCCGTAGTGAGATCGCAATGACAGTTGAGTTTAAAAACTGTTGGTTTTGTTTTGTGGCGAGATTTCAATGATGGTCAGTCTTACGGGTGTAGAACGGCATGAGGGTGAGTAATAAATGACATAACTTTAATAACAATCTAGAGTTATTCAAAAACATTCGATACACTTCCCAAAAAGAATCGCCACTTTTCAAAAATGAATAGCTACTTTTCAAAAAAGATTTGCTACTTATAAAAATTGAATCGCTACTTTTCAAAAATGAATCGCTACTTCCCCAAAAAGAATCGCTACTTTTAAAAAATGAATCACTACTTTTTAGAAAAAGACTCGCTACTCATAAAAATGGAATCACTACTTTGAAAAAAATGAATTGTCACTTTAAAAAAGACTCGCTACTTATTAAAATTGAATCGCTACTTTTCAAAAATGAATCACTACTTTCCCAAAAAGAATCGCTACTTTTCAAAAATGAATCGCTACTTTTTAGAAAAAGACTCGCTACTCATAAAAATGGAATCACTACTTTTAAAAAAATGAATCGTTACTTTAAAAAAAAAAAAAAGACTCGCTACTTATTAAAATTGAATCGCTACTTTTCAAAAATTAATCAATACTTTTCAAAAATTAATCACTAATTTTTCAAAATGAATCGCTACTTCTCTAAAAAGAATCGATACCTTTTCAAAATGAATTGCTACTTTTTTTAAAAAGGAATCGCTACTTTTCTAAAAGGAATCACTCCTTTTAAAAAATGAATCGCTGCTTTTTAGAAAAAGACTCGCTACTCATAAAATAGAATCGCTACTTTTCAAAAATGAATCACTACTTTTTCAAGATGAATCGCTACTTTTTTTTAAAAGAATCAATACTTTTTCCAAATGAATCGCTACTTTTTTTTAAAAGAATCAATACTTTTTCAAAATGAATCGCTACTTTTCAAAAAAGGAATCACTACTTTTCTAAAAGGAATCGCTACTTTTCTGAAAAGAATCGCTTCTAAAAAAAGAAGAATTGCTACTTTTCTGAAAATGAATCGCTGCTATTTTTTAAATTAATCCCTACTTTTCTTTTTGAAAGAATCACTCAATACATTCAAAAACAATCAATACATTTATTGAAAGTGCATTAATACATTTATTCAAAAATATTTTATACATTTATTCAAAATGCATCAGTACATTTATTCAAAAACAATCAATTCATTTGGTTCTGAAACACATTTCAATGACGATCGGTTTTGCTAAGATATGAGATTTCAACGGCGGTTGGTTTTACTGGGTTATGAGATTTCAATGACAGATTTCAGTGATGTCTCATTGATGTTTCACTTATTTATTCAGTTATGAGATTTCAGTGACGGACGGTTTTGTTCAGTTACGATATCTCAATGATGGTCAGTTTTGTTCATTTACGAGATCTCAATACGGTATATTTTGTTCTTTTGCAAGATTTTAATGACAGTCGGTTTTATTCCATTACGAGAGCGCAACGATGGTCGGTTTTCAGTGTCAGTCGGTTATGTTCTGATATGAGATTTCAAAGACAGTCAGTGTTGTTTCATTACGAGATCTCAATGACGGTCAGTTTTGTTCCTTTATGAGATTTCAATGACAGTTGGTTCTTCATCGTCAGTCAGTTTTGTTCAGTTATGAGGTCTCAATATGGTATGTTTTGTTCTTTTACAAGGTTTTAATGAAAGTTGGTTTTGCTTCATTACGAGATTTTAATGGTGGTCGGTTTTGTTCCATTACGAGATTTCAATGATAGTCGGTTTTATTCGGTATTGAAATTTCAATGATGGCCGTTTTTTTTTTCAGTTACGAGATCTCAATGATGGTCAATTTTTAGTGTCAGTCGGTTTTGTTCTGTTACAAAGCTTCAAAGACGGTCAGTTTTATTCGGTTACAAGATTTCAATGATGTCTCATTGATGTTTCAATGATTTATTCGGTTATGAGATTTCAGTGTTTGGTTTTGTTCGGTTACGAGATCTCAATGACGGTCAGTTTTGTTCCTTTACGAGATTTCAATGACAGTCAGTTTTGCGGAGTTATGAGATTTCTATGACGGTCAGTTTTTTCCATTCTAAGATTTCATTGTTGTTCGGTTTTTTTCTGTTATGTATGGAGCCCTGCATATGACATGCAGGAAAAAGATAGTAGGCTAAATCGTGCACACACTTTACTAAGTAATTAAAATAGAAAACAATTATTTTAAACTGTTTTTCTGTATTTTTGATCAAATAAATGCAGGCTTGATGAGCATATGAGACTTCTTTCAAAAACATTAAAAATAGTAATGAAAAAAATGGTGCTTCATGGTAATAAAAAAATGGTGCTACATGGTGCTTCAGTGTAATAATAATAATAATAATAATAATAATTCCTTACATTTATATAGCGCTTTTCTGGGTACTAAGAGCGCTTTTAAATAAGGAAGGGAAAATTTCCTCAACCACCACAATGTGCAGCATCCACCTGGATGATACAACGGCAGCCATATCGCGCCAGAACTCCCACCACACACCAGCTTATTGATGGAGAGGAGAGACAGTGTAAGTTGTAAAAATTAAATAAAGTAGTATATCATTTGTGATGTGGAACTAACTACCTGCATGGTATGTGATATAATGTAGGGATTATTTTTGCCCCAGGGTTACACCCCTTATTTTCTGGGGTTTATTTTAACCCTTTATTCAGTACAGTTTATGGTGACTGTACTGGGGTGTTGAGCAGTATGTGATGTGCTGTATGGACTATTTTACACCAGGGTGACACCCTTCATACAGTACAGCTTATTGCAACTGTACTGGGACATTAGGACCCACTCAGACCACAGGTTGATCAGACCCATTGCATCTCTAACGCCTCTTCCCGCAGCTACCCAGTCGCTCAGAAGATTTCTCATCCAGATATAGACTGGGCTCAACCCTGCTTAGCTTCAGTGGGTGTGCAAGTAAAAGCTTCAGGTTAATCGCTGCAGGGATACTCAAGCTTTTTTCCAACCATAGACCCTCTTACGTAGAAATATAAATCTCAACAATGGTAACATGCTTCATGCCACAATGCATTCTATAACAGACAAATATTAAGCTGAAATTAACTGCATTACATCTACATGATAAAAAAAAAAACTCACTCTGTGTAAGATTAGACCACTAGATGATGACAACCTCTTCATCATCAAGTTGTCAACATCACCTTTTCTCTTGCTATTTTTGCCACGGGGGGGTTATGGCCCAATTCGAGGCTTGTCGCAAACAATTTTTTGTCCAGAAAATCCTCTATTGTGTGGTGTCATTATGATTATTATGATTGTTATGTATGCAAAGATATGAAAGATTATGATTGGCTTTTTGGTGAATGGTTAAATACATGCAGGTGTGCTTGTGCTATTGTTAACTAAGTATATAAAACATGTTAAAGTTCACAAAATATAAAACGTATACTGCTGTGTGTGTATGTACTGCTTATATGTTCAATAAATTTATAAATATGCAGGACCCAATCTTATCACATGAATTAAATCTCTCAAGATCTCAGCAGATGAGGTTTAAACAACTCCACAAACAGCATTACCAGCTTCATTTTTGACTAAACAGATTGACTTCACTTCAGTTACCATTGTGGTGGTCAGTATTTGCTTTAGTTGTGCAGTTTGACTCTTGACTTTTTAATGTTAGTTGCATTTTAGCTGCTGTGACTGTGTTTGATGTGGAAAGAGAAGCTGATGATATTGTAAAGATACAATCATTGTATAGCTAGCTGGTGTTATCTATGATTCATTCAAATGATATAGTTTTTCATTATTAATTATAACAAGACTATAATTCTATATTGTATACTAAACATTTTGAACTGCAACACCTGTTAGACTCACTCAGACACCAAAACTCAGCATATGAATCTCAACAATGGTGACATGCTTCATACCACAAGGCATTTTATAACAGACTATCATTAAGATGAAATTAACTGCATTACATCTTCATGACCAAAAAATACACTCTGTGTAAGATTAGACCACTAGATGACAACAACAATCTCTTCATCAAGTTATCAACATCACCTGACCATATTTTCTTTTGTTATTTTTGCCACAGCTAACACATCAGCAGCAAGAGAAAAGTTAACGCTAAGCCAAGCATCAAACTGCACAACTAAAGCAAACACTGATCATCACAATGATGGTGACTTCAAACTAAACATTTTCAACGGAACATCATCAACCAAACCTCTGTTAATTCTCAATAAGAACTTCTGTAGATATCTGACAGAAATAAAGTCAATCTGGTTAGTAATTAATGTCTTCTTTTATCTTCAGATGATTTCATCTAAGGCTGTGGCTGAAGTCCGTTGTAACGTCTTCAATCGTTAGTTCCATTAATGGCAAACGTTTGGCACCCTGTACTGCCATGGATTTCACAGTTTTTTCCATTCTTTGGTGTTTATTCCAACCAAAATTTAACATCTGTCTAACGTTAGATCTTGACATCAAACAAATGTTGGGTTAAGACGTCAACACGATTTTCATTTTCAAACAAAGTCCAATGGCTGATCGATGTTGGAGTCTACATCCTGTGCCTGCTGGGTAAAGGTGGAGATGGAGTGATGCTGGAAGAATATTCTCACTGGAGTGACGTAAGAAGTTATGATTGACAGGTGATGAACATGCACAATCCAACTTCTGTTTACAGCTAAATTTGTTAAATTGTTTGTGATCGTGTTTTGATTTACAGTTATCTAAAAAAAAGCTTTCTGAGAGAATCTCTTTATATTTGTTGTATGAGTTTCTGTTTTTGAGTGTGTGTGATAGTGTGTGAGCAGCTTCAGTATCTGTCGGTGTATCACCAGAAAGCAACTTTGTGCCGGCATGGAATGATGGCACTTGGGCGGACCGCTCCTGTTTGCCAGATCTAGGCCACAAGCAGGCCATAGCAATGCCACATGTCAGCCAAGAGCAAAGAAATAAACCAGAACTGGACCTTATCTGAGCCACAAAACCTTTTATATATTATTTATAGAATCATCTCAGCATTAACAAGCCTGTTAACAACACTGACTTTATTTCTGGTAGACATCTACAGAAGTTCTTATTGAGAATGAAAAGGGGTTTAAATGTAACATTTTTTTTTTTTTTCATTTGAAGTCACCATAATGGTGATTAGCGTTTCAATTAGTTGGGCTCTTAACTCTTATTTTATGTGTCTTTTTTGGCTTCTGTGCCAGTGTGTTTGTGAAACACATTTGCAGCAGCAAAGAAAGACAAAGTGAGACCAGGTGATGATAGTTATAGCTATTAATGGTTTTATAATTATTGTGAAATAGCCTGAATCACTGATGTCATTTGTATTTAATAGTTGTGTTGTGCAGTTAATACATTTACATTACAAATCCTGTGTTACTGTAACCTGAAATCACACTATATTTCAGAAAAGAGATTTAAAAAAGAAAAGAAGTCTAGGCTGACACACAAAGACATCAAAAATCAGCACATGAATCACAACAATGGTGACAATCAAAAGTGTCATGCCGCAAAGCATGCTGGGAACAACAGTACAAAACTCCCAGCATGCTTCACAGCATGAATAAATTAAGCAGCTGAATAGTCCTATCATTTTCTTTAATTCTAACTATTTGCTTTTATTTCTTGCTGTGGTTTTTGTTCTATCTTTTAGTAGCTTTTTGTGATGTCCCGAGTTGATCTGCTTGTCTGAATATTTTGTTGTCACCATTGTTGAGATTCATACGCTGATTGCTCATATCTGTGTTTGTCAATGAAGTTTATGCATCTCTGTTCATGGTTTTTTTTTTTTTTTGAATCCGTTAACTGATGTCTGCAATACAGTGCAATCTCATATTGCAGTAAGAGTTTAAACGTATTAATGGCACAGCAAAATTACTACATTCAAATGACATCAGTGAGTCAGGCTATTTCACAACGATCATTATCATTTTAGTTTTCTTTGTTACTGCAAATGTGTTTGATAAACATGCTGTCACAGAAACCAGAGAAGACAAACATATTAAAAGAGTTGAGAGCCCAACTAATGGAAACACCAATCACCATTATGGTGACTTCAAATGAAACAAACATGAGCGTTAAACTTCTGTTAATTCTTAATAAGAACTTCTGTAGATGAATGACAGAAATAAAGTCAATCTGGTTAGTAATATGTGAAGCTGAACTGCTGTTTGTGGAGTTGTTTAATCCTCTGCTGAGATCTGGAGAGATTTAATGTCTTCTTTTATCTTCAGTTGATTTCATCTAAAGCTGTGGCTGAAGTCAGTTGTAGCTTCTGTGTTTCTGTTTGTCTCTTTTTTCTCATCTCTTCTTACCTTCAGTGATTCTGCTTGTTAACAGGCTTGTTAATGCTAAGATGATTCTATAAATAATATATAAGGATTTTGTGGCTCAGATAAGGTCCAGTTATGGTTTATTTCTTTGCTCTTGGCTGACATGTGGCATTGCTATGGCTTGCTTGTGGCTCAGATCTGGCAAACAGCAGCGGTCCACGCAACGTGGCCCAGATCATCATACTACGCGTGGCAGATCTGGGAAGGCACAAAAAAACACAGTTTTGATATATAAATAAAAACAAAATAAGTATTTTAATAATTAAACATACTTCTTTGATGCACATGCATCTGTAATTGGGGGATGGAAATGAGAACAGATCAAATAACAGCTCATTGGTTTAAGCTGTAAATCCCATGTTGTATTCGGGTGAGAGATTTAACAATCGGTCAACTAACAACAACATTCACAACTTTCTGCCAAAGTTCATGAATTTATTTCATCCTTCAAAAAGTAAACAACAGTAGTTGTTCAGTATATGTCATCATTATATTGCTGCTGACGAGTTAGAAGACAGTTAATGAATAACTAATGAACACCTTTTTAAATGTAATGCGATACCTGACCACAGAGTTCTTCCTGAATGGTATTGGTTGGTGAAACCTGTCACCCAGACAACAGGACACAAAGATAAAACGAGTTACAGCCCACTTGTACCTTGTATCCTACAATTAGACCACAACTTCCTTGTTCCTCCAATGAAGTCAGCAAACCCAGCAGTCTGTTAGCCTTGGAATATGTATACATACATGTAACATGTAAAAGGAATTTATTTATTCTGTCAAGACAAATCTACGATCAAAACAGCAGGATGAGGAGGATGAGTATATTCCCACAGCATGGCACAGCTCTGGGACTTACTGCAAACGAAATCCGACAGGAAGTTGAAAACAGTAAGTCGTGTTTGACAGAATCTGCTTGATATCTATAACTATATCTATCTATAAAATATGTATAACTTGAGTGTTATGTAATTTGCTAAATAAAAGCATCTGCCAAATGCATAAATGTAATTGTAAATGTAAATTTATATGCAGATACTGAGTTACATAAACATTACAAAACATTACAGATTTGGGGTCAGTAAGATTCTTTAATGTTTTTGAAAGAAGTTTCACATTTATTTAATCAAAAATACAGTAAAACAGTAATATTTTGAAATATTATTAGAACTTAAAATAACTATTTACTATTTTTATATACTTTAAAATGTAATTTATTCCTGTGATGTCATTACTCCAGTCTTCAGAGTCACATGATCCTTCAGAAATCATTCTGATATGATGATTTGCTGCTCAAGAAACATTTATTATTATTATCAATGTTTAAAACCATGATACATTGGTTTTCAGGATTCTTTGATGAATAGAAACTTCAAAAGAACAGCATTTATTTGAAATAGAAATTTTTGTAAAATGATAAATGTCTTTACTTAAGTACTGAATAAATACTTTTAAAAAAATCCTACTGGTATTGTACGAATAGTGTAGTTAAAGGGTTAGTTTACCCAAAAATGAAATTTCTGTCATTAATTACTCACACTCATGTGATTTCAAATCTGTAAGACCTTGTTCATCTTCCGAACACAAATTAAGATATTTTTGATGAAATCTGAGTTTGTTTGTTTTTTATCTCCCATAGAAAGCAACGAAATTACCACATTCAAGGTCCAGAAAAGTAGTAAAGACTGTTAAAATAGTCCACGTGACTACAGTGGTTCAACCTTAATGTTATGAAGCGACAAGAATACTTTTTGTGTCCATAAACAAAACAAAAGTAACAACTTTATTCAACAATTTCCTCTCAACCCTGTCATTCTCCTTCGCTGTTACGTTGAAGACACAGGCTTCCGTGTTCATGTTGCATGTCAGAATGCTGACTCATTATTGGCCGACCGACTCCTGCGTCAGCATCACACACATGCGTCGTGCTGCTCACGTGAACAGCGTCGGCCAATACTGAGCTGGCGTTCGGATGTAAACATGGAAGCGCTGCACAGCGTTAACTGTAGACTGACAGGGTAGAGAAGAAATTCTTGAATAAAGTCGTTATTTTGGTTTTCTCTCTCTCTCTCTCTCTCTCCATATATATATATATATATATATATATATATATATAGAAAAGTAGTGAAGAAAAGCTTTTAGAACAAATATTGTCTACAGTAAGAAAGACTGTTTTAGATGTGAACTAACTAAATGTCTGTGATCACAGATACATCTGAACTGGTATCAGACCTGGTTAACCTGTCAGCTAGAGCCAGATTTCAAGCAATTCGATCATTACCTATGTCATTTAATGAGAGGAAAACAATCAGGTTAGTGTATTTTATAACCATACATTTTTGCAGTATTTCTCACAATGCTAAATTTTATCTAAACTTGAACTTAAACTCCCCTCAACAGGAACAGAGTGAACTCCGTCAAGCTCTCAAAGACCATACTCCCTGCAGACTGTCGTCAACAGGTGTCCCGGGTAAAAAGATAAACACACTCTTTAGATCTACATTCGTTATTATCATGGTTCACATTCTTAAAAGTGCTGCATGATATAATAATTTGCCTCTTCAGTCTTTCCGCAGATTCCGCACCAACTTGGCATCAGCCAGGCAGCGTTTGGTTGTATGGCAGGACACCCTGAAGGAGATTGGGGGCAGGTTTGGCACTTCTGTCCTCTCCTACTTCTTGTTCCTTAAGTGGCTGCTGAAGTTCAACCTCTTCTCCCTCCTCATCAACTTCTGCTTCATCACAATCCCACAAATTGTGCATGCGCCCAATATCAGCAGCGTCACAGGGTTCAGAGGACTTGAGCTCCTCACAGGGGTGGTGAGTTTTTATATTGAGTCCAAACTTTATATTCATTAACACTTTACATTAAGGTTCAGTTTGTTAACATTAGCTAATGAAATAAGAACACTCTTAAAAGTAAAGGTTCCAAAAAGGGGCATCACAGATGCCATAGAAGAACCATTTTTTGTTCTTATTAGAACTTTTCCTAGTTTGAAGAGCATTTTAAAAATCTAAAGAACCTTTTTCCACTCCAAAGAACCTTTTGTGGAATGGAAAGTTTTCATGTACAGTATGTTAAAGATTCTTTATTGAAGTCGATAAAGAACCAACCTTTATTTTTAGGAGCATGCACTAACAATAATTGACTTTTAATACAGCATTTAAGTTAATGTATAAATGTTCATTGTCAATTCTTTATTGCTTATAATAGATTAATGATAATTTATGAATCATAAACCGATCATAATTTTTTACAGCTTTAAAGGTTAAAAAAATGTATTAGCGGTCTTAATAAATGCTGTAAAAAAATATTGTTAATAGTTAATGATAATTAATGCATTAATCTTAACGAACTGAACCTGAATACAAAACTTTGTTTTTTTTAGATCTGTAGAATATAAAGTGCCAATATCTTTGTCAACAGGGTTATTTCAACCAGACGGTCTTGTTCTATGGTGGTTATAATGGTGAAGTGATTGTATCCACAGCAGCCTACAACATGCAATTGGCCTATTTTTTCACCATAGCTGCATATCTGGTGCTGTGTGGGCTGTCTCTTCTCTACAGGTAACATATTTAGCAGTACGGTAGGTTTCTAAGGTCTTTACAGCATACAAGAAATACAAAGCTTGTTTTGTAGCTAGAACTTCCTGTTCACTGTTTAGCATTTGCACATTTTCCTATACTTCACATGTGAAATATTTGCCATTTAGAAGCCATATTGACATATAAAGTTCCAGTCAATGGCTATAATTGTTTCCCTGACCAATATAAATATGTTGAGGTTTGAAAATTTGCATATTGTGACTCAAAGTTCAACATGGGAACAGAAGTAATGGACGATGCAACAAGATAACATGTCCACAGTATGTTAGATTAATGCCAGAAGGGAATGCGGAAAGATCTGTTTTTCTTTTCCTCCTCCTCAGCATATCCAGATCCTTTCAGAACAACTTTGTGCTAGAGACAGGACCCGTCTCTGGAGGAGCATGGCGTCTCTTGTGCAGCTGGGACTTCAGTGTTGTCAATGAAAAAGCCATACAGTACAACAAGAACAACCTCGGCATTCAGCTGAAGGTTCATACCTGTTTATATTCTTCTAGGTGTCATGCCTTTTCTGTTTCCATTGGCTCATTTTGCCCATGTCTTCCAGGAGTCCTTATCAGAAAGGTTACAGGAGAAAAACAAAATGTCTCTGTCTGACAGAATAAAGCATCTGTCTCTCCACCTACTGGCCTGGCTGCTCTCTTTAGGACTCGCCCTAGGCTCTGGTGCAGGCATATACTTCCTGGGGACAGAACAGCTGGTAAGTTCATTCACAGTGTGGTAATATCACAAAAAAATACACATGTGTGCATCACGCTCATGTGCTTATGTTTTGCTGCAGACCTTCAGTTTCGATCACGATCCAAATGATTTAAAGGCTGAGGCATCTACTCTGCTTCTGCCTGTGGTTGTGGCGCTCATCAACCTGATAGTGCCTCTCCTCTACTCCCTTATCAGCAAAATGGAGAGCTACTCCAATCCACGCGCACAGATCTACATCAGCATCGTGAGGTGTGATCATTGGTTCTTTACCAGAAGCATCCGATTTTTATTGCTAACAATGGCAGGTGACCTCATCTTTATTGTCTTTTGTTCCTAGAAACGTTATTTTGAAGATGTCCCTTCTTGGAATTCTTTGCTTTTACTGGCTGAATGACGTTCCCAACAAAATCTCAGTAGGTGCACCATAAGTGTAATTTATCATGGATTACTAGCAAAGCATGATTATACGTCACTTTACGCAGTTGTAATCTTTTTATATTCAAGTGTTGGGAGTCCTTTGTGGGGCAGAGCGTGTATCGACTGCTGATAATTGACTTCATATTCTGTCTATTTGGCATTTTCTTTGGGGAATTCCTACGCAAGTGAGTCAAATACATCTTGGCTGCTGAAGTAGGTCTGCAAAAACTAAATTTAGTACCATTTAGTTGATGATTTCCACGACTTTAATATGTAAAACTTATTTTGCAGCTTTAGTAGAATCATTCAAAGATTCTAAAGAATACTGCCGTTTCAAAGTTTGGGATTAGAATGTTTTTTTTTTGTTTTTTTTGAAAGAAGTCTTGTATGTTCACCAAAGCAGCATTTATTTTGATAAAAAATGCAGTAAAAACGGTAATATTGTGAAATACTACAATTAAAAATATTTGTATTTTAAAATGTAATTTATTCCTGTGATGGTAAATCTGAATTTTCAGCATCATTACTCCAGTCTTCAGTGTCACATGATCCATCAGAAATAATTCATTTTTTGAACAAAAAGTTCAAAATAACAGCATTTATTTGAAATAGACATATTTTGTAACATTATAAATGTCTATAATGTCACATTAGATTACTTAAATGCATCCTTGCTGAGTAAAGGTATTCATTTCTCTTTTTTAAAAAAAATCTCTTACCCCAAACTTTTGAATGGTGTATACTGTAAATAATATATTTGCCTTTTACTTTGTACAATAAACTGTGTTTTTACAGACTGATAAATAAATCTAAGGAAATGGTTTACATTACAGTTCCATTCATGAATATACAGTCAACCCTTCCACATGAAGAGTAATTACTGATTACAAATGACACAGAATCAATAGATTCACTTTCATTTCACTTTTTCAAAATTGCTACAGTGTAATCGGAACCATGTGTATCCAGAGTCTTGGCGTCCCAGAGTTTGACATTGCGAGGAATGTACTTGATTTGATCTATGCCCAGACTCTGGCTTGGTAAGTCAATATCTGCATCTCTTCAGGACTATACTTTGATATTCCTTCCAGCTGATTGTCTCTTTTATCTCTCTTCCTGTCTGCCCAGGATTGGAATTTACTACTCCCCCCTACTTCCTGTAATGCAAGTCCTTAAATTGTTTATCATCTTTTACTTGAAAAAGGTAAGCACCATTATAACATCACTTTGTCCTTGCAGTCGAGATTATATTGCATGTTCTTAGTCACACGGTTCTTGTTTCAGGTCAGTCTGAGCATGAACTGTCAGCCTCCCAAACACACTGGCAGAGCCGCACAGATACAGACAGTCTTCATCGCCCTGCTCTTCTTCCCCTCGTTTGTGGGTGCTCTAGCCATGGTATCATTCACAGTGTGGAGGTGTGAGCCTTTCTTATTTTTACACTTTCAATCCTTGGTATTTCCATATTAATGTTGATCGGAGGGCCTTGGTGTCCAAAAGGCTTGAGAACCACTGGTCTAGTGCAATATGTACAAACCCGATTCCAAAAAAGTTGGGACACTGTACAAATTGTGAATAAAAAAGGAATGCAATGATGTGGAAGTTTCAAATTTCAATATTTTATTCAGAATACAACATAGATGATATATCAAATGTTTAAACTGAGAAAATGTATAATTTTAAGGGAAAAATAGGTTGATTTTAAATTTCGTGGCATCAACACATCTCAAAAAAGTTGGGACAAGGCCATGTTTACCACTGTGTGGCATCCCCTCTTCTTTTTATAACAGTCTGCAAACGTCTGGGGACTGAGGAGACAAGTTGCTCAAGTTTAGGAATAGGAATGTTGTCCCATTCTTGTCTAATACAGGCTTCTAGTTGCTCAACTGTCTTAGGTCTTCTTTGTCGCATCTTCCTTTTTATGATGCGCCAAATGTTTTCTATGGGTGAAAGATCTGGACTGTAGACTGGCCATTTCAGTACCCGGATCCTTCTTCTACGCAGCCATGATGTTGTAATTGATGCAGTATGTGGTCTGGCATTGTCATGTTGGAAAATGCAAGGTCTTCCCTGAAAGAGACGACGTCTGGATGGGAGCATATGTTGTTCTAGAACTTGGATATACCTTTCAGCATTGATGGTGCCTTTCCAGATGTGTAAGCTGCTCATGCCACACGCACTCATGCAACCCCATACCATCAGAGATGCAGGCTTCTGAACTGAGCGCTGATAACAACTTGGGTTGTCCTTGTCCTCTTTAGTCCTGATGACATGGCGTCCCAGTTTTCCAAAAAGAAGTTCAAATTTTGATTCGTCTGACCACAGAACAGTTTTCCACTTTGCCACAGTCCATTTTAAATGAGCCTTGGCCCAGAGAAAATGCCTGCGCTTCTGGATCATGTTTAGATATGGCTTCTTTTTTGACCTATAGAGTTTTAGCCGGCAACGGCGAATGGCACGGTGGATTGTGTTCACCGACAATGTTTTCTGGAAGTATTCCTGAGCCCATGTTGTGATTTCCATTACAGTAGCATTCCTGTATGTGATGCAGTGCCGTCTAAGGGCCCGAAGATCTCGGGCATCCAGTATGGTTTTCCGGCCTTGACCCTTACGCACAGAGATTGTTCCAGATTCTCCGAATCTTTGGATGATATTATGCACTGTAGATGATGATAACTTCAAACTCTTTGCAATTTTTCTCTGAGAAACTCCTTTCTGATATTGCTCCACTATTTTTTGCTGCAGCATTGGGGGAATTGGTGATCCTCTGCCCATCTTGATTTCCGAGAGACACTGCCACTCTGAGAGGCTCTTTTTATACCCAATCATGTTGCCAGTTGACCTAATAAGTTGCAAATTGGTCCTCCAGCTGTTCCTTATATGTACATTTAACTTTTCCGGCCTCTTATTGCTACCTGTCCCAACTTTTTTGGAATGTGTAGCTCTCATGAAAGCTACACATTCCACATTGTCTCACTTTCAACATTTGATATATTTTATTCACAATAGAATATAGATAACATAAGTTTATGAGATTTGTAAATTATTGCATTCCTTTTTTATTCACAATTTGTACAGTTTCCCAACTTTTTTGGAATCGGGTTTGTAGAAACACAATTCAAAAGAACCATAATGGGACGCATTGTGTGAACTGGCCCTTACTGTATGTTACAGTCTTTTCCGCTTGTCTTGCAGGCTGCAGCCCTCAGATCAGTGTGGGCCATTCCAGGGTCTCAACACCCCCTTCTATGCCATTTTCAATTGGATCAATTCAATTCGGGGCTTTCCTGAAAGTAACTGGGTCTGGTGGATATTTGAAAACATACTCAGAAGTGAACTCTTCTACTATCTGATTACCCTCATCGTCCTGTAAGTCCACAAGCTGGATGTTTTGTGAACGTCTAAACACAAAAAGGAAACCTTTTCTCTGGCTCTTTCTTCATTCCTCACTCTCTTCTTTCAGAGTCATCACTTTTTTTCTCTGGCAAATCACGCAGGGACGGAAAGAGCTCATCAAGACACTGCGAGAGCAGATTGCGAATGTGAGTGCTGAGATCATACGGACCTCACTTTAGCATCCACTTCGCTTTAGTGTCATCAAAAACTACTATATACGGATAATAGTTTTAACCTCAGTGACTCTTCTTCCATCTGCCTGTCAGGAAGGAAAGGACAAAGCATTTCTCTTGAATAAACTACAAACTATAAGGAAGCAGAGAAGGGAAATGACACCTTACAGACCTCAGGTGCGTGTTTCTCATGTGTTCTGTCTGGTCTAACATCCTTCTTTCATCTAGTTATCATATACTGTACTCAACAGAATGAGAAGCATATTGTGATTGGGAAGATTTCAGCCCAACACAAAAGAACTCAGGGTACTACAGTCCTTAGCAGGCTTCAGAGAAACCCCAGAATAGGGCACCTTCTTACTGAAGATACTCTACTGCCAGGGGCCGTGCCTTCAAACATAACCGCTTAACAGACAGGGAGCTCACACTGGTAGCCCTTGATCCCTCCTGTCATGCAGCAGTGATCAAAATAAGATCAATATTTATGTAAAAGGTGTTTCCATCTCACTCTTTCTGGCAGCCTGTAAAAGCAGAAAAAAAACTGACAGCATTTTTTTTGAGAGGTCATATTGAGTAAAGCTGAAATTGAGCTTATGCATTTATGTATTTGATCTGTTCTGCTTAACTTACTGAAAAGTCTTTTTGCTCATTTGAAAGCACTCTTAAACATTCTCTTCATCTTGATCTTATTTTCTGTCATGTAGGACTTCGACCAGACACCACATTTCAACCCAAACTGGATGAATACTCTGCCATTGGATATGTGAAAATTAATTCTCTGATTGTTTTTATGATGTACACGCCTTGTTTCTGTAAATATTGCATTAATCTGTAACTTATTCAGAAACTATCCTCTGTCTATTGGATGGGAAGAGGAATGGTTTGGAAACTTAATTTGTTAACATTTTAATTAGTTAAATGATGGTTACAACCTCACTAAAACAAAAGAACAAATTAATAAGTCATGGGAATGAATTATAAGTTTGTGGCCATGATATCTTTTTTTTTATTTTTTTTATCCGGCATGTCACATGCACCCGTAGTTTCCTCATGATAAGTAGGAAAAACATTGTCCAAGGTAACAAACAAACATTTTACCCCTATCCATTTGAGTTCCCCCCCCCCTAATACATATCCTGATACATGCTAATAATTTATTGATATCTCTGTAAATATCAACAAATAAATATTTTAATATGTAAACAAGTGTCATATGTGATAAGCAATGTTGGATGCAAAGAACTTCAAGGCTTTGATTTACTGATAACATCTTCAATTTTATTGTGAAAAAGTCGTCGCTTTTCATACACTAAGAACTGTACAATCAATAATTTAAAAAAATGTTTTTCGTTGTTATTGTTGCAAGAACTTCTGATAATTATGCAGGTATTTCAGCAGCTTTTAGCTTCAACCAAAGAAAAATAGTGTTTACAATTGTGTGTTCCTACTGCTCCACCAAATCACAATTTCCCTTTATCCCGTTCACACAGAAGACACAGCCCCTTTGGAAAGACCAGGAGGGTCCCGTCATACTGCCCGACGTTACACTTAAAAACCATGAACTTTTTTTTTTTTTTTTTTAAATATCAGAGGCTTCAGTTACAAAGAGGAAAAACACTTTACAATACAAAAAAAGTTGAAATGGAACGTTCTAACTAAGTCACAGAATTTCTTTGCACCGTATGATGTGCATATTACAGAGAAAAACAACCATTGCTCTCAGGCGAGAGGCTCAAACTAATACCTACGGGTTCTGAAGGTGCCCAAAATGGAATAAAAGAACACTTCTTTGTAGTATTTCTATTACCACAGCCTTTCGGGATTCAAAGATTAAGGGTGGAGTCAAATAACACATTCTGTGGACCCTTTAGTATTTATGTCACCCAACAGATGGACACTAATACGCACAACTGCTCTAAATGCAAGACCAACATGTGCCAGGTTCATTCTATCAGCTATAGCGACTGCAAAAGGCCTGTAGCAAATAGCTTATAGGTCAAACACCGAGAGCTTGCAGCCCTCTAGAGGAAGTTTAAAGGCCTCCTGCTGGCAGCCTGTCGCTCAGCCCGGTTTAAAAGGGCTTCATTGGGCAGGTCTGTCGCTGGAGGACGGGGCTCATCCCTGAGATGAAGGGGGTGGAGGAGGAACTGGGAAAAGACTGTTGGGTGGTTTGAAAAAATGAGGAACATCTATTATTCAGCAACCATGGCTCATCAGACCTGGAAGAAATGCACCTGTGTTTCTGACATGACTCGTCACCACCGGGAAAAGCGAAAGGAAGTGCTGTGGATTCCACTTGTGACGTCACTATTTCATTTGTGCTTGATATTTAGGAGCAAGCTTGAATGGGTTTATCCTTCATTCTGACATATCTATAGAGAAACCATGCTGTATGTGCAGATTAAAAGGGCTTCGAGCAAAGACCTGACTTTTGAACTCATGCGACAACACTGAAAACTGGTAGAACACGTGGGATTTGAAATCATTGTGTGAAAAGAGTGAAAGCGTGTAACTGCACAGAAAGTATAGCGGGAAAGTACTGAAATGTGGTGCAAATGCTGGGTCATAAATGAGAAAATCAGGTGGTATTGTGGTACTGAACTCTGGACATGAGAGAGGTAATTACAGTATAATGTTAAAATATGATGAAAAATCCCACAAGACATGCAGGAAAAAGCAAATCAGATTAAGTAAGGAGCTGAGAGTTAAAAAAAAAAAAAAAAGGGGGGGGGGGGGGACTCTTTGCCAATACTGTCCCCTGAGGAGAAATTTCCTGTAATCCATGTTTAAGGAGAAGACAGTTCTGACTTAAAGAGGAACATTTCATCAAACACCATTTTTGGATCTTCAAGGACTTTCCAGCAAGTAAAGATGGCGAACAGAAGGTGCCTGGAAATGCTTGTGCCGTTTCTCTCAGCCGAGTGGTCCCACAGTCCACATTCAACAACACAGTCACTCTGTTGATTAAGTCATTGTGCAAACGGCCAGCAAATTCAAAGACCACCAATTTGCAGTGCAAATCACATTTTTAATACATCAGTTCATACGCAAGCACTACAAGTCATTTCGCATCAGCCCTCTCATTGTTGGTAAGCATGCAAGATCATGTGACCGTTTGAGGTACTTCATTTTAGCAGGGAGAACAGACCCCTGCACAGAGCCAGAAAGAGGAACGCCATATGCAGAGCACAGAGGATAATGAGTATGAGCAACTGAGAACACAACCAAAGCATAATAAGCCCATAAAACAACTTCAAAATTAGGCCAGTGCAGGGTTTAATCTGCATGAATTCTCCAGCAGAGGGCGCTAGTGAAGTAGGAAACATGCTGTCGGTGGTCACTGCAACGAAATCAGAGTCAGATGGAGGACTCGTTTTTTGTTCACGGTCTGTTGGTGAGAAATCAAATGTACTGCAGCAAGGTGAGGGGAGAAATGTAGCCGTTTGTAGCGCCAGGAAGTGTTTGTTCACGTCCTGCTCTCCCCACGCTGGGAGGTGCCACACCCCTGTTGCGTCATCGACACAGCCCTGTGTTGTTTTCCTTGTGTGTTTGTCCGTGTGCACCTGAGTGTTATATAAGGGAAGGGAGGGGGGTGGCCCCACCCCTATGCCCGGAGGCTAGGAGATCTTACAGTTGTTTCTGGTGCAGTTCTGTGGCGGACTCTGAGGCGGCCGGATGGATTTCGAGCGTTTAAGGCTGTTGCCTTTGCTGCCTCCGGCAGCGTTGGCCAGGGAGTAGGACCGACCGTGCATCATGACGGCGTTCATGCCGTTGGCCATGGAGAATGACTTCAAATGGCTCTTGATGGCCACAGGAAGCGGCAGCTTATCGATTAGGTGCACAGGGGTGCAGGAAACAATGGCACGGCAGCACAAGTCCTGCAGACTGAATACTGCAATGACACAAAAGACAAAACACACATACATGAGTTACAAAACAAAGGCGATCAGAAGGTTAAACAGTTACATAATCAAACCATAAAAACTAAAAAAATAAATAATAAAAAAAACGTGATACCCCAGGGATTCAACAGTAGCTGCCTCAGTGCATCTGCATGCTGAGATCATTTTGTATTCTCTTTACAAAAGTAATGAGAATGTTTTAAATGATTAAACATTCCCTCAGCAGATGTTAACACACTGCATGCATTTCGATTCAGATAGAGTCAAATGCAAATGGTGAGATTCACATGGGAAGCCTGACATGGGAATATTTAGTTAAGTGTTAAAATGTAATTTAAAAAAAAAAAAAAATTAACAAAAATAGCTAAAACAACAGTGCTGTTAGCAAGTGTCTTTAAGGGTGCGTTCACACTTGGCATGTTTGGTTGGATTAAAACGAACCCCGGTGCGATTGCTCTGTTAGTGCGGTTCATTTGAGCATGTGTGAACGCTGCCATCCGAACCCTGGTGTGCACCAAACAAGCGGACCGAGACCGCTAAAAAGATGGGTCTCGGTCCGCTTCCAAACGAACTCTGGTGCGGTTCAAATGATATATGGACACAACACGGACCAAAGACGTAAATGAACCAAAACAGGAAGATGAGACCCTAAAAAAGACAGAATCCTCACGCATATCGTTTTTTTCTCATCATAGTCACAAGTGGCCATCACAGTTATCAGACGCGCGTCTCCACGCAGCAGATTGTTTGTGTGTGTGACGGATGGATTCCAGCCGCTGTTTTGACTCCTTTACACATTTTATAAGCTCTTCACGAGTTCCCAGCTGGCCAAAATACCATTATATGCAGACTACGCACACACAAGCACATTCACCTCAGCACACAGCATTGTTTTGGATGTTTGGTAAGTTCCGTCTCAAAATAGGCAATACGTCATAAAATCTGACCAATCAGGTTGTGAATATATCCTTATGCCTTTAGGTTCTTTTGGTTCGGTGATAAAATTGCCAATCTGAACGCTAATCAGACCAGAACTAAATGTTTTTTTTCTTGGTCCGGACCAAATTAACTAAACAAACTGAACTACAAGTGTGAACGCACCCTAACACAGCTCGTGTTTGGGATTAAAACTGTATTTACTAACAGCTGTAACTCTGTCCTGTTCATGCTGCAGTTTATAGGTGGTTCAATACTTGCAAAAGCCATGAATGATATCTATAACTAGTAACAGTGACGAAGAACACATTGGGGTAACACTTTACTTAAAGCCTTTACGTATAATGCATTTTAAAGGTATATTATAATCAGGGGTGCACATAACTTTTTTGGTCTGGTTCTCAAGGGAGCACCTGGAGATGTTGCTTGGTACTCACACTTTATACAGCACACTTATCCTAAAAACTGCCCTCATCACTTTCCTCCTGACTGCTCTCCTCACTATCTTCTTTTCTCTCGAACATGGTAGATGATGATAATGATTTTTTTTAATTTTATTTTACTAACATTAATGACACAGACAACAGCAAGAATATTAGGCTGCTGTCACTTTAAGAAGGAAAGCACAAACCGAATGACTGACGCACATCTGGTTTCTTTCTCAACTGTTCACTTATGACACAACAGAGAGAACACTTACCGAGACAGGTATTTTGACATGATTTTGTGTGTATGTGTCCGTTCAAGCACAAGTAAATGCGAAAGAGGAATTAATTCGGTGTTCGAGCGCTGTCTCTCTCTCTCTCTCTCTGTGCGTGCGCGTTTCAGGGGTGTGAGGCTGTGCGCACAGATAACAGCTTGTGAGTCCCGATTTTCGCCTCTTCTTCTGCTTTTAAAATCGTTTGAATGTGTTAATTGGCGAGACAAAACATGTCCAAACAATAAACTTTCACTCTATGATGGTTAAATTTAGCAGTTATCTCATGCGTGCCGAACCACTGGACCTTATCCGTACGGATCACAGATTAACTGCGATCTGTTGCACACCTAATAATTAAGAACACACTTATCATCATGATTGCTATCTTACCAGAGATGGAGAAAAGTCCTACTCCAGTAAGTAAACGTGTCCCTGTGAACCGGTCCTCAAATGTTGGTACTCAAAAGCACTTCCCTCCATGTTTTCTGTTATTTTTACCACGCATGCGCACCTGCATACCACTGACGTGCACGCCTAATTATAATGCAATATATCTTTTCAAAAATTGTAATCAAAGTTAAAATGCATTATAATTAGTAATGTCAAAAGTACCTACTTCAGTACTGAAATTTTAAGAATGTGACAATACCAGCACTTCCCCCTATCATTTTGAGCTCTGTTGAGCAGATTCTTTAACACCTCTGATTGGCCGTTGTGTTCACGCACTCAACAGATATGTCTGTGATTGGCTACAATGATCAACGCTTCAAAAACATGTAAAAAGACATCTTTGATGCTCTTCACCAAGAGTTTACAGATACACACAGGAGCATTTGAAAGAAGGCGTCTATCAGCGTTTTTGAAGTGTTGATTATTGTAGCCAATATGTATATAAAAGGCTTTAAGTAAAGTGTTACCCAAATAGGTTCATCAATCAAATCTAAATTAATCATCAGTGCTTTCTAAACCACCAGATGGATATTTCATCTTTCATATTTTATTTTATTTATAATATATAGTATTATGAATGAAATATTATATGTTATTTATTCATATTACATAATATCATTGGTAACACTTTATTTTACAGTGTCCTTGTTACACATATTATATGTAGTTACTGTAGTAATAACTATAAATTATGCATAATATTACATGCAACTAACCCTAATCCTAACCCTAACCCTAACCCTATAGTATGTACATATAGTTCATTACTATTACTCAGTACTTAAATATATAATTACACTGTAACACGGACACCTTAAAATAAAGTGTAACCATATTATTTTATATATAATATTGTATATTATATAAAAAATATATAATATATTTACGGCTACACTATATTGAAGAAAAATGCAATATGCGATAACTTGTTAAACAACATAACATAATGCATAACATATAACAACAATTCTGCTCCTGCATAAACAGTCAAGGAGAGCAAGAGAGAGTGTAAATGACTAACAATTTAAAAGACATGTTGAAAGCGCTTCCCGTTCTCTGAACTGCAGGATGCTGCTTCTGCTAAACAGCCCATCTGGGGCACTGCGAGGTCTCAAGGGAAAATCCCACATAATATTGGAAACAGTCAGAGAAAGAAGTGCTTCACTGAAAGCCTTCTGCCTCTAATTACGCAGCTCTGGACGACATACAGTGTGGTTTTCTATGCTAATGGAAAGCTATGCAGATCGTGCCAGCCTTCCTGCATCACCCAGAAGGTTAAAACCAAAGATTTCCACTGTATTTGTGGGATAATGGTCTAAAAAAATATCAAGAAGAATAGGCCTTTTTGTCACTTTTAATGGATTTCAAAGTAAGGAAATGTTGCCGTATTGGTCTATCACTAGTTAATAGACCTAAATTATTCCTCTTAATGCTCAGGAGTAAGACTCACCTCTGTTGGGCCTCCAGAACTTCTCCATGCCATGCCTCATGAGCACGATGCGTGAGAGCTCTGTGAAAGACTCTATGACGTTGAAGTTGCAGAGGGGACTCACTTCAAAAAACGTCATGCCGTTTTTTTCTGCGTACGCCCGTGCCTGTTCTGTGGGGACCTGTCGCTTGAACGCAAGGTGCAGCCGGTTACCCACAAGAATACGGGGCACGCCAGGTGCATGCTGAGGAAAGACAAAGAGACAAGAAAGTGGGTTACAAAAGGGGGATGGGAGGACCGGAGAGATGAGGACGAGGGAGATACACAGTCCTGTCAGGCTGAATGAATCTCAAACAGTGTCACAGCTGTCTCATTTATTTATTCAATGAGGCCTGTCATATCTGTGCCCTTCTCTAGTCCACAGAGAAAAGAGCACTCATACACCTCTAGCAGCTGTACTGAGCAGCCACAAGTGGACCAGAGTCAAGTCACAAGTCTTATTCTCTGAATCTGAGTCAAGTCTTGAATCATGCTCCAAAAGACACAAGTCAAGACCAAGTAGGGATGCACAATATATCAGTACCATACAGGTTACAATATCAGCCAATATTAGGGACTATTTAATTTTTTTGGTAATGGTCAATTACTGGCAGTGTTGGGTATAATTAAATTACTTATCCACTGAAAAAGTAAAGTAAGGGATTACTGTTCATTTTTAGGTCATTTAATTACAGTTACTTATAATGTACTTGCGTTACATACTGTAAATTAGTTCAACAGTTCTGTTTAAATCAATATTGAATTTAAAATCTAAATTTGTCATCTAAAGGTATAAATGAACGCTGCCTCTTTAAAATCGTTAGCTGTAGTGCAGTTGCGCGTGAGTTCGCAACTTCGCACCAGTTGGCTGTGTAGTCGCTGTCTGAAGATGTCGGCAGAAGCGAGTGGCTGTTTTGCCGAATGGAAAATCCCAATTACTTCACTTTTTTGACACAGGTAGGTAAGAACATTACAGTAAAATGTAAGCTATGTCGCTTGGGAGAAAAAACTACTCGCGCGCTCTCTGAGAGACGCTCTTTAGTCAGTGCACTCTCAACCGAAGCGCACACACATAGCCACCTCTCGCAAATGTCAGATTTTCGCGGTTTATTACACATAAACGGTCAAATACACACACAGTTATGTCAAAATGTCCGTCTTGGCGTATATTCACATTGGTTAAACAGTGTAACAGCATACTGTCTCTGTACATTAGACAGCAGCCTTTAAAACATGCTACTGTCTAATGTTGGCTGTCTGTATCATAAATGATAATCAAACAACAAAAGAAAAGCTTAAATAAGGATTAATCTATATTTAATTTATACAGTTATGACTATGCAGAGTTATTTTATATTTGATTATTCAATTTCTGTAGTATTTTTACTTACTACTATTAGACCTACCTGAAAAAAATATATTGCATTATTTTATTTGTGTCTTTAAATATTTTTACCTTGGTATCGACTTTGGTGTCGAGTATTGTGCACTTTTCGTGGTATCGGTACCGACTACTAGATTTTTGGTATTGTGACCTCTCTATTTATTTCTAAAAATTAAGTATTATAGTATGTTTTAATAAAGCTATAAAAGGCTAAACTATTCCATGTTTGACTCATAAATTATTAAGTTTCCTTTTTATTGTCTATCCAGTCAAGGCTTATAGGGATTTTAAGAAGTAATTAGTAATGAGTTGAATTACTTATTGAGTAATTAAATTACTTTTCAGACAGAGTAATTAGAAAAGTATTTTAAATACAACATTGATGATGTAATTAGTAATTAATTATATTTTTTAAAGGGTTAGTTCACCCAAAAATGAAAATTCTGTCATTTATTACTCACCCTCATGCCGTTCCACACCTGTAAGACCTTCGTTAATCTTCGGAACGCAAATTGAGATATTTTTGTTTAAATCCGATGGCTCCGTGAGGCCTACATAGGGAGCAATGACATTTCCTCTCTCAAGATCCATTAATGTACTAAAAACATATTTAAATCAGTTCATGTGAGTACAGTGGTTCAATATTAATATTATAAAGTGACGAGAATATTTTTGGTGCGCCAAAAAAACAAAATAACAAATTATTTAGTGATGGCCGATTTTAAAACACCGCTTCAGGAAGCTTCGGAGCATTATGAATCAGTGCAGTTCGGAGCGCCAAAGTCACGTGATTTCAGCAGTTTGGCGATTTGACACGCGATCCGAATCATGATTCGACACGCTGATTCATAACGCTCCGAATCTTCCTGACGCAGTGTTTTGAAATCGGCCATCACTAAATAAATCATAATTTAGTTTTTTTTGGCGCACCAAAAATATTCTCATCGCTTTATAATATTAATATTGAACCACTGTACTCACATGAACTGATTTAAATATGTTTTTAGTACCTTTATGGATCTTGAGAGAGGAAATGTCATTGCTCCCTATGGAGGCCTCACGGAGCCATCGGATTTAAACAAAAATATCTTAATTTGTGTTCCGAAGATCAAGGAAGGTCTTACGGGTGTAAAACGGCACGAGGGTGAGTAATTAATGACAGAATTTTCATTTTTGGGTGAACTAACCCTTTAAGTAACTTTAGCCAACACTAAATACTGTATATTCAATTGTGCACTAATTTCCCCTATTTTACATTTAGATTAATTAGATTTTAGTATACTTTTTTTTTTTTTCAATTAAGTCTTACTGGTAAATACATAACCAAATCATTAATTTACATTATTAGCAGCAATTTTAAACTAACTAAATAAATAAATGAATAAAACAAAATGTATACACTAGTAATATATCATGGGAAAATGCCTACACTACTGTTCAAAAGTTTGGAGTCAGTAAGTTTTTAAAGAAATTATATCTTTTATTCAGCAAGGGTGCATTAAATTGAGCAAAAGAGACCGTAGAGATTTATAATGTTACATAAGGTTTATATTTTAAATAAATGCTGTTCTTTCGAACTTTCTATTCAAAGAATCTTGAAAAGAAAATGTATCAGTTTCCAAAAAAAATAAACAGCATAAAAAAAATAAAAAAAAACAATACACACAGCACAACATTTATAATAATAATAAATGTTTGAGCATCAAATCAGCATATAAGAATCATTTCTGAAGGATCATGTGACAAGGAAGACTGAGTAATAAAATTCAGCTTTGTCATCACAGAAATAAATTACATTTTAAAATATATTTTTTTAAAAAGTTATTTTAAATTGAAATAATATTTCACAGTATTTCTGTTTTTATTGTATTTTTGATCAAATAAATGCAGCCTTGGTGAGCAGAAGAGACTTCTTTTTAAAACATTTTAGAAATCTTACTAACACAAAACTTTTGAACTGCAGTGCATATTTTATTATTATATTATTTGCTTATTAGCTGACTGCCAGAGACCTTAAAAGTTTCCTCCCTACACTAATTGGATGCTTACTGAGCAAATCTCTGCACCATGCACCCTTTCAAAGCTCTGCAAGTTCAAAGCTCATTCTGTGTTGAAATGACTCATTATGAATCATCAGCTCAAGTCTGACTCAAGTAACTGCGGCAAAGTCAAAGCAGAGCCTCAAGTATTCTAATATTTACCAAAGCAGGTCAAAAGTTCTCAAGTTTAAGTCTCTAGTTCCAACTAATACAACCCTCTTTCTCTCTTTCATATGTGCAGTTTGTGCTTTGTGCAGCACATGTATTCTGACATGTAACCACTTAAATAAACACAAGAACATACAACTCTCAAACAAGGAAGGAAGGAAGAGACTGTAACAGAGTAGCCTACGAGGAAGCGGGCTGTAGTAAGAGAGGACATCCTCTCTGGAATTCAAGCACAGGGAGAGCAACAGCAGCAGGAAGACGAAAGACAAAATATCTATAATAAAAATGGGAGGTGCTGCAATCGGGGAAGCCACTGTTGCTCTATTTCGTAAATCATAAATTACATGCGCACAAACGAAACACAACAAACGCTGTCATGTTATCTTGCGTTCAGATGCCTGATGTTTGGGAATGCAATTGTGTGACTTTGGCTCAGGAATTTTACAATGACCAAACCAACATTTGAAATGGTGTGTGATGAGATTGATCCAGTTATCCAATCACATCCTTTATTGAGACAAAGTCACTTCTTTGCATGTCTTCTTGTCAGATTAAAAAAAAAAGTTGTCTCAATTTAGCACATTTTATGCTCATGTTTAGAATTTATGCGTTTCCATCCAGCATTTAATATATATACACACACGTGTGTGCACAACATATACATACATGCACAAATCATGGACTTCCACATATCAGTCTCAAGCTTATCCACCTTATTTTGCAAAGCAGAAGTAAACTATTTTCTGTGAACGGACTTCTGATTTATTAGCCGTTATAGGTAAATAACTAGAAAAATAACAAAATGCAGTACACGGTAAAACTTTTTGCGCTACAAACCAGTGTGTTCATAATCATGACAATACATTAAAATAATACGGTAAGAAATACCAGTTTGCAATATCAAGCAGCATAAACTATTTTGTAAAGCTAAAAGTAACTAGAAGCTAATGACTCCGGAAACCAGACACATTGAAGTTACAAATGCATCCGCCCCTACGTTAAAAATAAGATGGATAGCCCATAGGACTACGGGTATAATTGTGATTTCACTTCCTGTTATCATAAAGAGCAGCTTAATCCTACCTCATCAATCTCCCTGATCCAGCGGTCTATCCCGTCAAATGACCAGCGGTTGGTGATGTCATACACCAACAGGATCCCCTGTAGAGGCCAAACAAACAACGCATTGTTAGCCTGTATCCTGTTCATGCAGTGAGGAGGGACGTTAACAGACTAACAGGACATGAACTGTGCTCGCCAAAACCATTTTAACACACTCTAAGCCCACTAGTGAAAAATGTTCTTGTTCAGTTTGGACTTTTGAACCCACCTGAAAATAAACTTGTGGATTATGTAAACATGTTTATAGTAAGTGAATGTATGTGTCCTTTTTTGCCTTTGGCTGAGCACTTAATACAACATCAGTCCTCTGAGCCAGAACAGTAAGTGACACTTTACCTGCGCTCCTCTGGAGTACGACCTGAAAATGGTGCAGAACCTGCCTTGTCCTGATGTGTCCCTAAAAGCAAACAGAGACAAGTCAGGGCAAAATCGCAACACAAACATGCGTAAATACAATGTCAGTTAAGCTTGACACATGAGCTCTGTTTCAAAACACTGTGAGCTGCTTTCATGGACAGCATTTTAAGGCATAATAAGTGCATTTCTGATGCGAAAGAGATCTGCATGTGTGTTCCGAAGATGAATGAAAGTCTTACGGGTTTGGAACGACATGAGGGTGAGTAATTCATGACAGAAATTTCATTTTGGGGTGAACTAACCCTTTAACTTAACAACATGCTAACATCAAACTCAAGTTTCCATGCTTCACATAAGGAACAATATTTGTGTAGCAGAGTGAACACATATGAAAAGCATTCCAAATTGGTCACTTAAGAGGTTCTATTTCAGTTAGGATGCTCCCTTAAAAGGTGGCTGCCTATGCAGGCAGTAAATAGAAAGGCAGCTCACTTCATTTTGGAACAAAGCTATCAATTTCAAATCTACACTGTTTTGGTCGCTGTACTGAGTTTAGAGTTAACCCAAATACAAGATGACTCAGGCACTTGTGTTGGCGTCACAGCCTAGAAAAACGAGTTTTCCACTGTGGCACATCCGCACCCAAATAACCTTTCCAGCTGCCTACACTCTCTATCTGTGTGAACTTTCTCGCATAGTTAAACTGGACGTAATGGGCTGGAAAGTGTTAAATATATCTGCATTAAAAAGTCAGAGTGGCAGTTGCCTTTTTAAGTGGTGGGACTGAAGCCACTCGGAAGGATGCTGTTTAGTGCTGCACTTCCACATTCACATCAGAGAGCTCATCAGATTTACCTGGGAGCTCTTGAAAAGTGCGTTTTCAAAGATAGATGTAGGGCGAGATTAAAGCCCTGAGGAGAGACTCTATGAGAAGGAATATGCAGTAAGAAGCACAATTACTATAAAACATTACATTATATAGCCCAGCACATTACAGCACACCATGGGAATTTCCTCAAGGGTTTTGAGAATTGCTCCTCAGGCACTTACTACACTCTGTGTTAACGCTAATGAGCTTGTTGTTTGTCTTCATAATGTGTAATTCTGCTGTCTTACGATCCAATGCCTTCCTGATTAGGAAACTTTTCTTTCTCTCTGGGGTACTGGCTAAATGCTTCTATAGATTTTTAACAGCAATTTCTCAGCCTCTTTCAGTTAATGGAACTTTGTCTTATTTATGATTCATGAGCTCTTGCATGCAAATATATATATCAAATTACAATTTAAAAGAACTGTTTTCAATTTTAAAGGCACAATATGTAATTTTTTGCTACTAGAGGTCGCCTATTCAAAACAAAGGCGTAGCTTGATGACGCCGAGATTGAGCGCGGAATCACTGGAGTTGTCGTCCTCACCTTGCAGCCAATGGAAAAGAATCCATCAGGACTCAGGCAGAAATCATGTTCATGGATGAGATTATTAATGTTACTGTAGTATGAAGCAGATCAGGGCCAAGTGTTGTTGGAGCTGAGTGAGGCCGCTGGAGCGATTGCTAATGAGAGACAAGCGCGACACACGTCTCGAGAGCAATCGCGCTTTTATTATGCCACAGTTCCGCTTCTTCCAGTCAAGCGTTTTATCATATTAGATACGTTTGAGTGTGTTGAAAGTCGTTATAATGTTATTCTGCGCGTTTCGCTCGGCGTCTGCTATGAGACACTTGTTGCACACTGCAGTAAGCTAGATCAATTTAAGAATATCACATTAATAAATGCTGGATGGCTTGTGTTGCTAAACGGCATTCAATGAATTTTAAAACATTGTATGACAGAGAAAATGCTGTATTATCTGATTATGCTATGTTAGCCACTTGACAAAATAGTGTTTTTTTTCTGAGGCATGGTAAAAGCATGGTACTCGTGGAAAATCAAGAAAATGAGATTCAAACAATAAGACTAATGTTGTTGAGCTATATAACAATGATTAACTTTCTGTTGATGAATGTATCCATCCAAACAGTTGTTCTAATAAAACATAATATATTAAAGTGTCTTTGGTGTTTCCATGGTTTTTACGAAATAAAAGCAGAAATCAAGGATAACGCAGGTAGGATGTCACTGATAGGCGACACAATGACAAGGGATGGCACACTAGTTAAAACTGTAAAATTATTTCTCTGGATTTAAACATTCTTGGAAACATTTGGGATAATGTAAGTACATAAGTCAACAAAATATATAACACTGTCCTAGTGGTTTTTGGATGTTTTAATCCAAAAATCGTACATATCGTGCATTTAATACATTTAAAGATGTAATTTATTCCTGTAATAATGAAGCTGTATTTTCTGCATCATTACTTCAGTGTCATCTTTCCTGCTGACAGGGAAATAACCCAGCACTCATATCTGTAAGGTTGATGAACATGATGAGCAGTGATTTATCATTTTGCAAATCTGTCTCAGTGATTTTTTTTTTAAATGCAGTGAGAAGGAAGGCCTGCTGTCTGTGGAATGAAGCCCTACTATAACACACTGACTCTTAACTTAAAAGACTACATTTGCTTTTAGCAGGTGATGCATCATTCTGTCATGAGGTGAACAAGAAGACAAGACAGGAGTTGTGATCCACTTACCAAAGCTCTAGTTTCACTCTCCGCCCGTCCAACAGGATCGTGGTCGTCTTGTAGTCGATTCCTGCAGTATGAGAGACAGAGAACACTTAGTTAAGATCCTTACCCGTGTCTGTCTGCCGTCTACTGAAAAGAAAATAATCTAGAGAGGATCGGGAACTCGAAAAGCTTCGGCCGTCAGCGTGATTGCATTTGGTGTACTACCTAATTTAATTCCCAGCCAATTCTTCCTTTCATTAGAAGGCACTAAAGCTGAGATGACCATCTTGACAGTGACTGCACACATTCAGTGGAGAGCCTGACAGCTGCAACCAATCTGCTGTTACTTAATGCTATCATGGCTAAAATGTGACCAGGACGCTTCCTATAAGGCGATTATCTTGACTGCTTATCTACATTTAGCATTCATAAAATTAAAACATAAACACAGTACAGCCTCCATTAACTGAATGGCAATATCTGCATTTTCAGCCCCTTCACAGCAGGTCAGCATTCAAACCGGTTTTGCATTTTAATAGACAGCTCTTTCTCTAACAAAGGCTCTCTGCATCTCTTTCCATACAGGCCCAGTGTCTGTAATATTCACCATGCCAAGAGCACTTGTCTCAGTGGATCATCTTTTTGTCCACTTGAAAAATCTGATTATCCGTAATGCTGACAACACGAACATGGACTACTCCTGCCTGCAATAGTCCAGGAGAGTTTATTTGTCATAATGGCAGTAGTTTTGGCAATTGCTTCCTCAGGAACACCAGTTCTAGAAAGAAAATCAACTTTGTTCCTCTCTGATTAAAGGCAAAAACAAAGTCCACTTTGTTATCAGCTATTTACTTCCTGCAAAGACAGAAAAGTGGGGATAGAGCAGAGTAGGGCTGCATGATTGAGGGGGGAAAAATCTAATTGCAATATTTCAGAAAAAAATTGTGATTACGATTTATTTTTTTAAAAAAGCTCCAGGTTAGCTGTGCTTGTTTGTAGGGCTGGCCAAAATATTTGTCATTACATATTTTATATCCTATACTGATATACTAAAAAAATAAGAGTAAAATAAAATTGCTATCATTATAACTAAATTAAAATAAAATAAGAAATATTGTAATTTATTGTAGATATTGTAGTGTTTTTTCTTAAAAAAAAAAAAAAAAAAAAACAAGTATTCAAGAAAAAAAAAATGTACAGGACAACTATAAAATTATAATACTAATATTTACTGTCGTCTTAATTTCTTCATTTTCAAACGTCAATCCAGTCCCTTGACAAAAGCAGGACAAGTCGGAATTTTTGATTTCTGATTTTGACTAATCACGCAACCATAAAGCAGAGGCTTTAAAATGGAGAAAGGGAAGGGCATGGATGGGGCATCCATCTTTTTAAAATCCTACATAAAGCTTTGATGACTCTGAAACATGTCTCAAGGAGCATCTCCTCTCACGCTCAGCTAGACAGGCACCATAAGAGCTCCTGACAGGCAAACGTCGGCTGGTTCTGAGCCCATAGGCTTCATCCGTCCTTCATTATTAAACTTCTACAAGTTAATGTAACAAGAGAGAAATGACTCGCACTTAACAAGAACCACTAGGGCTGATTTCCTGCTTCTCTCCATCCTGCAAAAGCTTTCCTCTTAAGCAGGGCAGCACATCAAGCCAAAGGCACATCATACTTCCTTCCTCTAGCATCCCTCCTCCTTCGTTCTGGGTAATTGTATGGGCAGATGGCTCAGCAGCGCGGCCTGACAAAGGCAGTACGGTGTAATTATCATCTCAGGTTCCAGCTCCGGGCCGCAGGCCAAGACTTCCCAGCCCCGCTGAGGGAAGACAGTCTGAAGCAGCCAGTTTTGAGGAAGAGCCTGGAAGTGAAAGATCCAGCAGGACTTGAGGACACCTGAGAGGGATTCGAGTGGCAGTGACACGTGCGGGCATGTTTAATTCAATTTAAACAGCCTATTATCAATGGATGGTGGAAAACAAAATTGCTTACAATTGGAGAATGTAGAAGCGTTGGTTTTTTCCTAGCAGGAGCCCTTTTCTTTAAGAGCATGTCTTTGTGTCTCATTGTTGTGTTTGCTCATAACATATTCAAACAGTCTCAACTGCAATGTGCCCAGCTATGCTGAGGAGCTAGAACAGGGTGCGTCTGAGTTTGAGAGTCTGCAAGCACATGAGTAATGAAACAAACATGCCTAAGGCTGATAAAGGTAGAAAAGCTGGTTTCACTGAGACCCTGCATTTTAACCGTAGCACACAACATGACTCTACGCTGACTTCCATATCTGATCATCACTTTATCATTGATCAGAAGAACTGCAGATACTCGCTTTCTGCTAAAAATTCAGAATAACTGAGGTTTAGCTGCAAGTCTGACTTTAGGCCTCTTTTTGGTCAAAGAAATAATGAAAACTGACTACAACTATGACAGGAGGGAAAAGTCTATACAGATTTTTATATAGTGATTTTGTACCAGGACTGGGGAACTGCTACATATTTTCAAAATGAACTGGAAACTAATTGGTCTCAAAGGGATAGTTCAACCATAAATGAAAATTATGTAATTTATTGACTCCCTCATTCATGTCGTTCCAAACCGGCATGACTTACTTTTTTCTGCAGAACACAAAATAACATATTTTGAAGAATGTTGCTAAACAAATACTTTTGGTTACCACAGACTTCCAATGTATGGACAAAAAAATATATGTTTCACAGAAGAAATAAATGACATTTAAAATGTATTAAAACAGAAAGTGTACAATACTACTATTTTGTTCTGCATTTTTGATCAAATAAATGCAGCCATAGTGAGCAAAAAAAATTTCTTTCACAAATCATACCAACCCCAAACTTTTGAATGGTCATGTCCATAAGACGGGTTCTTGTATTCATAAACAGTTAGGTGAAGACCAACAAAACAGAATCAAATTGGTCTTGAGATGCATTTTTTAAAAGTTGTACTTGACATGCTGTCTTAAAAAATAATAATAATAAAAAAAAATAATAAAACACTGGCGGAGCTTTAAATGAGATAAATTGAAAGATGCAAGTTTCTCAGAGGGTCTTACCTTACCAACTGTCAAACAACTAAAGTATACTGCCAGCATACTAAACAAAGCACCACCACTATCAAAATGCAAGTTATGTACTTATTCTACTTAAGAAAAAAATTAAGACAAAATAGGCACTCTCACTAATCAGCTAGTTGGTTGTTGGTAGTCGACCACAGTGACCAGTTCCTAATACTGGTCACCAAGTGGCAACCAAAAACCAAAAATGATCATGAACCGCAAAAGTCCAATAATATGCTGAATTATTAACTTTGATGAAATTCAAAGGTTTCATGGTCTTCTTGGTAATAATGCACCAAACAAAGTACAAAGGATATGGGAAAGTGCATCTTTTCCTCCTTTTTAAAGGGCAATATGGCCATTTATTATGCTAACCTAACAATACACATTTACATAGTTTGCTGAATTTCACATTTATTTTATTTGCATGCAGCATTGCTATTTCCTCACTGTCCGTGTGTGGCGGATGCTTGCTGAGCCATGGTAAGGTCAGTCTTGTTGTTCTTTATTTATATGTATAATACGTAATTATAGTAATTAAAAAGGTCACAATGACATTATTTTGGTTTAACAGACTTTATTTGAACTTCCATTTTGGAGTTAAGTGCGCACACTCTTTAATGAGTAATTTGATGGGTTTATTCTTGCCGTTCTTTTTGTTTGTTTGTTTGTTTGTTATAGCTGAGTCTTGTGAGCTGGTGCACCGTCAAAAGTGGTTTATGCGGAAACTTCAGTCGTATATGTACTGTGCCAGCCAATGATATAACCGCAACCATTCCTGTTTCTGCCGAGGGGACTTCAGGGACAATTTCTCTTCTTTTTATATATAGAAAGTAAAATTATAAAATGATGTAAATCGGCAAGTGTTTTTTAATATGGGTATATTGGATGTTTTCACATGTTTATTTTGTGTAATGGCCATTATGTGTGTGTATGAGTCTCCACTTTTGTGTTAACTGGTGCTAGTCACCAGTGTATAAATTGTGTATATTAAGTGGTAGTTGTCTTGAGAACTGTTCCTGTAGTGCCTCGACCTCTGTGGGCAGTGACTCATCTTTATTGTACAAGCTTCTTTTTTTTTCTTTTTCCTTTTTTATACTTTGGTTTTCCTCAATTGGGTTGCCATTGCTTTGCTTTTTGTAACTTATATGCTTGGGAAATAAACCCCTAAAGTGTTTGCAGTAGCCTGCTGCCTCAGTGTTTTTTTCTCCTTCACTGGTCACATCTATCACACCGTGACCCTATCGAAACAGAACAGATAGAAAATGAAAAGTACTGTGTAAATGAAAAAAACACTCTATCATGGTTATATTGCTATCGCTGTGCTTGTCTGTGCCAAATCCATCAATCACTAGCAGGCCAACCAAGATGTCTGCATCTGCAACTTTAGACTCTAAATATTTACAGATGTCCACTCAAAGCCAGCGCAAAGACAAATCAATGAGAGTACACACCACAGAACCAATTTATAAAAATACAGACTGCAAAATCTAAAACCAACAGCCTAAAGGCCTTTGCACACTGAGTCCAAAATTTCCGTATGCGTTTTTTCGTATTCGTGATCCTAAAAATTCGTCACGCACAGAGACCTTGCGTCCGATGCGTATTAATGAATCCGTTGCAAAAAAAAACACTTTGTTTGTCATACCATGCTGCTGCTTTGTGCTGTAGACAACGTGGATCAACTTGTCAGATGGCATTCGGGATTTTGGCGTTCGCTTGTACGGTGGCTCTGAATTGTCAAAACGTCTCTCAAAATGCATGCCACGGATGCAAAAAATGCAGAAAATCGAACCTGATCCGAATTTTTTTAATGACGGATGAAAGTTTCGGAGGCAGTGTGTAAACATGAGGTTGTATTTATTTTTTAACATGCGAAAATTTCGGATGCGAATTTCGGACTCAGTGTACAAAGGCACGGTTACCAGCCTAGATCTTTAAGTCCATCTAAAAGCAGTTTTATATAATGAGATGTTTAAACCATAAAAGGAAACTTTTCTCAGCTTTAATATTTCACCTTGCTCACAGCCAATACCTCCACATACCCTATGTATAATTCATCAAAAAAGCCTTTCAACATTAAAACCATCTGAGCACGTCAGGATGGCATCTCCCTCAGGGATATATATATACAAGCCTGCAGCGTAAATCATCATCGCTGAACCCACGGAACGGCTCGTGGAGCCATCTGTGTTGATTTTGAGTGATTGTGCAAGGCAACTCTTTTGAAGCTGGACCAGCAAGCTCCCCTAGGACAATTCAGAAAACAGCCATCACTGTGAGATCTCTCTCACACATAAAACACACTGTTCCCTAACAGGTTCAACCAACAAGATAAACAGCAGCCCATATGTATGAAAAGGGAAAGAACAAGAGAAACCCAGCTCGCATGAGGCTCATTTGGATATGAAAGGCATATCGGTCTATAATTGGTCTATCACCACACTGGCTTCAGCCTAATGACAGAGCGTGGATGATCTCATCACAGCCGATGGAAAGCCGTGGAATAAATCAAATAAAAAGTGCTTGTGTTTAAAACTGGTCTTGACGGTAAGCTGTACTAACCTGTTCAATGAAAACAGACACTTCAAAGTTCTTAGTCATGTTTACTTGTGTGTTTTGTATCCCGAGGGAACACTCACTGAAAACATCTTAGACAACCTTGACTAAAAAATAAAATAGATAATCCAATACTGATTTTTAAGTCCAATACTAATATACATTATTTTTGATAGGGTCTCAAAATTACAAATAATGGGTATGACCAATCAATCCACACTTTTTAAGTTAAACTGTTATTGGTTCCACAGAAAAAAAAAAAAATGGCAACATTTGAGAGAATAGCTCCCAACGACAGCAGTAAAAATGTGAAAAATGTGCAGTTTAGCCATTAGACATAGCCATAAAAAAGTAATTAAGATAAAAAAAACTTCTGTCTATAAAGATCGAAAATACCTTTGCATAAGTAATATTATAAATATTACAACTAATAATTATCATTACTTTATTATTAATAAGTAAAATATTTATAATACATATTGTGTTTTTTTTTTCTCCTTGTGTTCATTATTATTGTTACAAAATAAAAAATAAAAATGTAATTGGTTCTGCATAGTGCATACCGGTTATCAGGTACTTATCAATAATAAAAAAGCAATATGGGTTGATCTCTACTCATAACCAATTATTATCCAGTGTAAACTGATTTTAATTAGTTTTATTCCTACTTTTAACACAATAATAGTTAAATGATTATTAAACTACAACAATAACACATAGGCATAATGACTATTTTATTAATATTGTTATTATTATTATAATATTATGCAAAGTTGATCTGCGATTTCATTTTTTTGTCATTGTTTAAGCTAAGTCAGGCAAAGAAAACAACAAATATCAAAAACTTTTATATCCACATGATGAACAATCACACATCGCGCCAGTAAATTAACTGTAATCATCCAATAAATGTATAATTTATCCGTCGACCAATAACCAGTTAAACTGAAAAGTGTGAATACTGGTTAAAGATATTGTTCAAACCGATTATAGGACTTCCACTAACAAAGATGAAGTGTATGTTATAAACCACTGAGCAGAAAATGAGCAGCTTTTATATAACCATCTGATTGGGCAAATGTGAGCATTACACAATCCTCCAAGAGATAAACAGAATAATAAACTATCAATCAGATGCGTTTCCGCCTCCTGCAAGTCACTGACACCACAATATGGCACCCACAGAAAGACTCACCATTCACACAAAAACAATATTGACCATGTTATTTGGTAAACCTCTTAATACCAATATTATCTGAATGGCTCACTGTGAGTGACAGCCTTGATTGGAGATAATTCTGGCTGAAGGATGTGTTACTAGCATTCAGCATGAAGATGTGTGGGAAGTGTTGACTAACTCACCGCTGCTGTAGGCATATGGAGACTCAGCAGATCCATCTTGAAGGCTGTCCAGGATCTCTCCTTTCCCCACATCGCTGTCTCCCACCAGGAGGAACTTGAGCAGGTAGTCGTAGCTCTTCACAGGGCTTCCCTGGGTGCCCATGATCGCTCACATCAGAGCCAGAGTGACAGCAAAGGACAGGAGACAACTGTGTGTGTCCCTCTCTGATGCTAAAGATGGACCCTGATTCCTCCAGAGCTCTAGGAGTCTATGAGTCTCTTGTGTCAGGTCTATCTTTGAATGGGTGTGAAGCCAAATCAGCAGACAGGCCAAATCAAACCATTTCCCACCCGTCCAGTCAAGATCCGGAAATGGAGACTTGTTTAAAGCGTACAGCCTTTAAAATGTCCAGCCGTATTCACTCGTCCAGTCTAAATATTGTAAAAATAATATGGATCATCAGTGCACAAATACTTTATTGGCTGGCAAACTGAACAGCTAGGCTGTTTACATTTCTTCCAACAAGCTCAAATCATCGCTACTGACACGAAATAAAAAAAAAATAAGACGCCTAAAAGTCTCAAAACCATTTACCAAAACATCTATTTTATCATGGGAAATTATTGCTATAATAGAAAAGCAATGGAGCTATCAAGCTAGTGCATTGTTAGCATGCGCCTGCCAAGCTGTCAATACAAAGAAATAATTTCATCACAATTTTATCTAGTAATCACCTGCACGATTATGACAATATTAATAATCAGAATGTATATTTGTTATCGTAAAATTAATTAAAACACATTTAAGACGAGCCGTTGTTACACAGCATCGGCTAACGCTACTAGCTATGAGCCTAGCGCGTCAACAACAAGCGCACAACATTGATTTTATATCATAATTTAAGGAATAAAGTTCTCACAATCACAATATATTCCGGCTGCAATTTGAGGTCAAATAAAATAACTTTAGCCTGAAAAAAGGAAGAAGGATATCCACATTCGCGCTCCAGTTAGCTTGAGCAGACGATGCTAGCGCGTCTGGCAGAAATCATGGCTCCATTTCTGTTTTTCTCTGAATAACAAAGATTCATGTAAGTTAACGCTGCTCGTCTCTGGATCTCTGCGCGTTTATCAGGCGGTTCTGGGGCGAGGCGCGGAAGGTGAGGGATTAAACGATATTCCGACCAGCTGGATATTATTGCTTGTGCTGTAAATGCTCTCGGATATCCAAATATGTCCCATGTTCTCTCACACAGGAGAGATCACACACACACTGTCACGCTGAGCTTTCACCTCTGCGTACTACTGCGCTCTGAGTGACTGACTGTACCTCCCCCTACACACACACACACACACACCGGCTGCGTCTCAAAACCTGAAGACGTGCCTACCTAGACAGCAATTTTAGGCAAAAATAAAAAAGGAAAATAAATTATCAAAAAATATTTAAGGTTTGGAGGATAAATAGATAGATAGATAGATAGATAGATAGATAGATAGATAGATAGATAGATAGATAGATAGATAGATAGAAATTTTGCCTAGGTAGGCAGGACGCTTGGATTTGAGACATAGCCATTCATACAGTACACACAACACAACTCACCACCTGCCACTGGCTGCCTGAATTCATTTGTTCTCAGTGTGTATAAAGGCAGGTGATATATACATATGTCCAAATATCTTTCTTTTATAGTTATGTAACTGTAACTTAGGCTGAGGGACAGTTTAATTGGTACTTCCAAATATGACTGAGGTTGTTAGTACCTAATATTCTGCAAGCATAAATAAATGTGAGTAAATAATGACAGAATTGTCATTTTTGGCTGAATTATATTATATTAAATCTACCTTTTGAAAATCAAAATGGATCGTTTTCACCTTCAGTTTCTAGTACTTGTATTACAGGTTGCTGCTCGTGTGACAGATGCAGGAGGGTTAATGTGACAGGGACAAGCCAAAGGTCTCGGCACTTTCAGGGAATCATCAAAGGAAGATAATCCCCCTCCCCCTGAATAGATTAAAATGCAAATTGCTGTATGAAGTCTTTGTGTCTGCCCATCGAGATTAGAGCAACGTGACGGCCTCAAGGGAGACAAGAGGACATCTGGACCCTGCATCAATTTCTATACTAGCCATTAAAAACATAAACACTCACCCCCCAACATATACATAATGGCACTTGTTCTCCTGGGATGAGATTTGAGAAAGCTGTTTTGAATAGAATTCTATAAATGTCCTTTTGTACGTTCATATATGGAGAGCTTCCAATAAATTACTATAATATATGACCACACACTGTACAACATGGCCACATATTAATACTAATATGTGAAAATAGAAAATGCAGGTAAACTTTGCCTTAAAGGGTTTGTTCACCCAAAAATGAAAATTCTGTCATTAATTACTTACCCTCATGTCGTTCCACACCCGTAAAAAGACCTTCATTCATCTTCAAAACACAAATTAAGATATTTTTGATAAAATCCGATAACTCAGTGAGGCCTCTATTGCCAGCAAGATCATTAATACTTTCAAACGCCCAGAAAGGTACTAAAGACATATTTAAAACAGTTCATGTGACTACAGTGGTTCAACCTTAATGTTATGAAGTGACGAGAATACTTTTTGTGCGCCAAAAAAAATAAATAACGACTTTATTCAACAATATCTAGTGATGGGCGATTTCAAAACACTGCTTCATGAAGCTTCGAAGCTTTACAAATCTTTTGTCTAGAATCAGTGGTTCAGAGCACGTATAAAACTGCCAAAGTCGCGTGATTTCAGTAAATGAGGCTTCGTTACGTCATAAGTGTTTTGAAATTTCAATGGTTCACGTGACTTTGGCAGTTTGATACGAACCACTGATTCGAAACAAAAGATTCGTAAAGTTTCGAAGCTTCATGAAGCAGTGTTTTGAATAAAGTCATTATTTTGTTTTTTTGGCGCACAAAAATTATTCACGGCATTTTATAATATTAAGGTTGAACCACTGTACTTACATTAACCGTTTTAAATATGTCTTTAGTAGCTTTCTGGGCACTGAAAGTGTTAATTGTCTTGCTGTCAATGGAGGCCTCACCGAGCCATCGGATTTCATCAAAAATATCTTAATTTGTGTTCTGAAGATGAACAAATGTCTTATGTGTTTGGAACGACATGAGGGTGAGTAATAAATGACAGAAATTTCATTTCTGGGTGAACTAACTATTTAATGTAACCAATAATCTTTCCTGTAGCTCAAACAGTAGAGTGTGGCACTAGCAACACCAAGGTCATGGGTTTGATTCCCAGGGAAAGCAAGAACTGATCAAATCTAAATGTGTACCTTGAATGCAGTGTAAGTCACTTTGGATAAAAAAAAATCAGCCAAATCTATCTAACTGGAAATAACCTGGGTCCAGGAATACCATGCAGATATTTCAATTTTTGACTACCCATCTTTGTGTCAGATACACACAAAGGTATTATTCCCTCAACACAAACATGCAGGTGAATCCCCAG
Organism: Ctenopharyngodon idella; assembly: GCF_019924925.1. Taxonomy (NCBI): domain Eukaryota; kingdom Metazoa; phylum Chordata; class Actinopteri; order Cypriniformes; family Xenocyprididae; genus Ctenopharyngodon; species Ctenopharyngodon idella. Next base: position 26,305,858 of record NC_067222.1, read on the forward strand.
CTTATTTGTTTTTCATGTGTCATTGAATAGTCAGTTGCCACAGCAGTCATTATTGTGTTGTTCTCTCAGTCTAGTCTGAGCACATTCTTCACAGGCTGTACTCCCAAACAAAAGATCCATGACTAGTTATACTAGCACATTTCTGAAAATAGGTAAACTTTAAATAGCAATTGTTTATAGTGCAAACATGACTTATGTAAGAATGATTTAAGATGCACAAAGATACTGTAATGTAGGATTAAATAAACTTTATTGAGGTAAATTAGGGGTTTACAAATGAACATCACAAATGTGTATTATGATCATAATCATCTGAATTTATACAAATCAGTTTTTATTAAATAATTTATATTAATTATAATAGCTACAAAACAACATTGATTTGGCAACACTGACATAAGTGGATCATGGTCAAATAATTTAATACACAAATCTATATTTATACTCAACATTGAGAGACAGTTCACATGAGTCAGCTAGATTAGACTCATAAAACTTTAAACACATGAACTTGACAAATTTCTACAAGTCATTCCCTTTCTATCTCACGAGAGACAGCTAAAAAAAAACTTCCAGTTCAAATGATCCTGGTGAAATTATGGTTTGATATATTGACTAGTTTTAATTATTAAAATTACAATTAATATTTTTTTTTTAAATGGCACATCTCAATGTTATACAAAAGTAGTAGAAGAATAAATACAAAACATAATCACAGTTTCAATCAAAGACTCTGATCAGTGTCTGGAAAAGGAAAGATTATGATTTAAAACAACAATGTAGGATTATTTTCATAAAAAATCTAATTAAGACTATCTTGAATGTCAGCGAAGTCTGACCAACACAGCACTTTCTCCTAGTGTGAGTGCACATGTCTAGTTGCTGTCTTCTAGGGGCTCTTGCATGATCCCATAAAGTTAGTCCATCTTGGTAGTCTTCTGCTTCCAGGGGTAAATGAGTTCTCCCACAAACAGTTTCTTGCACAATGCGGCCCAGGAATCTTTAGGGTAACAGCTATAGGTGGGCGTACGGTAACACTGTAGTACAGAGCTACACTTTATTGGGTTGATCTGAAGAAGGAGAAAAGAAAAAAAGACATTTTTCATTCATGTTTGCTCATCTGGAACATGATTCATTATCAAACCTCAGAGACAATTAAAGTAGTGTTTGCACTGATTATGAATTATACGACAAACTGCACAGTGAGCCAAACAGAGCTATTCAATTACCCATCCCACAAAATCAACAGGTCAAACCCAAAGTAAAACCCAAGCATAAATAAACTACAGGATGACATGCTGTTTAACCAATAACCAACCTACCTCCATCATCAGGTGTAAAGGAGTTCCTGGCTCCTCACAAAGCACCTTGAATTTAACCCCCTCTAGAATCAAAAGAGATTCACAAAGGACCTTTTCTAATCGATCAGGTATATAAACACATGATTGCCAAGTAAAAGGCCTAAAAATACATTCATAATTTCTTCTTTATCATCAATTGATACAAAAGAAAAGAAACTTAAACTAAAGTTCATTTCTTCAGTGTAATACAGTATGGCTCACCTGCCAGTCTGTATGGTCTGCAGATACGTAGACCGATGGCGAACAGCGGGAAGGAGTTGATAAAGTCGACACTGAGGTGAATCACTCCCTGAAACAACACCACCACCAGCCGCAGCTAGAAATATACAGAGAAACAACTTACACATGTTAACAACATTTATAATTTATTACTCATATTAGAGACATTTTACATCTAAAATTGAATTTCAACCCCATATTTCTATACTATATGCTATATGTGGGTCAAAGACATTTAGATGTATGCATCAATATAAATGTAAAAAAGTGATTTTATATACATAGAAAAGCACATTAAATGCAAGCAAAACGTCTACTTTTAAGGTTTCAAGTAAGTTTTGGGAGAACAAAATGTCAAAATGTGGGTGAAATAATGTTCCATTGTCATTCAAAATTGAAACAACATACTTATTCTGACCTATATGTATGAAAATATATAAAAGAATAAGTGAGCATACTAAATTTGATTGCATTTTAAATGAGTAAAAAATTCTTGCTGACAAATGGGCAAAACCTAGGATAGAGGCAAAGTTTAAAAATGTAAAATTACAAGTAATTAGCATTTGGGGTAAAACTAATTAGTCTTTAATATAGCATAAATTGATTTTTTGTTGTAAATATCCCTGACAAGATGGTTATACTGAATGACATTTTAGTGGGTGTCTTCTGTAAATCATGGTAAAAATGTATGATATTTAATTTTTGCTCAGAAAAAACAAACAAATTAAACAGGACCCAATACTGGTGTATTGAAAAACAACAACAACAATTCAAAGCTGTATTACACTTATTGTTTTGATGCTTGAAAACCCATTTTCGTCTTTGACCCATGTATTATGTATTAGTAGAGTATCAAGCACTACAGCACAGTCCTGAACCATAAGTACCATAACCATAACACATACAGTAAAAATCTGTTACATACACTGCTGTTCAAAAGAGAAATAAATACTAAAGAGAAATAAATACTTTTACTGACCAAGGATGCATTAAATTGATCAAGTGACAGTAAAAAGTGACAGTAAAGACTTACATTGTTACAAAATTTTAACTAGTCACCAAAAAATCCTGCAAAACAAAATGTATTATGGTTTCCACAGAAAGATTAAGTAGCACACATGTTAAGAAATGTTTCTTCATCATATTAGAATGATTTCTGAAGGATCATGTGACACTGAAGACTGGAGTAATGATGCTGAAAATTCAGCTTTGCCATCACAGGAATAAATTACATTGTAAAATATATTAAAATAATAAACAGTTATTTTGATCAAATAAACGCAGCCTTGGTGTGTATGAGAGACTTCTTTTATACAAAACACACACACACACACGCACAATCTTACTGACCCCAAACTTTTGAAAGGTAGTTTACAGGGAAAAAAAAAAAAAAAAAAAAAGGATCAAGAGCTACAGACTTTAAAAATGTAAAAATAGCAGAGAACTGCATCAGACGCTCCAATGGGGCTGGAATAAGGATGAAGTTGAAACTCATGTCAGAGTGACTCACCAGGGTGAAGACCAGGTAATACAGGGCAGTGGTGGGAAGCAGGAACAGCAGAATCGTAAAGAGCAATGTGCCAATGAACAACTGCAAAGAAACAGATCAGTGTCAGTTTGCTCTGTAAGGTTGTGATGAATAGCTAGTACATGAATGAGGGATATAAAATTGTGCAAGAGATGTACCTGGTCCAGGTCGTATGAGCACGAGTCAACCCTCTGCCTCAGTACATTCCATTTCTTTCCCCTGAAGAGCCGCCACAGGGAGGAGAGACCATAGATCTTCAGACAGTACAGTCTGACAAGAGAGATAAGAAAGTACAATTCATAATAAAGAAACTGTGTTGCAATTCTCAGAAAATTGCCCTAGAAATTCCCAGAAAAAGGCCTAGAATGTTGTCTCAAGGGTAATATGAAAATAAAATCCTCAAGACTGTTAATATAAATGAAAGTAACTGACCAGAGAGATCTGAGATATAACCTTAAAGAGACAGTACACCGAAAAATTCTGCCATGAACTGCATCCCTAAAGACCAGTATAAATTTCTTTCTTGCGTAGAACATAAAATTCACTTTTATTCCAACAATGTAAGGGAATGAAAACCTCAGTGGTCCCTTTAAGTGGCACAATGTAATTATAAAGGTTGACACTGCCCTCTACTGGAAAACACTAGAAGTGCATGAACATGAAAGTAGGTTAGAAAATGACATACAGAACCACAGAATTGAACCTCACCTTGCCCCATACACATAAAAACAGTAGATGTGAAAAGTCAGGAGGGCCACAATGTCGGACAGTATGGAAAGAGCAAAGGTCAATCCCAAGCAGGCTGACAGTCCAACATACCACAGGATCCTCTCAATGAAAGGAGACATCAGGTGGATGTAACCTGCCGACACAATCACAAGACATACATGAGCTTCTGTAATAAGCTTGAAACACCGTGAAAACGCCTCAACCGAGGATGTACTTACTGATCCACAGATGGATGTGGTAGAGAAAGAATCTCCCCAGCACCTGGTCAAGAGCTCTGTTCATCTTCAGTCCAGCAGGAGCTCCCATCAGCCATTCTAACAGCTCCTGGAGCTCTTTAGCCACACGCTGCAAGATTATATAATATATATATATATATATATATATATATATATATATATATATGCTGTTTGTCTGAACTTTATATTCATTAGAGAATCCACAAAAATATTAAGCAGCACAACTGTTTTCAATATAGGTAAAAATAAATATTTCTTGAGTAGCAAATTAGCATATTAGAATGATTTTTGAAGGATCATGTGACACTGAAGATTGTAATAATGATGTTAAAAAAAAAATTCAGCTTTGATCTCAGGAATAAATTGTATTTTAAAATATACTGAAATAGAAAACAATTATTTTAAATTCTTGTAATATTTCACAATTTGTACTCTATTTTCATTAAGTCATGTGAGACATCTTTCAAAAACATTAACATTAAAAATCTTACATTTTTTTATTTTTTTACTTAACTTAATACATGTCATACTTACATCTGCCACAGGTACCAGAGTATTCGCTAATTTGCTGATACGATTCTCCCTATAAAGCCATGAGACAAGCAGCAAACCAAGGGCTATGTCCACAAGAAAGGACACAAAAATGTTTGCTTTTCTGCAGAGGAGTGAAAAAAGAAAGACGTGAAAATATGTTTTATTGATTAATATAACAATAATGGCGTAACATGATACCTTGATGACATGGCACTTATTTTTTAAAAGAGCATTTTCTAATTTCTAAATTCTGAATCTTGTGCATAAATAAAAGAAAAATGTAAATGTAAACTCTCCTGATACCATAATCAAGAAATAAAAGCCTCATTACAAGAATTAATGTACTGTAGATTGGCAATTTATTATTATTTTTTCTAACAAAACTTCTAACAAAAAACATTTAACAAACCTTCTTCAGGACTGTTTGTCAAGATCGTTAAGACTATTAAAATATCAGAAAATCTGACCTTTTTTTGACAATGCAAGGTTAGTAAAATGTCATGAGCTACGACTCCCCAAAAATGTATGTAATTCATTATAATTGTATACAAATTACTTTTTATCATCAAAAATATATTTAAAGCCTGGGAAGGTGGGAGGTGTACACGCACACGTATTCAAGGAAACTTTCAACTTCATGGTTACAGAACAAAAAAGTAATTAAACTGAAACTTGAAATTGGTATAAACATTTTCCAAACCATATGGAACCAACAAAAAGAACATAAACAGAAGCTCAACCAATCCTGCTTCATGTGCGAGAACAAACCTCTTCCAGAAGCTCAAATATGCTGCGTAACACACAAGAATGAACCTCATTGGTTCTCACACATCAAGCAAACATGCTTGAGCTTCTGTTTATCATATCTGATGTGTGAGTTGATGAATGTTTATATGTGAAATAAAAGCCTAAATTCAAACTGTTCATCACATAAAGTGATTGTGTCTCTTCAGAAAATTTGGATTATGAACTTTTTGAAGTGTCAAAGCGGTCGTTGCAAAGGCAGTCAATGGAGTGACAGAAATCTCTCAGATTTCATCCAAAAGATCTTCATTTGTGTTCCGAAGATGAATGAAAGTCAGGTTTAAAAAGATATGAAGGTGAGTATATGATGGCAGAATTTTCATTTTTTGGCAAACTAACCCTTTAAATTACAGTTTAAAAGATTCTTCTTTTTCGCTATCAATGGCGCTCTTATATATCCTTGACCTGAGTACTATACCTCATAAAATCCATGTGTGTAGCAGCTCTTTGGGGGGAGAAAACAGTCTTGAAATGAACTGCTCTGTACCCTGACTGAACACAGGTGGACAGCTTGCTCGAGATGAACAGCACTGGGCGAAAATGTAAAATCCTGTAAAATACCAAAAGATTTGAATTTCAATGTTCTCCATCACTCTTCAGTATCGACAACAGGTTCAAGCTGAGACACATTAACTCACCTGAAGCTGCAAAACCAGTGCCACAGAGACAGCAGCCACGTTAGGAAGATGCAGACCGGAACAGAAGCTTGTTTTAGAAGCTCTGCAATAATACTAGCCTCTCTGCCTTCAGACTGCCAGTGGGTGAGCTTGAGAGGCCCGTCGTCATATTTGTCCAGGAAAAAGAGAGGCTGACTTTGAGCCACTGTTTGGAAGACCAAGCGCAGCTCTGAAGGCTCAATGTCAGACTTCTGGCTGACCTCCTGTACAGGGTGAAGCTGGGACAGCATTACCTTCCGCTGGTCGTAATGAACGAAGATGATCTTATCTTCCTCGCTGCTGTCATCGCTGCTGTTATCTTTGTTCTTCTGCTCCCGGTCCTGTAGAAGTTTCCCATTGTTTTGGACCACCTGGCAGGTAAAGCCTCTTTTGCCAAATTCACGACTCAACTGCAGCCAACATTTCTGTGGAAAGATGGTACTCAGGTCTTTTAGGAAGCTGTCCATTCCTTCTTTGCCTTCTTTGGGCATACTCCAGGAACCCAGGACTGTGAGATCCACTTCAGACTGGCTCTGCATCTGACTCAAGTACTTCTTCACCTGACCCGGTATGAATGGGTAGTGAATGACGGCGAGTACCACAGCAGAATTGTGACCTGGTATCCAGTGCCCAACCAGCAGGCCGCTGTCAGCAGTATTGCAGCATTGGGGAAAGAAGATCTTCAGCACCATGGTGGAGTGCTATAAAGTCCAGCAACAGTGAAAGATGCACTCCTGTTTGGGCAAAGAGGCACAATTAAAAGACTGAAAGCAAGCATATAATATGCACAATTTTAATATGCATATATAGTATTTATAATGCAGTTTTGAGTTGTCAAGTCAAAAATAAACGTATAGCTTGCTTAACAGCATCCACAGATCGAGCGAGTACAGTTTTGTACTCGTGCCCTTCAAATGCATTGAACACTCGGGTCGTTTCTATGGAAACCACGTGCCCCGGGGCAAAACTGATATCGATTTAAGTTGCAGTTTTACCATGACCAAAAGCAGAGACATGCTGCTGTAATTAGTAGTAAAGTCAAAAAGTTACCTTGTGGATTTTGAAGAGCGAGGGCTTCTGAGAAGTTGCTTCTATGTTATTACCGAGCAAATTAACTCTACTATGTGCGTCAACCAACGCTGGCATGCTCTCAGATAAAAAAATAAAAAACCGTTTACGCAAAATCATAGAAAAACAGCATCAGGGATAAAAGTCCAGTCAATGATCTTGTTAAGCTAACTGAAAAACAGTTTTCCATAGGAGTAAACCATTTAAACCGTTCGTATTGTTGATAGTCCGTCATTAAAATTCCGCCGAGTGAACTCAAGGCAGATTTTCAGTTCCGACCCAAATGGTTCGAGAAGAGTTTGACTTTATTTTACCATTGCAGGTTTCCAACGTATCTCTCATGTTCTCCGCAATTTATTGATAAATTACTGAAAATGTAATTTAATTAATAAAAATAATCGCATTTAAATGTAATAGCACAAATGTTGTCGAGAGAGTGAGCAAACTGTTATTAAAGATTTAGGTTTAGTTGTGACATAATAATCGTTAATAACAATCGTAGCATTTTAGTGTGATCTTTTTTCTCCAAACCTGTTGATTACCCATTGTATTTATATATATATATATATATATATATATATATATATATATAGTTTTTAATGCATATGTTAAGATTATTTTGAGCACTTTGGATTGCCATTATGTATGAAATGAGTTACCTTGCCTAAAAGCGTCTACTTACATGAACTGTCGACCGGTGAATGTGTCTGAATGGGAATCGTAACCTAAAAGAAACGTTAGCTATCTTAACATTCAAGACAATATGGGGCTCTCTAAAGAACCAGCTTTTCTTTCCTGATAACAGCTTCACACATGATAAGACTTAAATTTTAGGAGGGAACTGAAGCAAAAATGAACAAAAGCTGTGGATAAAGGTTTTATTAAAAGTAGCCTACACTTTACAAATGTAACTTGTCTTTTTTTTTTTTTTTTTTTTTCTTAAGTAATATGGTTGTCAATCAAAAGCAAAACATTTAATTTTATATAGTACCATTTGCACCAATATGTTTCATGATCCTTGACAAATGAGAAAAGCCTTCAAGCAACTGTGCTTGATAGCCCGAGTCCAACATCCGTCACTAAACATTATTTGCAACATTATTTCACTTTCTAAATGAATTGAAATTGTGTGTAACTGATTGGTAAACACAGTGTGCCTCCCAGAAGATGGCGCTAGAGTTGCATATGTTTCCCAGAATATCAAAGAATGATGGCATGAATGCATGAAATATTTAGTCTGAATATTCAGGATGTTGAACTGGATTTTAAATGGGAATAACAGTTTATTGGACTGCAATTAAAGGAAATTCAATACAGTCACACAAAAAAAAGCTTTAAGGCAAAACATAGCTAGGCTAATTATATCATTAACCATTAATTGGTTTAATTATACGGATAACTGAAATATGTCTCAACCGTTTAGACATTCTTGTATACAGAGGTGTAAAGAGTACCTGAAAGCCATACTTTAGTAAAAGTACAGATACCTTACATCGCAAATGACTCCACTACAAGTTACAAGTAACCAACTGACTTGAGTAAAAGTCTTAAGTACTGTTAAAATCAGATACTTTAAGTATTTTACTCATGCTGAATGTAGGCTCAGAGATGCACTAGTCCTCAACACCTGGGAGACATGCCGGTGAAAATAAGAAACAATTGATTTGTAATATGAGAAATCAAGCTTATTTTCTAAAATCAAAATAAAACTGAACACCTCAATATTGCAATAAATCAAGGTCGACACAACAACCTTTTAAACGTCTACAAACTCTCAAGTCTCAGTTAAGCTCAAGTGCACAGAAAGGCCATAAATAAACCAATATCCTTCAAAAAGGTCTTGCCAATATAGCAGATAAATAAAACAATGTTAAGTAAAATTAAATAGTCAAAGTCTACTGTACGTCCTGGTTTGAGCCTCATCAAAAGCTGAAGTAATTTTCCTCATCTAATAAATCAAACACCTGCGATCAGCAACTACCTGCTAATGCACTCACATTCACGTAAAGTATCCTTGTTGACAAGTTTGGGTGAGTAAAGGCAAAACGCACAAGATATAGTACCTTCAATGCCCTTAGATGAACAAACTGCTGCAGAAAAATTTAGGTGCCATGAAAAATGTAATCTGTTATTGCATTACTCATCACAAATGTAGTGGAGTAAAAAGTACATTTACTTGTTCAAAAATGTAGTCAAGTAGAGAGTAAAAGTTGCCAATATCTTTGATACTCAGTACAAAGTAGCCAAAATATACTTAAGTAGGCCTACAGTAACTAATTACATTTACTCAAATACTTTACACCTCTGCTTGTATAAAATAAGTCATGTAGCCTACTGTCAAAACAAATAGGCCTAACATTAGCCACTAAAACAGCTTTTTAAAGGGACAGTCCAAAAATCATAATTTTACTGACCCTCATGTTGTTCGAACATTTCTTTCTTCTACAGAACATAAAAGAAGACATACTGAAAAATGTTGGTAACCAAACATTTTCGGTTCCCATTGACTTCCACAGGACACAGGTGTAGGCTACTGTTACATAACCAGGAGCCAGATAAAGGCTAGTTTGGACAGGTGCCATCAGATATACGCTTTATAGCTCTATAGCTTTATAGCTTAAACTCTCTGGTTGTCTTAAACTCCTGATTATGTAACAGTACACCTCTACCTTATTTACACGCATCTTTGTTAGTGAACAGCACTTACAGTAAAGATGGTGTTTTCATGTAAAGATCTGGCATGCACGGCCCCAGTCACGTGATAAGAATGTTATCATTTTCGCATTTTATCGCAAGGGATTTTTCATGAATTATCCATGCCTCCAGGCCATTATGCAACATTACACGGAATAAGTTTATTATTATTATTATTATTATTATTAGTAGTAGTAGTAGTAGTAGTAGTAGTAGTAGTTGCCTATTTAGAGGGTTTAGCTAAATTTTATGTTGTAGTTACTCCTAATTTTAAAAGTCGCATTGTAAGTAACGTTAGGTGCAATGTTTTTCGCCAGAGGAAAATCAAACATCAAGTTTAGTCTGAATGCAGTAGTGTGCAGAGCATATTATTGAAATGAGGTCATGACAAATGGTTTCACAAAAACGTAAGGGAAGAAGCGTTTCTAAACATTGGCTACTATTCAAGGAAACCTCACGAGGCTTTGTGTATGGTGTAGATCACGTGACTTTAAAAAAAGTTCAAAATGAAAGTGACCAGTTTATTTTCTGTATCTGATCTCTTAATCACGACTGCATTGATTTTGTGATCACGTACTTTCCGAGACACTATAATGACAGATATAATTCTTAAGAAGCCTATACGAGATAAAGATGTGAAAGTAAGTTTCAGATCATCTTTACAACATCGTAACATGTGGTTTCCCTACGTTTCAGAGAGGATAGCAGCTCTAGGCTATTTTAAGAAGCAGCCTATTCCCTGTTTTCAATACAATAAGGTCCAAAGGTCCAGATCCAGGCCCAGCACAAGACGACTCCTGTGATTTCAGTTTAGGAGAAACAGCGACATCTATAGGAATTATGTTGTGTGGGAAAGCAGTAGGCTACACAAGCTTTCACTTTCATTTTCCCGTAAAGCACTGGAATATAATGCAGCAAGATGAACCAGTAAGAAATATTTGAATAGCAAACACAGCTTTTCAACCATAAAGGAACTAGGTAAGTATCATTTTCATGAATGCAATTATGTAAACAGAATGTATGCTGCAGGCATTTTGCAGATTTCTGCTGTACAGTGAATTTGATCTGGCGATTCATTCGGATATTATTAAGCATTACACAAAGCGTATGGCTTTTTGGGTACGCGCGAATAGCCTATGCAATTGATTTCTGGTGGTCTGCATCCTCAACTCAGTCCTCAGACAGATTGGACATGGAGCTCTGCATTGTGCATTATGAGTCAAAATGTAGGCCTATCATACTGTAAATATCTGCAGATAAATCTGGAGATAGGATAAACTCAGATGATGATGATGATGATGAGGATGTCATTTTTGTCACTGAATAAAAAATGTGCTTAACATGTTCAAGCTGTTCCTCCATCTGATAAGGAGGCTGTTTCAAGGAAAAAGCCCTGATAATTCACATATGCCTGTTTGTTTAGATCCTCTTCCTTGGATCTGGAAGTGCAAGTACGTTATTGTCCGCTAGTGGTCCTCCTACTGTAAATATGTGTCTTTCTGAGAAATACAAGAGAAACGAAAGTATAACCAGTAATTCTACTCCAAAGCAAACAAGCCATTGAAAAGAAAATACACCCTCGAATTTGCATGACTGGAATTTCAGTTTCACAATGATATCATTCAAACGAATCACGGGCAGGACAGTTCATTTTAATAAATTACCAAGTATTTAGTAAGTATTTTGAAGTACGGTGATGTCATTCTTCTTATTAAACGGGCTTTCGAGTCACATGTAAGTCCCTTTTACTGGGCCATGACGACTTAAGGCACTGGATGAATAATCTCATGTGCATTTTTGACTCCCCCAAAAATTGCATGTAAAACTACTAAACATAATCTGGAGACCAATGCAATGATGTTTAAAAAGCAGATTATTTTCTGTGCACTTGTGCAGTGTTTACCACATCTGAATGTATATAGTCATGTCATGAAACTCTCAGTCTATCTCTATTTGTATGAATTGAAACTTATGGAAAAATGTTTGCCTGGTCCGCAGCTGTGGATTTACGGGCTGGAAATGAATTTCATTTATGGCCAATGCTTTACAGAGATGTAGATCTCAGACATGCATAATCCACAATAAATCTAGATTTTTTTTTTTTTTTTTTTTTTTTGTGCTATGCAAAGTATGACAATATTGCATGAAATGATGTATCACAAAAAAAAAAAACTAGAAAAAAAAGGCATATAATTACACTTAATGCTGTTGTTTTTTGTGTTACTTACACATCTGTCCATTGCAGTTGTAATAGTAAATATTCCAGAAGTTCTGCCATTTTTAAGAAAAGTATATGAAAAAACTAATATATAAATTTAAATTTTTTTAATAGTCAAAGTATTAATAATGACCAAGTCAGGGGAATCAGGCTGTATAACAGACCTCAGCCTAGAAACACACCTAACATTATAATATTCACGTTAACGTTGATCCTAAGTATATTTAATTCAGATATTATGTCATTTTCATGTTCTTTAAAAGTTTTATAAATGGAACTTCTTTTTTGGGGGGGTGGGGGAAATGTATTAAAGTTTAAAAGAGAAGTGAAAGAATAGACTACCATTATCTCGTTTAGGTAGGAGTGGCCAATCCTGAATTGATTTCACAGAAAAAACCTGAAAGTGAAGCAAGAATTCCGGGAAATGGGCGGAGCTGTTCGCTCTATATGTATGGTTTCAAAGCGCCTGCCAGTTCATTCTAACATTAGAAGAGTTTCTGTCGTGCGCTGAGGAAGTCTCTATCGAGATATAACGGTGGAATAAATCAATGGGAGTTCCAAAAAACCTGATTTTGGAAGCGGCGACGAGAGTTTGTCAAAGGCAAAGTTGTATTGACTACTCTTGGAGTTCATATTCGCTAAAACGGTAAGATTTACGCTGAATTAACTTTTCTGTTGAGAACGGTTTATCGGTCTGTTTTGTCATTTAAAAGTTTAAATTAAAAATGAATATAAATGTTTGTTGTACGTCACGCTTATAATAAAAAGTAAACTTAAGATAAGAGATACAAATGTTTTGTATAATGTTCCAAAACTAAAACTAACTAAATATAAGTTTATATAAACCTAACATAGGACTAGTAATTTCACAGATAAATCCATGCATACATGAGTGAATCCCAAATACGTCACAATCTATGTTGCCATGAAACAAGCTTATTGTAGCCTATGTGATGTTCAGTACAACGCGTGATTGGCTTTGGAAGGGGCAACTCATTAACTGTGTTCTTCACTTTCTCTTCAACAGACAGATGAGTCTCATCTAGATGACCTTCCTGTGGTACGGTATGGAAGACCACACCAGTTGGTCTTTCCTGTAGGATGGTGGCGCACAGTACAGTGGAAGGGAATCAAGGCACAGAAGAACCCCAAGTGAGCACAGAACCCTCCCCAGAGGTCTCCCAATCCCAAAGGTCCAGACCCAGCCAGCAGGCAGCCATTTTACAGACACATTTCAGACCCTTCAACTATGCGAGAGACTTCAAGATCATCGCAAAGACCACCTCAATGCTAGAGGAGAGTGGCTTCTATTGGGGTCCCATGACTGTAGAGGAGGCACATCAGAAGCTGAAGAAAGAGCCAGTCGGAACTTTCCTGATCCGGGACAGTCGACAGAGCGACGTGTTCTTTACGCTGAGTTACAAAGGACAACACGGTCCCGTGAGTGTCCGGATTACCTTCAAGAATTCCAAATTCAGCCTGACCGGCAGCAAGGAATCTTTTGACTCTCTTTTCAAACTGCTGGAACACTACATCAGTTCCCCGAAGAAGGGTCTCGTCAGGCCCTACAGGAAAGAACCAGTGCAGTCCCTGCAGCAACTGTGCCGCAGACGGATTATCGAAACATGCGACGGAAAAGACATCGACCGCATCCCTGTGCACCCAATCCTCAAAGACTTCCTCCATGCCTTCCCTCATCCGCTATGAAGACGAGACTCATTGCATTAAAGCGCTGCTGGAATATTCTGGAGATACTTGATGGACTCCTCGTGGTCCTGCTCTGTTTTAGGACGCAGGAATCATACTGTAGCACATTTTGGAATATCATCAGACTTGAACACTGCACAAAGTTTACATTGTCTGTGAATGTTTACACTATACAGGAATATTGTTTTCCTTTGATTACGTTTCTGCTATGCAGAAAGAAATATTTCAAGATAATTTTTATAAAAAATAATAAATATATTTCTAAACAATTTAAAACATCTCAATTTTTACTTTATTTATTGGGGGACTCATACATTCTGCGGTCTGAATGCTTGAATATGGGGTTTTATACAAGAATATTCATTAACATTCACACACACAAAAAGCATATCTACTGTAGACATCAAACTGAACTGTTTTAAACTATTACATTTCAATGGAAGGCTTAGTCAACACTCATTAATGACTATTAAAACTAAAAAACTAATTAATAAGACATTTAAATATATATAAAAAATATTAGTTATTATTATTTTTTTTTTTTTTTAAATGAAACTATGTGGGCGATTACTAAGTTTTTCCCACATGCAATTTGAGCCTCACCCTTGTCTAACAAGGTTCAAGATTCATATCTCGACTTAATCCATGGCAATGAAACCCGCCTTTTTCATAGAATAAGGCATGTCATGTTGAAGCTATGGTATATTTTTACTAGATTACAGGCTTAGTGTGCCTGATTCCTGAAATGACATGAAGACGAGGTCTTATAGGAAGTGAAGGCCAGACATTCTGTACTGAACCAAGCTGATTAATCTAGGTAGTAGCGTGGTTGGAGAGGCGGAGCTGTGGTGACCGTAAACTGCTTATGGCTGAGACAGACATTTACAAGAAATGAAGTGGGTTGAGGACTGATGGAGTGTGATGAGGCGGAGCCTGTGATCTCCAAAGACGCTAGTACACGGTATCAATAAAAGTTTGAGACACATCTGACAGGCTTACGCAGAAAAATGACTAAGAACAAAACAATACTCGGCATCTGGGGTTCACGTAAACTTTAGAGATCACTGCTTGGAATTCCACTCGAGGCTGAAGGAAGTTATCTGTACTGCATAGTCATCAGATAAGACGTGACAAGAGGTTGTAACACATTTGTATTGTGTTTTATTTTGTGTCAGACCTCTTTCTGAGTGATCTTGCTTTTAATAGAACAATGGAAGTGAGCTGCTTTCTAGCTAAATGTAGTTGTGATTCACATCAATCATTAGCAAAAACAGCGGATGAAAACGGGTCAAAGGTCATATGTACAAGAGAAGCAGCTTTATTACACGGAAGCTTATCTTTGTGGAGAAAACTTTTCTGATTCTAATGAAATCATGATATAATATGGAAGTGAGGGGGAAATCGTTCGATGTGCCTGGTTGGCTATACTTTATCAAGGGACTTCCCTTTAATTCACCACTCTCAACAGACAGATTACCAATTAACTTTGTACATTTATTTCACAGGCAAATTTGACACAATTAGGAAACTACCTACTTATTAAGAAAATTGAACGCAGAAGCCTCGTTTGATAAGGTTTAGGTTGCTGAGGTTGACTTCGGTGATGTGGTACAGGGTTAATCAGTCTGTCTTTCCTCGCTCATCTGTAGTGATTAATACACACGAAAGCGCATAGTCACTTCCAGGAAAAGAAACAGTTGTATTTCCCTGAAGAGCCCCTAATCTCCACTGCATCTGGCCTCAACTTACACAAACATACATACACATACACACACACGTGGCTCCTGAGTGGTGTATTTCCTTTTGGAACCACAACGCTCCCCTCCAAAACGCAGAGACCGACATACACACACACACACACACACACAAGCTTGTGTTGGTAATCTGTACACAGAAATGAACTTGGTTTGAGCTTTTGAACGCTCGTGAACGGAGAAAAACCTCAACTGATAAACAGCAAAAAGCCGCTGACACATAATTTGCAACTTTTAATGAACAAAATAAAATAAAAATGCTCAAATTTGTGGCAAATAATAGGTTTTTGATCTGAACAAAGGTGCAACACTGACTCTTACAGAGCTCAAACTTTATTAATTAAAAAAACATGACGTTTCGGCCTTCATCAAATAATAGATTTTTGAAAATGAAATAAAATAGAAAATGAGTTCATATTTGTGGCAAATAATATAAATTTTTAATGAAAAGAAAAGGCAAGTGCCTTATCTGCACTACATCAAAACTTACTCATTGACTAGATAGATGTTGCTCTGGAAACCCATTACACAAGATTAAACTGTAATTTTTTTAATCTATTTGTGGTTATGACGCTGAAGACCCCTGGGAGTGGTTTTTGTAAATTGACAATGTTTCAGACCACAAAGCTAAATTCCAGGAAGGCAAGTGATATAGCTACCCACATAATGGTTACTATGACAACACTCATCTCTTGCCATCCCACATCAAGGTAGAAGGTCCCCATGACCTCCACTGAGAATATGTGGGCAGGACTTCCAAATCATTGATTCACCAAGATAATTTTGTTTCACACTGACAGAACACACAGACCACCTTTGTGTAATCCCCGCACCTCCTTTTCCATACACAAACAGGTGGGTTTTAAATGATTGGATGAATATCTGTATTAAAAAAAAAAAAAAAAAAATCTGTATTCTCAGATGTAAGGCCTGAGCCCCCAGCAGTGGCGTGCACAGACCTCCCTCGGCCGAAATCGCGTTCCGGGGGGCAGAAATGGGAACGCGGGGGAACCGCGATGCGACCGCCAAGGGCACTTTCACTTTCGCGATCAAAGGGGCAGGGGCTCAAATATCTGATATTCCGATTGTCAAATATGAGCAAGAGGATGTGTTTTGCTGTTTTAACACCTTTATAACGATCGCTTTATTTGAACTACGCGCGATGGGCGCCGCCATGTTAGTTTGCGCCGATCGATCAGATCTGTTGTATTTTCAACACTCGAATTCATCCAATTCTCCCGAAATACATGAAGGTAAGGTAGCCGGTGAACTTGGAGAATAATAGAATAAACTTTAAAGTTACTTACACAATGTATATCTGATATGAATAAAACGTGTCGTCTAATTATGGAAAGGACTGTTATTGCCGCTTCTGTGGACATCATTGTGTATTTTACAAACTCTAAGTGTATTGTGATCGTACGCGTCAAAGGGTTAAATGGATAGTTCACCCAAAAACGAAAACTCTGTCATCATTTACTCACCCTCAAGTTGTTCCAAATATGAATTTCTTTCTTCTGCTGAACACAAAAGAAGATATTTTGAAGAATGTTGGTAACCAAACAGTTGATGGCACCCATTGACTTCCATAGTATTTTTTAGAGATGCACCGATATATTGGCCAATAATCAGTATCTGGCGATAAAAGCAAATTTTCACACTATCGGCTATCAGTCGATAGTTTAAAAACAGCCGATAGTCAGGGCCGATATATCCTGTCAATCAAAAGAGGGCAGGAAAATGCACAGCATTTGGGCTTTGTGTAAAGAAAACGCTAAGAAACCAGTTTGATGTTCAATATCAATAGTAATTATATGAATTAATAACATTCAAAAAGTTAAGAAATATTAATTTAATCTTCAGAATTTAGTTCATGCGTGTTGATATTAATTTGAGTAATGTGTTTGTTTATAACTGATACCAGTTACTCTGAAACAAGTTGATGAAATGGAGAGAATAAAGATAACAATAAAAAAAAATAATTATTAATTATAATGAAATTATCATTCATTTAAAAGAAGGCATAAAAGGCAGAACCCCCAAACTATCAGTATCGTTATCGGCAGATATCACTCTGAGAAATTTAGTATCAGTGCATCGCTAGTATTTTTAAAATTTTCTCTCCATACTAATGGGTCCCATCAACTGTTTGTTTACCCATATTCTTCATCTTCTTTGTGTTCAGCAGAAGAAAGAAATCCACAAAGGTTTAACTTGAGGGTGACAATCAACAATCTTGCCATCTCATCTATTTACAGTGAAATACAAGTTGCTGTATTGTGGCAAGTCATATGGCTCCTCTCAGGCAAATGCCGTGTAATGCAAACCACAAGTCAGTGAGTGTCTCTTCTTTAGAAATAACACCCTTGTGAGGCTGCCTTCAGCAGAAAGCATGAGACACTATCAGCACAAGCTCTTAGAACGAGACCTCTAGAGAACTTGCCAATAAGACTCTCATGAGACCGTCTGCACGCCACACATCCATTTATAGCTGCTCTTAATAAGTTTCATATCAACCTGTTTCTCAGACCAGAGGAAATGCTCTGAAGACAAAGGCTGCATTTATTCAATCAGCGGATGCTTTTATGGAAAACCAACATATTTGTGATGACCATCACAGCCTAATTTTTCACAGGAATGCTGATCGATAGTGAATTCAAAGCAGTTCACAGCATTTAACTGCATTATAATCATTTTCAGTCGAAAAGGATCTGCTGATAAGCAGAAGTTGGACCCTTGAATTATGCAGTTTGTTACTTTTTGTTCACTTATTGTAAACATCTCTGCTTAAAAAAAAAACGCTGAAATGTAGGAAGTGAAGTCTCTGGGAAAACACATGGAAAAGAAACATAAATTGCAGTTTTCTCAGTATTGCACAGATCCATCACTGGTTTCCGGATAAGTGATAAAAAAAAAAATCCCCCTCCATATTCTGGGAGTGTTTAGTATGAGTGCATGGACTAAGTCAACATCCTAATAAACAGCCCACTTTAAACAGTAAAAAAGAAAATAACCACACATTTCATTTCCACATTTTACAAGAGTTTACATCTATCATCAAGAGACCCAGAGAAGCCCACCTATTCTTGGAAATGATGACTATCAGGAATTTAACAGGCATTTCACCAGAACAGGAAATTTACAAATGTATTTTTCAGATTAACAACTACAGATAAACAGTGTGAAGCGACAGATTTTATGGCAGATTAATGTTTAATGAAATGCTGCTTCTTCATTAAACGTAATTGAAAGATTAAAAATGGTAAGACAACCAAAATTTACATCAGAATAATTTATTGCATGACTTGGTAATTAATTATAACATCAGATCAAAACAAATCTTTACACTGTGTACAAACTATAATGCCACCCTCCCCCCGTGCCCCCTTTTCGACAATGAATTTAACCTCAAAATACTGATATAAGCAGAATTAATTGTATTGCTTTAAAGGTAATATTTTACAAACTCCATTGATAAAGCTTAAATCTGAGTGCGTTTCTTTAAAGAATAAAGCGCCCAGTCATGGTTACCACACATCTGCATCGGTGCCACATCGCAAGAACCTGTGGATCCCTTCTATGTGCTGCTGTCTATAAACCAAAAATTAATTATCCATTTCAGTCCATTAGTGACGGTAGTCCAACTACTGGACTCTGTAAGTGAAATAAATGAGTCCTGAATTACTGTTATTGCACACCAAAGTAAAACGAAACCACAAATACATCACACCCAGCTTTGATTATGTGTCCAGCACAAGCTCTTGATGACCTCTAGTATATTAAGTGTTAAAGAACATTAAAACACGCCTAAAAAAAAAAAAAAAGGAAAAGTCGCCTCAGCCTTAAAAACAGGAAGAGACCACCTCAAAGTACTTAACGCCGTAACTATGTGAACGAAAACTGGCATATTCATCCCGTGTCAGCAGATTGCAAAATCTTCTAGAACAAAAGCAAACGCGTGAAGGTACGGCAGTGACATAAACGCCCAGGAATGAAACTCGATGATGGAATCACCTGATGGAAGAAAAAGAACTCACTTTAGAACGTGACTGACATAGGTGAGTCAGTATATTTTAATGCAAAAAGGCTTGGTGGAGCAAAGGTGGATGGTTGGATAAACCTCCTGCGCTGCCAAAACTGAGCAAGAGTTCACGGGTTGAATACAATGATGAGTTAAAACGGGTCACTTTAAGCACATACTGGATCTGTTCCTTATAATCTCCAAAGAATGACACAAAAGGGCTTTTTTTAAAAACCCACCATTGAAGTGCAAATGAATGTTCAACCAAAATGAAATACACCTTCAGAAAAGAGCACTGCTGGATAGACTCAGAAGTCTTTGTACATTCCTCAGTGTTAAGACTGGTAAAATCAAGTGGGCATTCCCCACTAACCCACTCAGATACATATTTATACGAACACGCCCTTTCTTCTCCGTCTGCTCAGCATCATAAAACCATACGCGCACACACTCGAACAGTCACGCACAATCACAAAAGAGTCACACATGCAGAGAAACAGCTGAAACACCTCAGCACCAGAGCAGAAAGAATAACACACAACAGAAAAAAGACTGTGCTTTAAGCAGCACTCGTGACGAACAATAACATTGTTCTGAATGTGCCGTTTTCCTCTGAAATGTTTCATGGTCTTGATGTAAAGAGAAGTATCGTTAACCGCTGTGTTGACACAGTCGGCAACTACACGGATACAACTGAGGGCCTGAATTACTAAAGCTGAAAGCATGTGCAAACCTTAATCAGTCATGCTCACATTGAGTAATCAATATAACATTTCTTGCTTTAGTAACCTGGCCCTTATTCCTTTAGTATGTTTTAGTTTTAGTAGCACTAGACATATCAGTCTATCGCGGTCTCCTCCTCCAGGTCTGGGCTGTCCTCTTGGTTGGCTGTGACGCCTGCAGAGTCTGTCTCGGACTGAGTCACAGGTTCATCACTCTGAACATTTGTCAAATCCTCAGTTTCTTCACCAAGCAATGGCCTAGACTCAGGAGATGCCTCATCTTCCTCTCGTATGACGGGAATATCCTTCCTGTCGTCTTGAGACTGTGTGTCCGCTGCTCCCATGCGGTCATCTTCTGTTCGGCCAGCAGGAATCATCTCATCCCCTTCTGCAGATGCATCATCCTGGACGGAGGACTGGGTGCTGAAGGAGCGCAGGCGAGGCGGGTCGGCGGGGGGCAACAGGGTCAAGGAGTCCACGCTCAGAGTTTCGGCGTCATTGTTAGACAGGAGGGAGATGGTGGGTTGTGGTGCAGGGGTGAGGCTAGGCGCCAGCGAAAGTCCTGAAACAAAAAGAACAGGGCCGGTTAATCCCGCACATGCTTCTCCTTACTTATGAAGGAGGGGGGTGTTACACACATGCAGAAACATCTATTCATACTGAAAAGGCAAACAAGGCAAAGGAAGTAATGCAAACAGTGTGGGGGAGAAGGATGTTTGCTTTATTAGATTGTTTGTAATGTGTGTGTCTATGTTTGTGTGTGCTGTGATAGATAAATGTTAAATGTTTGACAGACAGGATGGATGGACTGATAGATAGCTAAATATATTGATAAGCAGATAGACAGTGAGATGGACAAACAGGTAGATAGGTCAGATAATAGATAGATGGCTAAATAGATAGGTAGATAAATGGATTGATAGATGGCTAGATACTTAGGCACACAGACAGATGACTAGAAAAGCAAATAGACACAAATAGTTAGTTATAGATAGACAGATAGATGCTTATTAGGAAAGTGGAAGTGGAATACCAGACGTAAAGGGTGAGACAGTGAGTCAGATGTTTGTTAAAGAGTTAGTTCATCTAAAAATGAAATTTGTCATTAATTACTCACCCTCTTGTCGTTCCACATCCGTAAGACCTTCGTTCATTTTTGGAACACAAATTAAGATATTTTTGATGAAATCCGAGGTTTTTTTTTTAAAATCCACCATAGAAAGCAACATAATTACCACATTCAAGGAAAAAGTAGTAAAGACATCATTAAAATAGTCAACATGACTGCAGTGGTTCAACCTTAATGTTACGAAGCGACGAGAATACTTTTTGTGTGCAAAAAACAAAACAAAATAAGGACTTTATTCAACAATTTCTTCTCTTCCCTGTCATTCTCCTATGCTGTTTACATTGTATAGACAGAGTGCAGAGCTTCCGTGTTCTACATCAGAACACCGAAAATTGGACTATTTTAATGATGTCTTTACTACTTTTCTGGACCTTGAATGTGGTAATTATGTTGCTTACTATGGGGGATAAAAAAATCCTCTTGGATTTCATCAAAAATATCTAAATTTGTGTTCTGAAGATGAATGAAGGTCTTACGGATGTGGAACGACATGAGGGTGAGTGATTAATGACAGAAATGTAATTTTTAGGTGAACTAACCCTTTAAGTCTTTTGTCTGCCAAAAATAATGATGTGAATGTAAAAGGAGAAAACTGAATGGCAGAGAGCCATGGAAGTGGCAAGATTAATATTGAAAAGGGTGAAGGGCTGAAAAACAGGATACAGAAGGTAGAAAGCAGTTGCTTACTCTGGGGTGGCATTCATTCACAGAGCTTTTGAATGTCAACATCTTGCTACGCTTGCTAATACCATGCACTCCTAAAGAGAAGTTTCACAGTTTCTACAATGATGTTTGTATTTATACTGATTCACTGTAGCACTATGTGATATTTTCAATTTTTTCATATATATGTTTTCAATTATATATACACCGCGTTCCAAATTATTATGCAAGTGAAATATCAGTAAGATTTCAGTACAATAAAC
This sequence comes from Ctenopharyngodon idella, assembly GCF_019924925.1. Taxonomy (NCBI): domain Eukaryota; kingdom Metazoa; phylum Chordata; class Actinopteri; order Cypriniformes; family Xenocyprididae; genus Ctenopharyngodon; species Ctenopharyngodon idella. Next base: position 26,328,164 of record NC_067222.1, read on the forward strand.
ATTCAGATTTTAGTTTTTCTAAGAAAATGTTTGTTTGTTTATTTATCCATGTCTTTTTAGATAACTGGTATCAATCTCAGACAAAATAATTTGCCAGGTCTATGGAAACCCTACTTAGAGGTTGTTCCACATTATTAAGCAAGTCACAGTTCTCATGCAATATGGGGAGGAAGAAAGATCTTTCTGAAGATGAAAAGCATGAAATGGTCCAATGTCGTGCAAAAGGCATGAAAACAACTAATGTGTGAAAACTGAATGGAGATTATCAAATTATCATAAGATTTGTAAGTGATTTAGAGCACAGCAGAACTCAGTCAGATAAAGGCTTATTAATGAAAGTTCCTGTCAAAAAAATTAATTGTATTAAAAGGGCAGCTATAACAAAAAGCCAGTGTTGAGCAGCAAACAGGTATTTGAAGCTGCTGGTGTCTCTGGAGTCTGAAGAAGCTCTCCATACAGGCTGGCAGTTGTGCGTAAAGATGCATTTTAGCCACCACTAACCAAACCTCACAAAGAGAAACATTGAAAATGTATTTCTACACCCACTGTAAAACAGTTTTATTGCTTTGGTGTTTTTTGCAGCATGGGATAGTGCATAGTGCATTGTATTTCAGAAGGCACTATCCTCCTTTTTATACCATAGCTGAAAATGGCCAGTTATGAACTCCACATATCTTGCAAAAGTCATTTTAATACCCTCAGAGACCCTAAAGGGACCTTCTATCTCACTTCCCAATATTCCAGCCCAAATCATCACCCGCTAGCTCCTTGCTGACGTCGCAGTCTTGTTGGAACGTGGTGGCCATTCACCAACCATCCAGAAATCCATCCATTTAGACCATCCATTGTAGTACGGCATTAGTCAGTGAATAAAACTATTTAAAAATGAGTCTTCATGTATTTCTAAACCCACTGTAAATGTTTATCTTTGTGAGCTTTGGTTTGAAACATGAAATGCATGTTTACGCACAACTGCCAGCCTGCATGGAGAGCTTCTTGAGACTCCAGAGACACCAGAAGCTTCAAATACATGTTTGCTGCTCAACACTGGCTTTTTTTTTTTTATAGCTGCCCTTTTAATACAATTCATTTTTTGACAGGAACTTTCATTAATAAGCCTTTATCTGAGCGAGTTCTGCTGTGCTCTAAATCACTCACAAATCTTATGATAATTCGATAATCTCCATTCAGTTTTCACACAATATTAAGTTGTTTTCATGCCTTTTGCACAACAAACAAGATCTTTCTTCCTCCCCATATTGCATGAGAACTGTGTGACTTGCTTAATAATGTGGAACAACCTCTAAGTAGGGTTTCCATAGACCTGGCAAATTATTTTGTCTGAGATTGATACCAGTTATCTAAAAAGACAAGGATAAATAAACAAACATTTTCTTAGAAAAACTAAAATCTGAATGTTTATTCTACTGAAATCTTACTGATATGTCACTTGCATAATAATTTGGAACGCGGCGTATATAGACATATGAAATACTGTAAATAATTAAACTATACTCGTTTATCAGCTAATCTCAATTATCAACTTTATCAACTTATTTCAGGTACATTATATCAGACTTACTATAAAACACACACACACGCACAAAGCTTTAGTTTTTAGTAGCACAATGCCAGTCTCTGGAAACTAAGGGGGCCACTCTGCATAGTCAATCTACGTAAAAGCGTCACACGGACATGCCTGTTACGTCTGCATGGAGCTCTAAACCCATTCTCCACCGTGCCTGTCATCCTCTGACAGAGAAAACACGCACCTCCGGCCTTCCCTGCCAGACCTAACTAGAGAACAGAGGGACAGATCAGAACGAATCCTACAGACATATTAATTTAGCATCTAATCTGAAGGGTGCATGGAGCAAAACCTACAGCCAAAGGATATTATCGATTAGCATAACATGCAAAGCTTGATTTTAACTCTATAGCTCATAGGTTAGCACTCTAGCTTGGAACATGTTTAGCCTTGGTGCTCATGCAGGTGATCTGGGTTTGAGTTTAGCATGAAAAATATCTTGATCCTATTCCTCCTCTCTTTCGCAATGATTTGTTGTGACGCTTCACTATCTAGTTGTCTAACAAAGGGGCAAAAATAAAATTTAGCAGAGTAAATCAGCATTCACAATCTATTTTACTTCTGTAATGTGCCAATGCACATGAGAGGCAGATCATTTTTATTTCATTTTGATACACTATAAAGAAACATTTATTTTATTTGGAATAGCATGCACTCATGAATTGTGCACAATACGACCAGGAACATGTTTAAGAAGGTGAAAAAGGTCAGTTTGGATTTCCTGTTGATTTCCCTTTTACTCTATGCAGGTTGCATACGTGCAACCACACTTACACTACATGGTACATGTCTGTTATGACAGAGACAGAAGGAGAAATGGATGTCAGTCTCACCACAAATCCACACCTTCAAAACAATACGTCATTGCTACCGCCGCTTCTGTTTCTAAGAACTTCTCTTCAAAGATGTGCCACACCACGAGGCATTAACTAACAGTGAATGTGGTCAGCTCACACTGCTGCACTCTGGCGTGTTTGTGACAGTGGCTCTTATTCAAACAGTGGCTCTTATTCAGTGTGACTTTAGAAGACTATTTGTCCAATTTTTTAGCGAGGTTAATAAATGATATGGAGAGTTTCACTTCAGACAAACCACAAAAGGTCACTGTATTTCAAAATAGATCATCATAGTGATTCAGAGAATTAAAGGAACAGATACATAGTGAAAGAAACAAAAAAAAAGCCCATGACCATATTAGTTGAACGCCTCCGCCACAAGACAGAAATCTGTAGGAGACTTCACAGAGGCCACAATACTCCACTCCTCTGTTGAGAGAATCAGCCACCAGATTGGTTCATGGGCTCTTGTGGTGTGAAGACTTTGTGAGCTTTCAGGTTTTTCCAAAACCACACCCGACCACCAGTGACCAGCTCAGAAATGCAGTGTGGGAGGCAGAAAGAGAGATAAAGCAGACAATGGCAAAAGGAGAGAACTTTAGAGGTAAACCAAGTCCCTAGGGACCCTTGTTCTACACAGCAAACACAGCAATTCCTGAGAGGCCCTTTGGGGGAACATTTAACTGGTAGTCATAAAATAGCCTTCCACTTAAAGATCTACTTGAACATTGCTTACCATAGAATTTCTTTCTAAATGTGACAAAATTGGCTGGATGACAAGTGCTTAAAAGGATGAAGTGGAAAGAACATGTATATACACGTATATATGCATTCAGTCATGCATACATGCAGCTGAATTAGCAAAGAATTAGACTGTATGAGCGGTGAGGCTTTGAGCATACAGAATAAGTATAGAAACATGAGTCTTAAGGTCCATTCACACCAAGAACAATAACTATATCAGTGTCCACACCACCGCACAATAACGATCTGTCTCTTATTAGCACGCGCTGCAGTTATATCGTCTGCCACTTTAAATGCTTGTGCTCTTTAAAGTTGGATGGATTCTGATTGGCTGTCAGTGTGTTTATCATTCATCAGCTTGGAAATATTGTGATTCTATAATATAATATTGTATTATTGTATTCTATAATATATATATTAGAATAATATTGTTTCTCTGTGTCGTTGTCGTTATAGCTGACTTTATAGACTTCCCTATTCTCAAGAATGATTATTCAAACTTTATATTTATAGTTACCATTATAGTTATTGTCCTTGGTATGAATGGCTCTTTAATCATGTACTACAGCTATAATACTGCAGCAGCAGTTCATATTCTTCATTTACAGGGCTGTGACTATAAAACTGATACTGTAAAAGCTACTGGGACACAGTGATATCTGCAGGATCCAAAATTGACACTCACCCAGCGCAAAATGCAAGTACAGACTGGTTTAGGGGAGTTGAAGTCCCCATGTAATCAAAATTGACAAAATCTTTTTTAAAATTCATAAAATGAATAGAATATCCTCCACAACTGACTGCAAACTGGCATTCAGATCTGTCTCCATTTAGTTGGCAACACCCAACTTCCTACGACCAAATCTATTTCTGAAGGACTAAATCAAATCCCACCCTACATTTTCTCATTCCAGTTTCACTTGGATATACGTCACAATAGGGAAGAAAAGACTATTGTAACTTCTGTTTCATGCCGACTTAAATAAAATGGTGTTGTGTTTTTAGGGATTGCAAAATAATAATAAATTGCAATTCAATAATTTAAATTCTTGTAGCTCAAACAGAAAAGCATGGCGCTAGCAATGTTAAAGTCATAGGTTTAATTCCCAGGGAATGCAGAAACTGATACCTTAAATGCATAAATGTAAACCGCAATGCAATTATTGTTAAAACTTAAAGGGGTCATGAACTGCATATTTTTATTATTTCATAGTGTTTCCTGAGGTGAACTTATAATGTTAGTATGATTTTTACATCAAAAATTGTCATAATTTAGAAATAAAAGGCTATTTGTCTACCCCGATTTTAGCCCTCTGGTCTGAATGCTCTGTTTGAAGGGACTTTGTCTGCTGTGAGACACCCACTGCTGTGATTGGCTGACATGTTTGCATATAAAATAAATCTTACATGTGGAACTGGTGCTGCCAGGCAGTTAGGGATTGAAAACTTCACCACGTTTTTACTATTAGGGCCTACAGCTGTCAAGATTAACGTGTAATTGTGAAAAGTGTTTATTATAGCACTATATTTATGCCTTCTCCCGTCGCATGGAAGCTAGCAGCGATGAGCATTGTAGCCGATGACAGACAGCCTGTTGATCGTGTGATGGCAGACAGTGATCGTGTCACTGAAACTTGGTTTCTGCACTCTTACAAATGCTTCTATCATTACTAACAGTGCGAACACAGTTAGAGATTCATAACAGGAGTTTTGGCGAACGTCCAGATAAACTTGTGCTGTGTGATTGACAGCTTCAGCCATTATAAAGAGAGCATTCTTGAAGTGAAGTGAACAAAGTAAACAAAGGACCAAGTTCTTACTGACGTGGTCTGGAACTTCATTAAAAATAAAAGTTCATCCACTCTTTCCTAATGTTGGGATAAGAAGGAAGGCAATGCAAAGACTGTGTTTTTCCACAACTCGACACTGCACAGCATTTTGTTGTCTTCAGAGCCATCTTTATCTTTTGGTTTCTGCATAGACCTCTCTTGTTATTTACCTATTACATGTGGGAATCAGTGGGCGGGGCTAAACAGGCAGCGATAAAGAAGTAGGCGTTAATCTTCTGTGGAGGCGGTGCTTAGCCATACTATTATGTCATAAAGTGGCACATTCCACGACCTGTCGTTTTGGCTGACTGGCTTCAATATAACCTGTCTTTAGACTAATGAGAAAGTTGGGTTCTGAAATTTACAGGAAGTTTTTATAGTACAATAACATATTATATGTCAAAAGATCAAAGGAATTTTGATTTATCAGTTCATGAGCCCTTTAAGAACTCTTATCTTATTCCAGATCTGTGGAAATGCATACCTAGTGTTAAACTTGCAGAACAAAATCATTATCACCATTTTTATGTGACGACTGGCTGACAGAAAGACATATGATGATCGAGACACAATGACCTGCATTGTTTTCTGCAAATATACAAAGGAAAACAAAAAATAGGTTTCATGGCCAACATTTTTTTTTCCCCCATTAAAAAATAAATAAATAAATAAAAATTATTTTGGACCCTGGATATCATTAAAGTCTATTAAGTCTGATCAACTATGTGAGAAAACAAAAATGATTGTGCAATCTGCTTCTTTGCAAACCTGATACACAGGTGTGTAGGTGCTTCAGAGGAGGGTGTTTTTGTGTCGTAGCTTGTGTGAGACGTGTTTTAGTTTTTCAGTGAAAGCAGTTGATAGTAAAATGGGGTGGTTGAGCAAAAGTACAGAAGGGAGTGGCATGTGTGGGATTTTGTGTGCTACCTGTTTGACTCTGTGTTGCAGTGTGTGTGGATGCGCTGCTGGCTGTGATCGAGTCACACGGGCCAGTGGGGCCACCAGAAAGTGACGAGGTGGAGGAAGTTGATGTGGGGTTATGCTGGGCAACGTGAGCAACTGCAAAACCTGGAAAACAAAACACATTGTCACATATAGATCGCTTAGACACTGACAGACAGTGCATTTCCTGCTATACTTTCTATATTAGACCTCATTATTAATGACAAAAACCAGCTGGAACTGTGGCTTAGTTAATAGAACAAGTGCTGGTTTGAGTCTGGTCATTTCCTCTCTCTCGTCAATCATTTTCTGTTTTCAAAATAGAAAAAAAAAAGAAGAGAAAAAAATAAAGAGGTTCTATATACACAAACAAATATACACCCTTACTTGCTGATTACTGAAACATTAATTCATCAGATTCCTAAATTTTGGTACAAATGAGAACAACTTTAATGACTGTAAAGTGTCTTTTTTTTTTTAAACACTTGGCATCACACCAAGAGTTCTGGGAACCACAATATCTTTTACCTGAACCAACAACACGTCATCAAAAAGGACTGAGAGACAGCTATTAGTCATCTCTTTCCCTAAACAGAGAACTCACTTTTGTGAAATTAAGAAGATGACAATCCTACCCAAATCTGAAAGTGTCGATACATTTTGTAAATATTGAGATTTTCTCTTTGTAGTGAGGGAGCTTCTGAAGGGGGGGGAAATATATATATATATATATATTTATTTATTATTTATTATATATATACCAAAGTTTTGGCTATAGCAGCCCGACCATGAATATTGACTCCCGAGTCTACAAACAGTTTTGGTGGAAACAGGAGAGTCGAGGGCCGCATTTAATTCTGCAGTGAGTTGGGCAGCTGTGGTTTTATGTTTTTTGGATGCAATCCGGGTTAGTACCAGGACATCCCTTTCAGACAGCTTCCTCTAGCGTCAACAGTTACTCCTGTTGGATATGGTTCATTCTACGTGGTGTTATGCTGACATTACCCTGGACACCATAAAGACTTGCTGTCCTGGTCACAGATGAGCCAGCGAGATGCACACCAACAATTTGTCCTTTTGAACTCTGATAAAGGGTATGTCTCCTATTATGTTGTGAGCATATTGCAATATTTTCTGTACAGGAGTGCTTTTGTTCTGATAATTCAATCTTCACACTCTGCTCTTACTGATGGAATGTAAAATCAGTGAAGATTGGCCACCAGACTGCACATATATAGGCATGAATTTCCGTGAAACCTACCAAAAACAAACCTGTTACTGAAAAATGCACAGTACGCAATCTCCTAGGGTGAAGTTAGTACGCACCTATATTTGTCCTAAATCATTGTATTTTAATGGAAAACTATGTGAGTGACGCTGTGGTGGGGTATATTTTGAACAGTTATAGTCATAGTTGGGCGCTGCTGGTGTGCCATACAGTCAATGTGTTCAAATTGTGAATGTATTTTTCTCTCAGTGTGTGACCCTCTTTACACATTGTTTTGCTAATGTTTGAGGCTCCTTTAAGGGGAAAGGTTCTAACAGTTTTGCCATGCAAAGTGACATAACATAATTTATGAATCATAAACCGCCAAATTGGCTAGTGTGTTGATATGCATTACCCACCACAGTGGATTTTCACTCAGTTCGGGTGTTCATATCAAACCCTATATATCTATATATAGTCATCGCTTCTCATGGTGAATTACCCACTGGTCTGGAACCAAAAGTCTAAATAAGGGTTGTATACTGACAGTTCAGAATCACAGCTGGCGGAGAGGAAGTGTTACCTAGAAACCTCAGACAAAACAGAACTGTAACTTGGAGTTAAGCACTAGAGAAATTCTGGGGAAAACAAAATTAGGATGCGCAGTTTTTCAGAAAATTATTCAAATTTCTGTGCAAATCTCTACATAGACAGTGAGCATGTCTGTTTTAGAAACAAAAAATGCAAAGCAGGTAAACGTTTCAGAACATATTAAATATAGCTTATACCGTAACAGAAACAGGAACCTAATGTTGTGAGAACTTTCCTATAAAATATAAATTTCACATTATCATCTACCACCACATCATCCAGAAAAATTACAGTAATACAGCAATAATAGTGTATATTATTGCTGAAGTGAATTAAAAAAAAAAAAAAAAAAAACCTTTTCTAAAAAATCTTTTATTGTAGTAATCTGCTACATAACTTAAGGTGTCAAAAATGTGGGTAGCCATTTTGATGTGGCGTCCAGGTAGCGACTGGGGGTTAGGTGCCATGCTCAAGGGCACCTCAGTCATTTCCTACCGGCATTTAGAATCAAACCCGCTACTTTCGGGTTACCAGTCAAACGCCCTAACAATTAGGCCATGACCGCTATATTATATATATTTTTTTTTTACATGGTTAGATTTCTGTCAATTTTAATCCATTTTATGCAATCTTGCTTAATAAAAGTATTATTTCTTAATTTTACACAGAAAATATGCAACTGGGTAACAGCTGGCCTCTTAATCTTCTGAGATTTCCTCTTTAATCATTCAAACATTTACCTGGAACTTTATCTACAGAGGCGAAGGCTGGGCCGCGTCTGGACTGATCATAGAAGCGGAAAGGCAGTGATGATGCAACAGATGGTTGGCTAAAGCCCAGCACTTCTGTGGAAGGCTGAACAGGAAGGTCCAATAGAGCTTTACGGAAGGAAGGGGAAAGAAAGAGAATGTGAGCAAAAAAAGAAAAAGTGACAGATATGAGCCACGTTTCCACTGTCGGGGCAAAAGCGAGCGTTCGAGTGCGTGCCAGGGCCAGTCTCGCTTCCACTGTCACTTGCGGGGCTTGAACAAGCCTCGTCAGGGCTTCCTCGGGGGCCAATGGCCAGGGGTTTTTGGCCCGCCAAATACCTTGGTCCAAAGTGGGCCAACTGGGTCTTGAAGACTTGTTATGAACAATGGCAGAGTTTATCTTAGTCAGGAGAGGGTCAACACTTTCCCAAGTTTTCTGCTTGTGAGCTCCCTCCGTTGTTTTTTTGTCATAAATCAATGGTCGGATATCGAAGCTGGAGTTTTAAAGTCGTAAGGAAATCAAAATTTACCATATTTACTTCGTTAGCGCACTTTAATGGTCTAGTGGTGAACTATTAATCTGTGCAAGTTAATGCACAGAAAAAAATTGTTTGTCGTCGTAATCTTTAATCACGATCTGAAAATTTGCTTCTGCTCTGAAATGGCGTTCCTTCTCTGATGACAGAATTGGGTTGAATATCCTTAACCACTCCCCTCCAACTGTCAGTCTGCTATGAGCGAGAGATGGAGAGGAGGTGCGCTAAAATAAAGCCCTGCCCTCTATTCAATATTCCGTTTCACTTGGAAATACATCACAACACTGAAGTAAAGTCGGTTGCAACTTCCAGCTCATGGGGACTTTCAGTTTGTATGTAAAGACCTAAAGGCCGCTTCTGTTATGTTCGTTTTGCGATCTAGCTAGATTTCATTCAGTTTCCCCAAACAGTGGAAACGCAGCTTGATTTTGGCCTTGCTGCTCGAGGACAGAGGATATTGGCCCCACACGGCCACTGGCTTGCACTGGCCCAAAAAAAAAAAAATTTATAGCTACAAATTAAAACAAGCATTACATGATAAAAATCTAAAATAAAAGGGAAATTCCATGTCTCTGGGAATTGGTACAATTAACCTTAAAGGACCTTAAAGGACGTTCATTTGAAATGGTATTCAGGCCTGTTAAAGTATAACTAAAGTCCAACTCAAATGACCCCACTACAACCCCCATCAATGTTGCACAACAGCTGGGAGGTCTGAGAATGTATCATTTATAAACAAAAGATACAAACTGCTGTAAAAAACATAGTTTATGGCTTTGGGTTCAAGGCAGTACATAGTTAGTAAGCAGCTAAGACCTGACCTGCTATCCTCTGCATTTTCATGCGCCTGGCCTGGATGCGGCCCTTGGCTAGTCGCTGTTTGGCGATGATGCAGCGAATATGGTCTGCAAAGATGAAGTTAGCCTGCAGGATGGGCACAGGCTTGGCATGAGGGTTAGATGTGGGCTTGTGTATGATGATGTTCAGAGCCCTGCTGTCATCTTCTACTCCTGAAACCTGCATGTCCTGTAAACATATGCATACACTTAAAATAGAGTCATCAAGATATGCAGGAACTTTGGTTCTAAAAACTAAAAATGCAAAAAATATTTTCAAGTATATTAATTTTATGGTAACACTTTACAATAAGGTTCATTAGTTAAACATTAGTTATTTGCATGTGTTATATTTTTTTCTTTGGGCTTACCTATAACACTGTCTTAACATGTCTATAACATGCCGTGCTATCATTCCTTACATCTTACAAGAATTACTTCTGTCGTCAAATGGCTGCACCTAATGTCCTAATTGTTGTGCTAAGTAGCTGAATGGTGTCACTTAAGACCAAGCCTTGCTAAAGAGAACAATTTGTAAAATGCCGAATTATGATTATTAATTATAATTTTGTTCAAACATGCAGCACTAATCAGTTTTAACTGAAAATATAATTTGATACACAAAGTGACAAATTTAATGTGCTTATTTCATTTGATTATTACAGTTGATTTCATTTTGCCCCTGCTTATTATCACATTTATGCAAGGTAGGGTGCTTAACAGCTGGTTTTAAGGCATTTCATCCATATGGGTTGGTTAGGATAGTTTAAGAACACTCATGTCCCCACATTAAAATTAAGTAATGTCGGTATCATTACTTAATTCAGAAAATCAATAAATCAAAGTTCATGACATTCTTTTACTAGTTAAAAACTATTTGAATGTATTTTAATTAGTAATCTGTTATATAAAATAATGGTATTATTGAAAGCTAATATAAAGCGTTGATTGATATATTTTCAATAAGACACAAACTAACTCTTACATTTTATTGTAAATGATGGAATTTACATATCCTTTGAGGCTTTACTCATAAATATTAAAGGGATAGTTCACCCAAAAATTAAAATTATCCCATTATTTACTCACCCTCAAACCATCCGAACACAGTTGGAGTTACATTAAAAAAATAATCTCACTCTTCTCAGTTTGATAATGGTAGTAAAGGTGGCGTGAGATTTTGAAGCCCAAAAAAGTGCATCCATCCATCATAAAAATAATTTATACGGGTCCAGGGGGGTAATAAAGGCCTTCTAAAGTGAAGCAATGGGTTTTTGTAAGATAAATATCCATATTTAAAACTTTATAAACTGATAACTGGCAACTGGCGTCTGGCGAATGGCTGTACGCACCGATTTACGGCAGAAGATTAACTCCTGACCTGACGCATGATGTATTGATGAAAGAATAAAAAGAAGATAGTCATATACACCTAGGATGGCTTGCGGGTGAGTAAATCATGAGATAATTTTCATTTTTGGATGAACTACTTTAGGTTGGCTGGACGCCCCCAAAGGGTTACGAAGCAACACATCCATTACCTAATTAATTATTTTAATTGATCTTGCTTTCAAATTGTGGCACTTTGTTCGGGGCAATATAAATGCATTTCCGCAACTCGGAACAGCCAAAACCAACCAAAACCAAATTTTGAGATTTTTTTAAATTGGTTTTTGAGACGAGCCCTTAAACCATCCTGTTACATGCATTAACTTCAAAATCAGACAGAGGACTTCACTTTTAAGCATAACATCAAAGTTCTGACAAGAATGTGGCCAAAGAGTACTTTTATTGTTTGAGCTTCATGTTTGCAGTGTAGGAATGGGAATGAAGCAGACCTGCAGAAGGCCGGCAAACTTGACAACACCCCAGCCGAGACGCTTTGAATCCGGTTCTACAAGACTCATCTGGTACACATCTACAGCCAGGAAGCGCTGAGCTTGAACCCCATCTTTACTCACCACCATGCACGCAATAAGATCACTGTTATCTACAAGGAAAAAAGCACAAAAAACACTTTACGGTTGAATAATGGATAGTGAATTCCAAGGGTCCTTCAACAAACTTGCATAAATCAGTAAAAAAAGTCATAAAGGTCAAAGTTCAGCCAATGAATGGGAACACTGTGTAACCACTTCAAGCATTCAAAACAAACTCAGATTTTGCCAAATTTACAAATCCAGATCTGCCTCTCACACAATACCACATTGTATTAGGAGTCTCTGATCCCATGCTTCAAGAACTTTAGCATTAAAATTTCATTTCAACTATTTAATCTAATTCCCTAAAAACATCAGCCCCCAGTTTCACAGACAAGGCTTAAGCTAGTCCCAGACTAAAATGCATGTTTGAGCTGTTTTAACTGAAAATAACTTGCACTGACATATCTTAAAATATGTCAGTGTCATTGTTTTGTCTCAAGATGCACAACAGTAATGTTTTTTTCTAGTGTACGTTTATAAAAGCTATTTAAATATCCTAATTGAAATAAGGCCTAATCCTGGCTTAGTGTAAGCTCTGTCTGTGAAACGGGGCCCAGGACTTTTAAATATCAGTACATTTAAATATAGTCATGCATTTCTTATTACAAAGTGTTAGGAAAATGTCATCCCCGGGTGAATTCAATCATATTAATGAGAACTGGCATGAAATCAGATCGCACTCATGCGGGAGTTTTCAAAAACACTCCAATGAGTCATGACCTACACAGTATATCACAGCTACTCGGGTGGGCGGAGAAGGGGGTGGGGGAAGAAGGGGAGGGGTAAATAAGGGAGGTAAGTCATGGATGTTTGAAGTTGGTTTCAGGTAGATAAACTGAACTACTAATAACTAAAACAGCATTGTCACAACTGAGGTACTATGACTTGGTACAAGTTTCTCTTTGTGCTCTGTACTTCTTTAGAAGTCACACTGATGGGTACTTCAGAACTGAAAGAGCAAGTGGTTGTCTTCCTTTTAAAGCATAGCCAACTGCGATGACAGAGAATTATGTTGCCTCTGGGGAAAATAATCTGCTGTTATACCAAGGAATAAGCACTTCCATGTAGGTGCAGTTTGACTTGTTAATCAGACAGCTGAGGCACAGTAGTTCTGCATTTTTAAAGCCACAAATACCATAATGCACACCAGCTCTGTGGAATCTCATATCCTAAGGGCACTTAGGACTCACTTCACAGGTGGTTAAATGTGGTTGTGCTGGCTGATTCATTATAAAGTAGTATTTCAAAATTAGAAACAGAGAGCATGTACTGCTTATGTGGAAACTGGATGACTTCATTAAAAAAAAAAAAACAGATTCAGAACAAATCTAATGAATCATTCAGAAACATTTGGAAACCAGTTTGACCAAACTATTAAAAGGAATCTTTTTAAAAGAATTCACTCACTAATTGATATCACTTTGCCATATCGAGGCCAACAAAATAAGTTAAAGCAAAACATTACTATGATATCTACAACATACCGTATATTTATTGACTCTTTCAAGATTTTTTTAGATGTATTCAAAGATGATAATTTTTTTATTTTGATTATTAATAGTTAATAACCCTTACCCCACCTATTGTAAAAATGAGTTTGATTTAACAAATCTAATAAATCATTCAAATCAATTTGATTTTACTGATTAATTGAAAAGAATATTTTCAAAACAATTTTCCAACTAATCAAACAGTCGCACCAGTGCTATATATAGCTGAAAAAAATTCTAGCAAATTATAACTTCCAAAAACGTATAGTATTTCCACTTTTATGACATCTTTGCCTGCTATGTTAAAATTACATGATATTTCTAGGTCTACCATGACCTTGGGAATCATGATGTAAACGTCAAACAAGGGGCCATTCACACAGAATGCGTTTTTGCTTTGGAAAAACATGAGATGCAGGCAGTGGAATTTGGGGAAAATGCAAGGTCTCGAGAAACGTTTTTAAACTTGAACTTTTAACTTGAACTTTTTAGAATGCAGTGTCCTGCACAAAATGCTGCAAAAGACGTGAGCACAACCGTCTAGCGTGTTTTTACACTGAAAAACAAATGGAAAAGTAATGCAGTGGAATGGAAAAAGACATTCCACGTAAACGGCCCCTAATAGTCTAGAAAATGTGAAAAAAATATTCAGCACATGATAATTGTAGTTTACCATAGAACAAATCGCTCACTCTAACCCTGTATGTGAGTAATCAAACCAGACCATCTAGACATCACCAACTGAATCAAGATAGTTACACCCAGTCTAATTTCAAGAGAAAATGTAATGTGTGCATGTGTATTTTAACAATATCCCATTAATAGAAAAGATTTCTTCTCTCAACCGTAGTGGGGGTGAGGTGTTACATGCAAAAGTACCATGTGACTAAGTGTTCAAGGTGTGAAACATTTTCTGAGAACTTCCTCAGAAAGTGTTCACATGTTATGCATATTTATCATTATGTATATGCATGCAAAAAAGGAAGCAAGAAGAGCAAAAAATACATGTGAAAATGGTTGCAGGTCTTAAACTCACAGCAAAGAGTGGAAAATATTCAGCAAGGATTCATGCAAGTTCACACAATGCACTGTGATGCTTTTACGGTGTTGAGGGCATGCATCATTTCCTGCACGTCTAAAAATAACACAGATCAGTGGCACGTCAGTTTCTCAGGTCGATCTGTCTGTCTATCTGTCTGTCTGACTGACTGTCTCTTTCGTCATTTGAGAGCGAGGTTGCTTGTTCCATCCACTCACTGATGAACCATTCCAAGATTTACATTAAAAAAGGACATCAAAAGGCCAATGTTATCACAAATCATGATTGTGCAAGACATGCCAGCTATAAACAGCAGTTCCTGTTAAGTGAGGGCTGTATAAGGGATTTTCCAGATTTTAGGGTCTTTTAACTAGTTGCTTATTAGCATGCATATTAATAGAATATTGGTTATTTATTAGGACTTATTAAGCACATATTAATGCCTTATTCTGCATGACCTTATTCTACATTCTTAATCCTACCCAATACCTAAACTTATCAACTACCTTACTAACTATTTATAAGCAGTAAATTAGGAGTTTATTGAGGGAATAATCATAGTTAATAGTTTATGTGTTCCCTATACTAAAGTGTTAGCAAAAATTATAATGATTTTATGTGGTAAAATGCTTTTCAGACATACAGTGGGGGTCCAAAAGTATTTTTTCATTACAAGTTATATTATCAGCATACTAATTTGAGTGAAAAATCTCAGTTCAAAAAGCAAACATTTCCAGCGTTTGGTTTGTCCTGCTTTTGCTTTATTAACAACAGGACTTGAGCTGCATGAGCTCTAAAGATTTGTATAAAATCTGATGATCATGTTATCCAGCATGATTTGAGAATGATTCAAAAAGCATGCTCAATTCACAGTTCACATGATCATTGTCACAAATTTGCTGATTAGTGACCTACGAATGGGAGTGCAAAATCTTAAAGAGTTAGTTCACCCAAAAATGAAAATTGTGTCATTAATTACTCACCCTCAAGACTTTTGTTCATCATTGGAACACAAATGAAGATCTTTTTAAGAGCTCTCCGTCCCTCTACTGACAGCCTACACAACTACCACTTTCAAGCACCAGAAATGTAGTAAAAACATCATAAAAGTAATCCATGTGACCCATGTGGTTTAACCTCAATTTTATGAAGTGACGCGAGTGCTTTGTTTGAGCAAAAACAAAACATAACTGACCACTTTATTTACAAAATATTAATCTCCAGTGCACGTTCACGCAACAACTTCTGCTCTCGCGTCAACACAACACGTACACGTCATGGTGACCCCATTATGGTGCATTCACACCAGACGCGAATGAAGCGTTAAGCGCGAGTGCTTTACATGTTAAGTCAATGCAAAGATGTGACAGACATTCTGCGGTGTGAATTGAGTGTTTCGGGAGTTTGACACGCGTAACACGTGATTCGCGCGAGTTGAAAAATCTGAACTTTGGCGAATATTCCCGCCGCGTCAACCAATCAGGAGCTTGCTCTAGTAGTGACGTGATTACGACGTAGCGAGCGGAGGCAGAAATCCGAAACAACAATGGAGGACAAAATCATCATCGCTGTATGTGGATACCCGGAGCTGTACGATACATCTTCGTACTTTTATAGAAACAGGAATAAAAAGGATCTTGCTTGGAAGAAAGTGAATGAGGAGTTCGGACAATCTGGTAAGTTTTAAAAAAGGCTCTTTACTCAATTTGAGCTATATGTATACACATATTGATGGACCCAGACAAGGCGCCGAATGAGTCTACGCCGTTTTTCAGCCTTCTATAGCACATAAAGCGCAGCTACCCTCTCAACAAAATCCATGTCAGCCATTTCGCAATGAGACTGGAGCCGCCTGGCAGAAGCCCCTCCATGACGTGAATTCGCGTCTGTTGTGAAGTTAATTTCATGCACGAATGAAGCGAGTAAACTCAAAATGTTTAAGCATTCAACTACGCGCGAATAGCGCGATTTATTGGTGCAAGTCGTGTCTGGTGTGAACGCCCCATAACAGACTTAGTTAAATCATCATCTCTTTGAACTTCTTTGACCAATATTCTCTTGAATATTGCTCTACCCCACATTTGTGAATTCTAGTGAATCAACCAGTTCAAACCAAGAATGAAAACAGTCAGCGAGATGTCATGGCTTATGCATTAACCCTTTTATGCACAAACGGCTGTGAGACAGGAAGTAGCAGTGGGGGTTGATTTGGCAGCAAAATCTGAGCTTCCTCCCACCTGCTCACACTTCCAGGGCCCGTTCTGCCCACTCTCTGACCCAGCCTGTAGGTGCTTCTCAAGCAGCCTTACTGTTAGACATGAGATATACTGGAAGAGCTCAAGGCTGCTGCCCACAATGGCTGCACCAGCTCTAGCACAGACCTCGGTGACAGTGGAAGGTCTGAGTCAGTTTGCTTGCACACACCCCCTCTTACCTGTCAAAGTGAGAGGGCCTAAGTTAACCAGGACACCTGGACACAAGAACTGAGCTAGAGGAGCTGAGACAAGGGGCTTCCATGCAACACATCAGGGGTGAAATGAGAATCGGTTAACAGTACAAACCCACAGATTGCATGAAAGAGGTGCATAGGCGACAAGAGTGTGATTTCATCATGTGTGGTAAACACTTTGTGACTGAGTGTGAGATACAACGAGGAAGGTCATAACATGGAACTCAAAACCAAGATGGTCACAGTTCACAAGAAGTATATCGATTTCATGTTCTTTTTCTATTAAAAATCAAGCAAAGGGCTGCCATTTAATTATTTATCTAACTGCATCTTATCTGATACTAAAGAAAAAAAAGAGTTGCCACACAATTCAGATTATGTGAATAATTCAGCTGTGGAAGTTACTTATCAAGTTATCGCAAAGATTCACAAGAAAACGAGCGGTGACGCTTTTAAAGATAAGACAGGATGATATAAGCAAGGTATGATTCAAAAAATTTCAGCTATAAAATCACAAAAGCAACCAAAATCAAGCATGTATAAAGCAGATTTGATATTGCATAAATGCTAAGAAAACCAAGACTCAACAACGTCATCGGTTCACATCGGGTGAAGTCAATAAATCTGGAATTTATGTGTTTTAGTACTAAACGTTTGGTTTTCTGTGATTAACTGAACATTGCTGTCATCGAAATTGTGAGAATGATTTGTGATAGTCTTGGTTGGAAAATCATATTATATAATCATATATCATCTTAACAGCAAAATTGTGTCAGAGATACAGTTGTATAATTTACAGGTATTATGACAAAATAACCACCTAGTAATTAATCACCTAGTACACACACAGAGTAAAAAATAAATAAATATTTTATATATATATATATATATATATATATATATATATATACACACACACACACACACACATACAGTGGGTACGGAAAGTATTCAGACCCCCTTAAATTTTTCACTCTTTGTTATATTGCAGCCATTTGCTAAAATCATTTAAGTTCATTTTTTTTCCTCATTAATGTACACACAGCACCCTATATTGACAGAAAAACACAGAATTGTTGACATTTTTGCAGATTTATTCTGGCTGGGCCATTTAAGAACAGTCACGGAGTTGTTGTGAAGCCACTCCTTCGTTATTTTAGCTGTGTGCTTAGGGTCATTGTCTTGTTGGAAGGTAAACCTTCGGCCCAGTCTGAGGTCCTGAGCACTCTGGAGAAGGTTTTCGTCCAGGATATCCCTGTACTTGGCTCAGTTTGGCCGGACGGCCAGCTATAGGAAGGGTTCTGGTCGTCCCAAACGTCTTCCATTTAAGGATTATGGAGGCCACTGTGCTCTTAGGAACCTTAAATGCAGCAGAATTTTTTTGTAACCATGGCCAGATCTGTGCCTTGCCACAATTCTGTCTCTGAGCTCTTCAGGCAGTTCCTTTGACCTCATGATTCTCATTTGCTCTGACATGCACTGTGAGCTGTAAGGTCTTATATAGACAGGTGTGTGGCTTTCCTAATCAAGTCCAATCAGTATGATCAAACACAGCTGGACTCAAATGAAGGTGTAGAACCATCTCAAGGATGATCAGAAGAAATGGACAGCACCTGAGTTAAATATATGAGTGTCACAGCAAAGGGTCTGAATACTTAGGACCATGTGATATTTCAGTTTTTCTTTTTTAATAAATCTGCAAAAATGTCAACAATTCTGTGTTTTTCTGTCAATATGGGGTGCTGTGTGTACATTAATGAGGAAAAAAAATGAACTTAAATGATTTTAGCAAACGGCTGCAATATAACAAAGAGTGAAAAATTTAAGGGGGTCTGAATACTTTCCGTATCCACTGTATATATTATATTTTTTTATATATATATATATTCTCATTTATTTATTTTTTTTCTTCCCATATCAGTACTTATTAAAAAAATCATCTGGCCCTTGGCAGGTCTTAAAATTTATCACAAACTAAGGACATCCTATGATTCAGTTGCTTATAGATCCACTTTTAGCAGCAATAACTTTGAGTAATCATTTTCCGTATGACTTTATCAGTTTGACTATGCACAGCTCTCGCCATAGCTTTTCAGTTGGCATGAGGTCTGGACTCTGGGCCATTGCAACAACTTTATTTTATTTTTTTCAGCCATTTTGTTGTAGATTTGCTGGTGTTCTTGGGATCATTGTCCAGTTGCATGACCCAATTTTGGCCAAGCCTTAGCTGTCGGACAGATGGCCCTTATATTTGACTCTAGAATACTTTGGTATACAGAGGAGTTCATGTTCGACTCAAATACTGCAAGGTTCCTAGGTCCTGTGGCTGCAAAACAAGCCCAAAATCATCACCACTCCACCAGCATGCTTGACTTTTGCTATGAGGTATTTGTTCTGATATGCTGGGTTTAGTTTTCACAAAACTTGGCGCTGTGTATTATGGCCAAACATCTCTACTTTGATCTCATCTGTCCAAAGGACTTTGTTCCAGAAGTCTTGTGGTTTGTTCAGATGCAAATTTGCAAACCTAAGCTGTGCTGCCATGTTCTTTTTAGAGACAAGAGGCTTTGTCCTGGAAAGCTTTCCAACACAAACTATATCATTTAACATGTTAACTGAGGCCTGTGGAGTCTGAGGTGTAGCTCTTGGGTTGTCTGCAATTTGTCTGAGCATTACACAGTTTGATCTTGGGGTGAATTTGCTGGGACGTCCGCTGTTAAGCCTTGTTTATGTTAATTAAATAATGACATGGTGTGATATGTCATGTGTTGTTCATCTGAGGTTTTATTTTCCAAATTTTAATACCTGCCAAGGACCAGATGATGTTTTTTTTTTATTATGTCCTGATACACACACACACACACACACATATACATACATACATAATATATATTATATATATATATATATATATATATATATATATATATGGTAACACTTTACAATAAGGTTTATTAGTTAAACTTTAGTTAATGTATTAACCATGAGCAATACATTTGTTACTGTATTTACTAATCTTCGTTAACGTTAGTTAATGAAAATACAGCTGTTCATTGTTTGTTCATGTTAGTACACAATCCATTAACTAATGTTAACAAGATTTTAATAATGTATTAGTAAATGTTGAAATTAACATTAACAAAGATTAATAAATGCTGTATAAGTGCAGTTCATTATTAGGAAAGTAAAAAAAAATATTGGCAGAGCAATACAAATCTGAATAACCAGAAAAAACATCCTTACAGTCGAGCTCTAAAAACTGAAAAACATTCCATTTGCAAAACCAACACATTTGTACAGTGTAGCATCAAGTTCATGTGATTTTAAAGGCCTTACTTAGGTCAAGCACATCATCAGTCTTGATGAGATCCTCCGGTCGTGTGAGAGGAAGTTGAGTTTCTGGTTCACATTGCAGCTGTAGGGACAGCGAGCGCAGCATGAAGAACACACGGATAGCCTGCAGCGACACACAAAAACAAATAAAGCTGCTATAGCAATTAATTAATCATGAAAGAGCAGAATCAATGATTTTAGAGATACACCGGTCGACCGGCCATCAATCACAACAGGACGGTTTTTACTCCAAACACATGATTGGCAACCAGCTGGTTTTTAGTTTTATTTTAGCCGATCTCTGTTCTGAACTTGCATGCAATCTGCGTAAACAGGAATTTAACGCAGGCCAGAGGCGGGACATGTGGAAGATGGACGAAAGGAGGAGAGAAAAAGCTGTACAAGGCACAGCAAGCTCACTGCTCACAAAGCTCAAAATATTGGAAGAAAAATATAAATAAGGAATTGGGGGTGGGGTTTATATGAATGTATCTCTGAAAAGAATGGACTGTCTTCAGAAATGTTTTGATGGCATTTTTTCCTCTTACCTCTGTATAATGCCTATTAAAGTAGCGTTTATAAGCGTAGCGCTGCTATGTGTAAAGAAGTAAAAAAGGAATTCATATATCGCTGCTGTTCCATAAACGCCACCTACTGTCAGAGAGTGAATTTGCATTTTCATTCAGTCCGTCTGCTGTTTTTCATTTCTGCAGGTAGGTCTATGTTTTATGTAGCTTAATTTTACAAAGCTAAAATCAGACCATTCTGTTTTTGCTTTAAATCTTGAAATTATATAATCTAACTTAAATCAAAACAACTGCTCATGCTACATGTGTGTAGAATCTTTGTTTGAATCGTGATTAAAATCCAGTGGTTGCCTCTAATTTCTTGTAAAAATAATAATAAAATAAAATAAAATAAATAAATAAATCAGCAATCAGAATCATCCTTGAAAAATCATGATCAGTATCAGAATGTATCTCAAACAAAAAACACATCCATATCCAAATGTCAACTGTTTAACTGTGACACTACCTAAAGCTGATATCTACCTAAAGTCACGATATCAAATAGTTTCAGTACCGATACCTGTGGAATTTTACAATTCTCTGTGAAACTTTCAAAACTCATATAATATTGAACACACTGCATTATGTAGAAAGTTAAATATTACAGAAAAAATTTAGACAGTAAAACATGTTCTTTGTTTAAGTAAACAGAGCTTTTCTAAAGTTTTTGTAAAATAACAGTACTTGAATTGCTGCTATAGTCTTAACTGAATGATTAATGCATATATTAATAGTACTGATTCAGTGCTGTAGGGGTTTTACTGAGAAGCAGCTTTGTTATTTAAGTCAGTTACTTTCAACCATTTCAACTGTTTCTTGAGGCCTAAATTGTGGTCATGTTAAACCAATAAGTGCATCAGTCAATCACGTGCACAGCCGCATCTCCAAACACACAAACGAGTGTCCAAAATTAGCTGTTTGCCATTCAGACAGTGAACGTGTACCAAATTAATTCAATACTCTGTATTACCGATCCTGCAGAAAGCCTGGCATTGTTATTTTTCTAAAACATGTGAAATCCATTTCCAAAACGCTGTGGAATGTTTCCCAGAAAACAAACGGTGCAAACACTGGCCAAGAAACACATGCTTTCATGGATTATGAGGAAAGGTTTCTGGATGAAGCCAAAATGTTTGACAAAAGGCCACGAAATATAATTCAATCTCAGACTTTTCAGCATGAGTATTATGAGTTCATCACTGACCTTGCGCGTCCTCTCGACATCTCCACAGGGCAATCGCTTCACAAAGTCAATGCCGGTAAGAGGGGTGCCAGTGGGAGGAAGTAAAATGGACGCATCCATCATAAGATACTCCACGTTTAGGGGCTTATTCTACACACAGAGAACACATACACAAAGAAAATGAGCAAAAACATGAACCACTCAATGGGCTAGTTGATACTAGGCCAACAAACACAAACAAACACCAAATTCAAGCGGTTGTTTAGTTTTGCTGGACAAACACCCCGTTTTTTTTTTTCTCCTTGGTTCAGTGTGAACATGACAGTTATTTTTCACAACATTTAAAATCAACATGCAACTTTATGTTTAAATCGTCATCACTGCAAACCTGTATAACTATCTTTTTTCCATGAAAAACAAAAGGTGAATTTTTAAAGAATATCCTAGCTATTTTAACTGCAGGAAAATGAGCAACCAACTGCATTTTTTTTAGTTTATTCTTTTGTGTTCCATGGAAGGAAGAAATGGGCATGAGTAAATTACAATATTTTCATTTTGGGTGAGCTAATTCGTCTTCTTAAAGGAACCAGGAAAAACCAGGAAAATAATGTTTTGTAAGAGGAAGCAGTATAAACGTAGGGTTGTATTAGCCACTCCTTATCCAGTAAATGTCAGATAGATAAAGGTTTCCTCTCACCTCAGAAGCAGGATGTGTTGCTGTATCATCAGGTTATGACAGACAATAAGTGTGAAGTTGCAAATTAGACTAAGTTTTTGTGTTCAGTAATGCGGCTTACCATCATGCTCCTGTACTCATCCTCAAACATATCCAGGAAGATCTCCTCCCCCTGCAGGAAGAGGAACATTAATGGGAAAAAATTCCCATAAAAGAAAACGAGATTATGATTGCGGTCAGATTAAAAAAAAAAAAAAAAAAATTCCCACAAAAATGTTAAGCAGCACAACTCTTTTCAACATTAATGATAATATATCTGATAATGTTTTCTACAGTTATATGTAATGACTGCCATGATTATTAACAGCTACTATAGTACTAATGGCAGAGATCTGCAGAATAGATTACAGATACTTATGTACATAAATATATACGGTTGTATTACAGTACATAATGTGCATATTTATTACCACTTCCACAAAAATATTAGGCAATACAACTGTTTTCAACATTGATAATATTAAGAAATATTTCTTGAGAACCAAATCATCATATTAGAATGAATTCTGAAGGATCATGTGACACTGAAGACTGGAGTAATGATGGTGAAAAATCAGCTTTGTCATCACAGGAATAAATTACATTTTAAAGGGGCTATATGTAAGAATTTTTTTATGTATTGCCAATGTGTGATCAGCTTCTAACGAAACTTAAAAAAGCAAGACCTTCCCTTACTTCCTAGGTTGCCTTTGAAGGCCTCTAGACTGATTTTTATGTGAAGAAATCCAAAGGATGTGACAGTTACGCGCATCCCTGAGAGACTCTCTTTCATTCAATGACACATGAAATGAATGCTTATACAATGTTCAGGATAATGCCAAAGGGCTATTCGGTACTATAATGTCAATGTATCATGCAAAGAAAAGGGATCAATTCAAACTATAGTCTCACATAGCCAGCTCTATATAGTCTATAGTTTCAAACATACCTTATAATCAAACTGTCATAACAGTGTAATTTTAATGACCTCATTTGTCGACATGATGCCGGTGAATTGCAGAGCTTGCTCAAATATACTGACATCCCTATGTTGCATCCTTAACAGCTGTTTTCTCACCACTGTCATTTTTGTTTGTGTGCTTATTTTGTTATTGAGAGGAAAGATTGGAGGACATATTTACATATTCATCTAAACGTCACTCTCAGCAGCGTGGACGGCGTCTGGATGTTCGTTAACAGTATATCGTTGCAAAGGTATTTCGGGCTTCTTTTTACTTCTAAGAAAAGAACGAACTTTGCCATGAGTATATTGGGGCATTGAATCATGTTCTGTCTCTTGTACGTTAAGTGTGCAAGAGTGTGAGCAAGAGCAATACATTGCTGGCTGCAGTTCACCAGTCACCGGTATCGCTAATTACAAGGGTTTTTGAACATTTAACCCTTTCTGAAGGGTTTCTACATTTAACCCCTTTAAAATATACTAAAATAGAAAAATAAACATTACTTGCAAGCTAAAAAAACTAATTAAACTCTTAAAGCGATAGCTCACCCAAAAATTTTAATTATCCCATGATTTATTCACCTTCAATCCATCCTAGTTGTATATGACTATCTCCTTTCAGATGAACACAATCGGAGTTATATTAAAATATATCCTGGCTCTTTCAAGCTTGATAATGGTAGTGAATGGGACGTGAGATTTTGAAGCCCAAAAAACTGCATCCATTCATCATAAAAGTAATCCATACGGCTCCAGGGGTTAATAAAGGCCTTCTGAAGTGAAGCGATGGGTTTTTGTAAGAAAAATATCCATATTTTAAACTTTATAAACTAAAATAACTAGCTTCTGGCAGACGGGCGTATGCATCGACGGCAAAAGAGTAACCCCGATGCAATGTAGGAGTATCGTAAGCTTAGACGCCTCTCATGGTTGGAGAAAAAAAAAAAAAAAAAAAAATGGGGCTAGGCAACAAACTCAAGCTCCTCTTCTCTTATATCGAAATCCTCCGACATTTCTCTTTAAAAATTCTCATTTTAGACTTCTAACTCATCACCGGTGTTTTGTTTTGCTCTATCCTCTGCATTTTCGTCATGTCAGGGGGTTACTCTTTCGCCAGAAATCGATGCATATGGCCGTCTGCAGGAAGCTAGTTATTATAGTTTATAAAATTTTAAATATTCATAATAATAATATAATCAACCAAGAGTTCAGTGTGTGTTTGAAGGTAGGATAACCTTGCTTTCTGGAATACCCCCCTGGTACTGTGAAGAGATCAATTGTAAACATGAATCAGTGTGAATGCTCAGTTCCATAAAAAGCCCCATGGGATAGGATAAAGGGCAGGACATGATGAGAAAGGTGATAATAGAACAGAATACAGATATAGACTTAAAAAGAAAATTATCACGAGTTAAATTATTTAGAACAGTCAGACTCTTTTACAGTAGATATACAGTAGAAGTCATTAATGGTCACTGAATAATTTTCATGCTTTCACTTTTGTTATTTGATAGGTTTGACCTCACTATTATGCTGTAATGTGGACAATAGAACTGATAAAAAAAAAACAGTGGGTGTGTTCAAACTCCTGACTGTTACTGTACGTGTCTGCCAAGATTCTTAGAAGTGCTGGAACACACTGCTCCATTATGAACGCACGCAAGAAACACAGATGAGACACCGAAACACAGGGTCTCCCAGGACTCTCCATAATCCCAGAACAGAACATTCAGTACTGTGATTATTTACGTACATTCCTCACTCATAATAAACATCGTGGAAGATGACGGTTGGAATGTGCAGCCTGCATAATGCATTCTGAAAGAGATCTGTCTTTGAAATGTGAAAGCAAAACTGTCTGCTGTTCTCATGTACGTTAAACCGTATCACACCATACCACTCAAATTTCACGAGTAAAAATGTCTTCGGGGAAAATAAAAAGGTGGGAAAAAAAGTGCTGCAAGCTGCAGTATTAGTTGTAAAACATGTCTATCACTGTTGTGACAAATGGCAGAGTGGCCAAAACAAAAGCTGAACTTACTAGTGTACTTTGTAATTATGCAGGAATCCAGGTACTCTATTCTGTTTAAAAGTAGCTCGGTTTCACAGAAATGTCTCAATGTGAATAAACCACCAAGAGTGCAGACATGTTTCAACAGGAAGCTGTTGGGATTTTCCTAAATATCAAAACAGCAAAATCTTTAGGATGAGCTGTCTGAGCTTAATTCTTCCTCAGACTTTAAAGGAAATCAAATGTAAGAGGGATGACTAGGGGATAATTACGAGAATTATTAGCACAAAGGTCTGTTCCCTTTAACTATCTGGGTTCCAGTAAGTGAGTGACTTCTATTAGATCTAAAACATACAAGAGCATCTTGCCTTATAAAACTGCCTTAGAAGGTGAAGACTCTCTTCACGGGCACCCTAAAAACAGAAAACATCATCATAGTAATGGGTGACTGAGTTACACAATATAAACAAGTAAAATATCATACTTCCTGTAAATCTGTCTGCTTTCAAAATAAGAATGAAAGAAACTATTACGCAATGTAAAAAAAAACAAATTACTGGGAAAAACCTAAGTGTGTATATCATGTGTGTTAAGAATCAACCGATAAATTAGAAATATGTTGCGATCAGTCTTGAATAATCTTGTTTGCAGAGGTTGATAAGCAAATTATCGTGACAAATTATTTTGACTATGAATTTCAAAAGACATCCCTTTCAATTATTGTGAAAGATAAATGCTTAAGTTTTCTCAGTCTTTATCAACAATGACAAAGCATTCCATAAGGAATTTATGTATCCACTGCTAAAACAGTCTCCACAATGCCATGTTGTTGTGTATTTGGCAATAAAACCAACCTTATTCACTAATGTGATATGGATTGACAAATAAGTTTGATGTGCTTTTTTTATGTGTCATATACATCTGCAGATATAATTTACCACTCTAGGCTCCGGTCACAAGTTCAAACTCTGTAAGGGAAGATCCATGAACTAACTGCTATGTTAATGGATTTACCATTATCCATTTCGAATAAAGTTGGATGTAAAATGTTGAAGCCTGAGATATCAATTATATACAAGAATTTTTACAAGAATAATTTCTATTTTTTTTTCTACAGCTAAATAAATAGGTGGACTCGATAGGATGGGAGTAAATTAGATAAATATATTAATTTATACAAATTTAAATTTATGTCAAATTATTTGACACTGACAATAAATTTGATTCTTTGTTCATTGTTTGTATAATTATTTTTATCATCATATTCCTTTTTTGCTATGCTTCCCATTTGATGAATCTATTACGCACCATGTGCTAAAAAAAAAACGTAACGTGATAGTAAAGTGAAGAGGGTGGAAAGTGAGAGATGTTCTGTATTAAGACGCCTACCTCCAAACAGGCCAAATGGATGTCCTTTATAATGCATTGAGAGCCAGACAGCACAGACTGTTTCAGAAGCAGACAGCTTAACTCCAGGGTGGCAAGACGCACCTTTCCATCTGAAATACACACACACACTATGTTGTGATGAAGTAAATCAAACCCATTAGTTGCAATTAAAACTAAATCAAAGTGCCATTATAAAAGCAGACCAAACACGTGGCACTTCATATTACATAATTAACTTCTGACCATCTCCAGAGGAGAAAATTTAGCAAACATGTCTTAAAAAAGGAAGTGTGGGGCATTAGAATAGCTCAGATGTGACATGTGTAACCACGGAAACAGCCAAACAACTGTGTTGGCAAACAAACGTGCTGCAAATGAAAGAGAAAATCTGTGGATTTTAGGAAGAGAGGAGTTTAGCTGCTTCTTGTCATGCTAGTGTGACAAAGGACACTGGATGGAAATGTCAAGAGCACAAAGTCAGAGCATGAATCATACAACATGAGGACAATAGCTCATCATGCGTCTATTGTGGACTCAATCAGTTCTACAAATTAATCCTAAGTATAGCCGAGTACCAATGATGGGCTTTCCGAAAAAATCTATTTATCATCATGCAAGCAAATGTAATGTGAATGTGAAGCAAGTCAACATTCAAATGTCACAACAATTACAGGAGCCCCGAAAGGAGAAACTGGCTACAAATCTCCTTCACAAAGGTGAAAGAGATCAACGGTTAGAGGAAATCGGTTGCATTTTGTGTTACTCAAGGTTGTGGTCAAGAGTGTGTAGCTAAAGAAATGTGCATCAGGCAAAACGGCATTCAAATAACTGATACTTCACTAAGCTCTGGCCCTCTTGGTTATGGTTGCTCACACTGACGGTTGCTGAAGCTTTTCAGAACGTCCCACAGAGAAAAAATAAATAAATAAATAAATAAATAAAATAAAATGGTGATTTCTGTAAACAGCACATAAATTGTGCTCATAAATGGTAAAACTGAAGGGATGCTATTCTGACATGGGCTGGAATAAATTTTTATCTGCTATTTTTCTTGAAAAATCTACGGAAGAGGATTAGGGCCAAGTAATAATAAAAAAAAAAAAATTATAAAACCATATCGAGATTAAAGTCATTATAATATGAGATTAAACTTGTTAAATTCCTAGAAAAAAAAGTCAAAATACAATGTAGAAAATAAAATCATTAAAATTCAGAATTAAGTTGTTGTGTTTCGAGAAAAAACTCGTTCAATTTTGAGAAAAAATAAAATATCGAGAATACTCATTAAATTGAGAATAAAGTTTCGAGTAAAAAAAGTCTAAATAAAATGTTGAGAATGAAGTAATTAAATTGAGAATATAGTCATTGTGTTTCGAGAAAAAACTCGTTAAACTTCGAGAAAAAAGTCTAAATAAAATATCGAGAATAAACCCACATTCGATCAGTGTTCATTGCTAATAGATGACATGACAGAGTTAGATCACTTAGTCAAGCTATATTTTAGGCTTTCTTTCAATGACGATTCTCGATTCCAACTTTTGCCATACTTATGTGTATTTGTTCATTCAAGCGCAAGAAGAGTAAGCATATTTGTGCGCTCTCTGTGTGAATGCTATGGATGAAGCACCATATGCCTCACACCAGACACGGCGCGTTCTTAAGTTCAAGGCGGCAGTGCAAAACAGTGAATCTAATCACCATACAGTCAAAAATAGTTCACATCAAGAATGAAAAAAGTGGCGTCGATGTGTTTTACTGTAAATGTGCAAACGGAAAAAGAAAGGACAATCTATATTATATCTCTACATAAGCACAGACTTTATTAAATAGCCTACACAGAAAGATAAATGTCTATACACACTCGTCCAGCCTAGGGTGAAGTCATTATGCTTATCTGCACATAGTATGGTTTATTAATAAGGTGTGTACAGAATTTGATCTTTTAATAAAAAGCGTTTTTCACGTTAAGCGTTTTAGAATGTCCAGTTTTCTTGCAAGTAGGCCTACGTCACGCAAATTGTACTGTTGAGTTTATTTCGACTTTTTTTCTCGAAACACCATGACTTTATTCTCGAAATTTAATGATTTTATTCTCAATTGTATTTTGACTTTTACGAGTTTAATCTCGCATTATAATGACTTTAATCTCAGATGGTTTTATTTTTTTTATTATTGCTTGGCCCTAATCCTCTTCTGTAAAAAGCTTAAAAATAATTGGTTAATATTATTTTCCTTGTCCGTGGCCTTGGTTACATAATCAGAAAAGTCATTTCAGAGCAGTGTTGTTATTGTTAAACCTAAAACTATTAAAAATAATTTCCATTAATTGAAATAAACTCAAATTAAATAAAATAGAAATATTAGATAAATGAAAACCTAACCTTGAACGAAAAATTTGAAATGTTGCTTTGGGAACTAACTGAAATAAAAAAGTAACAAAAATGTATAAGTTAAATTAATAAGTTACTAAAATGACTTAACTAAAACTGTTAAATAGATACATTAAAATAAAATTAAATCAAAAAGTGAAAATATAAAAATAAAACCTAACCTAATTGAAAGTATTAATACATACCATAACTGTATATAAATAATACCAAAATTAACACTTCCCGAGAAAAGGCAGAGAAAGTTATTAAAGATGATTAGAAAAGAAACTGCCAAGAATAACTTGCATTGATGAAACATCCTGTTAGCGTTCTACTGTACCGCCCGCTGTACACATACCTTTCAAAAGAGACCAAAACCATGCACATACTCCAAGTGGTTCAAGAACAGCATGCAATTTACTTTGGGCATGCCTTTTTTAGGCATTTTAGGCTAATTTTACAGGAATGCTAAGGGGTTAAAACCAGATACATTTATTAAGTATCAAAAGAGAAAGTCAATTTTGATTTCATGTAGCCTTTAACCACTTTAGTTTGGACAACAAACAAGTTTGATGTATTAAACCCACAGTGGATATTTAATACACAAGACACGCAGAATAAGTTTTGCTTAAGCTGGGTGTACATAAAATGTTGCACAAGCAATGGATTGAATTATCAGTCTACGCTGAATAAACAGTGATTGCTTTGATCTACAGAGTCAAGTTCAGGCACAACGATGGAATCTGCAGAGTGTAATATTTAATGAGCATGTCCAAGCAAGTGAAGAATTATATTTGGAATCAGTCACATAAAGTACAGTAGAATGAGAAAGTGCATGTGAGACGTGGAGGATGTGACTGTGTGTGTGTGTGTGTGTGTGTGTGTGTGTGTCTTCAAGTACCTGGCTGAGCAGCCTGGCTCATGATTCGGATCACTCTCTCCACCAGCACCTGACTGTAAGAGCTCCTCTCTTGATTTGGCACAGGCAGCTGGATCCTCTCTAAGAGCTCTGGGTTTATACCTGCACGTACCCACATGCATACATAAACAAACAAGATATAATGAGCAGAATGTTGGAGCATGATCTTGGCACTATAAAGCTATCTAAAATCATGCAAGTGTATTGTATTATAATATGAATTACTGTATTACGTATTAAGCAAGCAAGCATAATTTGTAAGCATTATATATAAGAAATGGATACATTTTATTATACAATTTTAATATATATTTAATATATGTATTATTTTTTTAATATGCTGATTTGGTGTTCATTTCTCATAACGTCCAAAACAGAAAACAGTTATATTAAGTAATATTATTAATAAAATATATTGGTAACACTTTACAATAGGGTTCATTAGTTAAACATTAGTTGATGTATTAAAGGTGCAATATGTAAGAATTTTGCCGTAAAAAAAAACAAAAACAAAAAAACACTAGGCCAGTGTTACATATTTTGTTCACTTGAGTACTTACAATATCCCAAATGTTTCCAACTATTTGTAAATCTTGAGAAAACTGCAATTTTAACCAAGGCTCCAGGACGTGTGAGGAGTCGCCTGTCAATTGTGTCATACCCGCGTTACCCTCGGTTTCCGGTTTTATTTTGTAGAAACCATGGAAACACCAAAGACGCTTTAATATATTACATGTTTTAATAGACAAGGGAACAACTGTTTTGATATATTTATAGACAGAAAAATAAGTATTGTTATACAGCTCAACACGTTTAGTCTTATTGTTTAAATCTAATTTTCTTGATTTTTTGCGAGTACCATGCTTTACCATGCCTTAGAGAAAATTTTGTCAAGTGGCTAACATAGCATAATCAGATGCAGCTTTATTTTTAGTAACAGTAATACAGCATTTTCTCCATCATACAATACGTTTTAAAATTAATTCCATGCCATTTATCAACACAAGCCATCCAGCATTTAATATGATATTCAAAATCGATCTAGCTTACTGCTTACTGTGTAACAGTGTCTCATAGCAGCCACAGAGCGAACGCACAGAGTAACGTTAGAACATAATTTTCAACACACTCAAATGTATCTAATATGATAAACTGAGCTGTGTTACCTCATACTCATGACCGGAAAAGCGGAAGCAGCGCCGGCGACTGTGGCATAATAAAAGTTCCGCTGCTTGCGGCGTGTGTTGCGCAATCGTTCCAGCGGCCTCGTTCAGCTCCCACAACACTCGGTCCTGCTCTGCTTCATACTACAATAACGTTAATAATCGCATCCATGAACATGATTTCTGCCCGAGCCCTATCCCGATTATTTTCCACCGGCTGCGAGGTGAAGACCACATGTCCCAAGATTCCACGCTCAAACTTGGCATCATCAAGCTACGCCTTTGTTTTGAATAGGTCTCTAGCGACCTCAAGCGGACAGAAAATATTACATATTGCACCTTTAACTAACATGAACTAACCATGAGGAATACATTTGTTACTGTATTTACTAATCTTCATTAACGTTAGTTAATGAAAATACAGTTGTTCATTGTTTGTTCATGTTAGTTCACAGTGCATTAACTAATGTTAAGATTTTAATAATGTATTAGTAAATGTTTAAATTAACATTTACAAAGATTAATAAATGCTGTATAAGTGCAGTTCATTGTTAGTTCATGATAACTAATGTAGTTAACTAATGTTAACTAATGAACCTTATTGTAAAGTGTTACCAATATATTAATATTAATGTATTATAACAATATAAAATTAATTATTTTGTGGAAACTGTGATAAATTTTTTTCATTATTTTTTGATAAATAGAATGTTCAAAAGAAAAGCATTTATTTGAAATAGAAATCTTTGTAACATAATAAATGTCTTTACTAACACTTTTGAGATATATATATAGTCAAACCAAAATGTTTTCAGACACCTTGAACATTTCATTCATTAATGCAGTTCATTCACTATAGTTTAAAAAATGGTAATAAAATATGACAAGATCTCAGACTGTGACTCACATCTTAAACTGTGTCAAAAAAAAAAAAAAAAAAAAAAATCTTAATTATGTCAGATAACACTTAAGCAAAACATGGTCAGGTCAAAGTGTCTGAATAATTTTTGGTTCCAAATTTTTATCAATTTTACTGGCAGTCCACTGTATGAAGAATTTAGAATTTTTGGGTATAATATGTCACAGTTTACTTTATTTTGCTCTCCTCACTTACATAAATGAACTATAGTGTCCTGCACCCACTAGTAAAAATATATCAAAAATGTCTGAATATATAGTGTGTATATATATATATATATATATATATATACACACACACACACACACACACACAGTATATATCAATAATGCTTACAAATACTTATATTCTCGTCTGTAATAATCTTTTTTACATCTATCAATTTATTTGCATGCTTTGCTTGAGACCGTTATTGCTGAAGAGACAGATCATACCTTTACTGTGAGACACGGCATACAGTAGACAAAGCACAAACAAAGCCTGGTAATCCTCTTTCTCACAGTCCAGTGCATTATAGAACATGTCCAGGAAAGGCCTAGAACAACAACCAAGATAACAGCTGTTCTTTCATTGTTTCCACTTGAAATCATGCAGAAGTTTGCACAACAGAACAATGTGTACAATACACAATGCACAATTTGTAAAGACATATTGCTTTGTTTGAGTGTTGCAAATGTTAAAGGCATGTAACTAGACAAGCCACTGTCTATAAATCATGTAAAAATTAGTCTGGCTTTGTGGAGCACTCATATCAAGACTAAATGTCTTCACAGGTGTGAACACTTCTTCTTAAGTACCAAATCATGTCCATGCAGAGTATTCATAAGAATATTGCTTTTTCACAGGCATGCCATGTAGCTCTTTAATCGTTTGGTTCAGATAAAACGCATAAATATCACTTTTGAAATGCCTGGGGAGCAGTCTGAACATGTCCTGGGCCCTTTTTCCTTGAAGGACGCCAATCTAAACATGGGAGCTTTGCTTCGCTTCAATGGAACTGAGCATAACAAGCCAACTGCAGGGTCATCAGTTCAATGTTAATACTGTTAATGTTAAAAAATTGGTTGTGTACCTGCTCTTCTGGCCTTCGGATCGTGCTGCCGCAGCAGCGCTCTTCTCCTCGTCTGTAATGTTCTGTTCCGTCAACGTAGACACATCAGAGATCTTACATTTTTCCATCACCACCATCTCAATTTCTGCAAAATATAAACATAACACACAGTATAACAGCAGAGCTGGATTTTGGCATTGTGCATGTCAGATGTCAGCCATGGAAGATCCCTACACCAAACTAATCTGAGCTGTCTAAAGTTACACTAATGGATTTCCCTATAAATAATTTTATGTCTGCAGATCTTTCTTTCAAAAAGGGAAACCACTTGGTGGTATTTAACATCTAGAACTGAATCTAACAGCCCAAGCCACAAGGGATTGTTTTCTATAGTTATATCTAATGACGCCGTGATTATTAACAGCTACTATAGTACTAATGGCAGAATAGATTGTAGATGCTTATTATGTAAATACATAGCTAGGGATATTCAACTTTTGGGTGAAATTTATGGAAAATGTAAAAAGTTAATGCTACAGTAGTATTATATCATGAAAGTAGAGCATTTAAGTAGAAGCATGCAATGGTAATTTCTTAATCTCAAACAATTTATTGAAACAAAAGCTAACAGCAGTAGTGGGTATATCACAACAAAAAATGTCAATGTCTCAATAACTTGTCATGTGTCCTTGAGCATTAATTATAGCTTAACGACGTCTCATGCTGTTCACAAGTCGACTTATTGTCTGCTAAGGCATGGCTTTCCACTCTTCTTAAGGGCTGCCCTCAGGTCCCTCAGGTTCTGGGGTGCAGGGTTACGACCCTCTAAACGACGACTAAGCTGATCCCATAGGTTTTCTATGGGATTCAGGTCTGGAGAAAGTGCAGGCTACTCCATTTGAGGTACCCCAACCTCCAGCAGCCGTTCCCTGATGATGTGACCTTGATGAGCTGGGGCATTGTCGTCCATGAAGATGAAATCAGGCCTGTGTTGCTCATGCAGAGGCACAATGACAAAATCAATGATGTTATTCAGGTAGTATTGGCTTTTCACAGTACCATTCACAAGGTATAGGGCAGTTCTGTATTGACTAGACACACCTGCCCAGACTGTAACACCACCACCTCCAAAGGCTCGTCTGGTGACAACAGTGGCTGATGCATAGCGTTCTCCTTGACGTCTTCAACAGCGTTGATGGCCATCTTTCTGCTCAATGTAAATCGACTTTCATCAGAGAACAGCACTGAGGCCCACTGGTTCCTCGTTCCTCGTACGATGACGCCTGTGCTTGGTGGTGTGGTCAGGCACCCCTGCAGGTCGTCTAGCACGCAGACCATGCTGATGTAATTGGTTTCGAAATGGGCTGACGTGACACTTGGGTGCCTCTCACCTCCCTTAAATGTACCTGGAGTTGAGTGGCATTCATCATCTGGTTCCGCAGGGCACTGTTCCCAATGAAGTGGTCATCAGCATGGGATGTGGCCAAAGGACGCCCACTTCTACGCCTTTCTGTGACTCTTCCAGTCTCTCTGTGTCTCTGTTGCAACCTGCTGATGACACTCTGTAACACTCTAAGCTCAGTGGCAACTTCCCTCTGAGAACATCCTGTTTGAAGCCTCGCAATGGCCAGGTACTGTTGATCAATTGTTAGGTGTCGTCTTGGTCTCATGATGTCAAAATGTGAACAGCATGATGAAGAGGACTGTTTAAACACAAATTTTCATTGAACCAGAACATTTAGTGGTCGATTCATGGATCAAACACTTGTTGTGATTTTTGCAGTTAATCACCTTGTTAGAGAACAGCATGTTATGCAATAAGTACTGAAACATTGAACAGTCGGACATGTGCATTCAAAAGTTTAGAGAAGTTCAAAATAAGTTCACCTGTAAAGGTTATAGTGCATTTTAGGTGCATTCTGAAATTTCACCTGAAAGTCAAATATCCCTAACTTTTTGTGAGTAGTGTATATTAGGGGAGCCCTGGGTTAGCTGAAATACCACAGGTTGGAAAAGACTGCTCTAAAAAATAAAAAACTACTCTAGTGTCTCAACACCTAATGAACTTGCAAACTTGGTAAAGGGGTGTAAAAACGTTGCTCACAAACACAATCCTCAGTCTTAAATGTTAAGAGTTTCAATGAACTTTATTATGAGTTATAGCTGGCTGTGTGTCAGACGTGGGGAAGGACGACTGAAGGAATGAATCATCACACAAACAACAGGAGACAGGGCTTAGCTCACTTTCCCTCTCAATTCTGACAAGATTAAGAAAACACAAAAATGTTTCTAAAGGTGGGAGAGGGTGGGGGTGAGGTTTTGCCCAATCGGAAAGGTGGAGAGCACAGAATGAATGTGGACCAAAGTGACCGTGTCAAAACACAGAAATGACGTGAGAAGGTGGAGTGCTCTCGCAACTGGCAAAACTTGATATAGCCAAGTAGGACGTGTTTCTGGATTAACACTGTCATCTTTGTTGGTCCTGGAACAACAATCCTATGAAACAATCAGAAACCAAACCCTAACTGTTACCTAAAATCATTGGGAAAGGATTATACTATTGTTCAAATCAATAACCCAAGGCATAAGAACCTAAAATCTGATTGGGTAATAGGATTATTGTTCCAACCCATATCCTACTTGGGTCAATCTCAATAAAAAGGTGTCCTTTTGAATTCAACAGAAGAAAGTCAGTCATACAAGTATAGAACAACAATGCGGGTGAGTAAATGACACAATTTTCATTTTCAGGAGATTTAAAGTTTTACCATATATTTGTACCATGTATCAGTTTTGAGAGCAGAGCCACAGCCGAAGTGTGGTATGATCCAAAGAATGGAGGGTCAGTCAGTCATGCTGGGACATTCATCTAGTGCTACTCACCTTCCTTGTCCCCACTTGTCCTGCTGGCCTTTGAACTAGCCTCTGTACCTTTAGCCTTTTCCTTCTCGTCTTCCGGCCCTTCCTCAGATCCTCGTTCCTCCTCCTCTTCCTCGCCCACGTTCTTGTAGTTGGGTCTTTTCTGAGCCCTCTTCCTCCCACGTTGACGACTCATCTCAAGGGAACGCTCCAGACTTTCTGGGGGCTTGGTGAAGCGACGAACACCGGCATTGCTCTAAAAAGGAATGACCAATGGATGAGGCGTATGACTAATATGTCCAATTTTTGAGGCTCATGAAAAGTTCTCTTTTCATAATAAAAATAAAATAATAAAAAGTGTGTTACTTGTTCCCCCCCCATATATTCATGAGGTTAACCAGAGACAGTACAAGTACACCAAATGCAAATTTACAGTTTGGAGCATTTCCAAATAACCGAAACTTAGTCTTTCAAACATTAATAAGCTTTATTAGTAACATTTAAATATAAAAACAAAGACAATCCATATAAATTTATGTTTAAAAAAATATCATAAACCTTTAACTGCTTGATCTCGGAACAACATATTCACACATTAACCATCTTGAATAACAGCAATAGCTGCTTTTACAACGTCTGCACAACTTAAAGAGGCAGTGAAAGGAAAACAGTCTCTGGCTTCTCAGAAACAAGAACCCGCTAAGACAGGAAACAGCTGCCAAACAGTCTAGGACACATTTGGTAAGTGCAGTATGGACAGCAGTGATGTTTCTGAGGATCTCCAATAAGTCATGCGAGATGAAGCACTAGATAGTTGCTGCTGGACAGCACACCGAAGGACCCCCAACCTCATTCATGACGACCGCACAAGAGATAAGATATTCATTCTTAGAACGGCAGGAAAACACAGTGAACAATCACCTGCTCGTGGTCTCACAGAAGCGCTATTGCACTCTGAACCACTCGGTCTGCTCTTCAAAGAACGCTTGCGAGGATTCAAAGAACCCACCTCTACTGTTTCAAAAACTTAAGATGAAGAGAAACTGTGGATGGAGAACAAGTTTGTGAGAAAGCAGCTTTGATGAAAATAAACTATCTGGTAGTATACGAATTAAAAACAACTCTCGAGAAAAAGAAAAAAAAAGAAAAAATAAGGACCACAGCAGGTCACAGTGACACAGTGCGAAGAACATGCTGAGAAGTGGAGCGCTCAGTAGGACGCCACATTTGCAAAAAAACAGCCATCTGTGGTCTCCCTGTGGTCACAGACTTAATGAGTGAATTCTATTCAAAGTGCAATGTACATCACCAAGACTGAGCTATTTACGAGAAAAGACTGAACAGATAAAAGGCAGCTGATGACCTCACTCTTTGTGCAGATGCTGTCAAGATAAGCTGAATATATATATATATATAAAAAAACACTTCTAGAGTTTACTAAAGGAGAAAGTGTGGTATCTGACGTGTTGCATGTATCCCCTCAGATATGTGACATCATTTTAAGAACCAAAACAACAGGTTTGTGACATCTGATGCATGTCACACTGATGCGAGAGTCCCAGTCACCTCAGCCAACCGAAATGACCAAGTTGCATTCGCCAGAACACTGAATTGTGACAACCACTTGTTGAACAGAAACAGGTTGCTAAAGCATGCCACCAGGCTACAGGTGCGCTTCCAGCAAACTGCATAGCAGGTGTGCCTTTGCTTACACATGCACCCTGCTAGATATGCAGTATGTAAATCGTATAATGAGAAAACAGGGGAAGCTTCTAATACGGTAGCGGTTTTGCCCTTCATCTCTGCACTACATAACTTCATACTTCCTGTCATCTGCGCAAGGACGTGTTTGAAATCCTATTCTACACATCCGACGTCTCTGTTTGGTCCTTTCTGTGCTCATCCTCTACCTGTGGCTTGTGGTGAAGGAAGGTCATGTGATGTGCGTATGTGTGTGTGTGTGTGTGTTTGGGTGTCAGAGGCTTGCTGGTAACACACAGGTACTAGCACCTATTTTACAGGCCTTACGGGAAAGGAAAAGTAGGTTAGAGGCAGTGCGGTGATGGTGTAAAGCAAATCGCTGTACATCAGAGCAACGAGAGCCACAGCAAAAGACAGACCAAAACTCTGCATTTACATAAGGATTCCCACCGGCTTCCTCAATCAAGCTCTTCACAACACGCCACAGTCCCACAACATACTGTGTATTATCTAATCGAAACATTGATGGCCTGATAAATAACAAAAAATTTGTTTTAGCTTAAATGGAGACCTTTGTCAAGAAATGAAAGATAAAATGAAACTTGCACAGTTAATTCATGATTCATCTCCTATTTCTTACATTCTTTTAGAGCTAACGCATTTGGTTCCTAAAGAAAGAAAACAATAATATGAAAGTGTTGTCTCAAAATATATGTGCACTGTGGAATATATATAAAAAAATAATAATAAAAAATCTTGTCATACCAGTACAAGAGCATACATTTGAAATCTTGATATTGCGTATCAGAGTTTCCCACAGAATGCAGTTTTGGCATAGTGAGATATTTTCAGAGATGTTTTTGCTAATGTTATCTTGATCTTTGTTTGTACAAAAATACAATATTTGTTGAGCTTTGATAATAAAATTTTGCAATTCAAAGAGTGCAAATTACTTTAACTTTGATAAACATCCTATCTGGATTTGATTTATAGATAAACTAAAGAAAGCAACAGTAACAATGTCAAATCCAATGCATAAAATGCATTTAAACAACATATATAACCAATTAGCCAATTTGTGTCGAATAGTAGCTTTACTGTCGGCTGGGTCAGGTATTAAAATCTGCAAAAGTTTTGCAGACGCAGACAGAGTTTTGTTTACAGTACAGGGCAGCACAGATATGCATGGTGTCAACAGTTTCGTGCAAACCAAAACAAATGTAGCAGTCAGCAAAATTACTTCATTTCACAGCACTCATGCAAACTTAATGTCATTGTTGTGATACAAAAACGCAATTTGTGTTGATATACTGAACAAATCCTGCAAATCATTTTTTTTAAATGCCTCTTTTCCTTGAACTGCTCTGAAATTTCAGTCACACAGGTTGCACAGGTTTAGGGAAGCTGGTTGACAAGTTACCGTCAGCTTGTAAAAAAAGGGTCAAGTAGAGCAGGCTGTGGTTAAGCCTGAGAGGTGAGACACAGAAACAGACCGCAGAAAGGGGCAGAGAATGGGAAAGGGGAAATGGCTTTTGATAATACTGACACAAATGAGAAGAGAGACTGTTTCCCTGAAAAGGCAGCTTGACTGCCTGTTTCTTTTTTTTTGCTGATGATAAACATACATTTATCAGAATAATACAGGGGGGAGAGCTGAAGCACATCTACTATTAGCAGATACACTTGTTAATAACCATTCTAGGAATGCACATTGATACACTTATTAATACACTAGGAATGCATAGAAACACGTGTTAATAACCATTCTAGGAATGCACAAAAGTTGCAATCAAGCAGAAGTAGCGACAGTTTCTTCTGTATTGTAATGTACTTCAGAGTAAAACAGATTATCAAAATATGAAGGAAAAAAAAGGTGGGGACTTGTCACAGTCACGTTTGGGTTGTCATAGTTTTTGTGGACTTTTAGGCCCCGTTTACGTTTTAAAATGAAAATGATCCTCGTCTACACTGGCATTTCCACAGTGTTTCAGAAACGATCTCTGTCTACACTTACAGTTGTCAAAAGTACTGACTTCGGTACCTATCGGTACTGAAATTTTAAAAATGTGACGCTTTGAACGCTATTGAGAGGATCTGTAAACACCTCTGATTGGCCATTGTGTTGACGTGCTCATCAGATATGTCTGTGATTGGCTACAGTGATCAACGCATGGCAGTGTTTGAATTTGAAAGCGTTTTGAAAGCGGGAGTGTTTGAAAGCAGGCGTCTATCAGCGGACTGGTACACTGTGTGTATCTGTGTAAGCGCTTGGTGAAGAGCTTCATTGATGATTATTTACAACATTTTTACAGCACTATCTACACTACACGGCCGAAAACACGTCACATGACTGTTCACGCACACTGGGCATGGGCGTACAAGCGTAAACAGTTGCCTCTTGCGCATGTAGGCAGCTGCAGTATTAAAAACATGCAGAGTTTAACTGCACAATGGCTGCTAAAAATTACAACAAAGCCAGAAAAGATTTCAGTTCAGACTCCATGTTATTGGACCGTGTAATGTTATTACACGGTCGTCAAGGATACGCAGAGCGATTGTGGGCAGTTACACCACTGTTTTCAAAAGTCTCCATTTTGGTTCATTTATACTGAAACACAACCCCAGCATTTTCAAACTAAAACGGGTTCTGCAGCGTTTTCGAAAGTGTTCGTTTTCGTGGTTCGAAAGCGCCAACGTAGTGTAAAGGACAGGGGTAACCGTAGCAAAACGTATGCGTTTTAAAAGGAAAAGGTACTAGTGTAAATGGGGCCTTAGTTTGTTTCCATTCATAACTTGTTCCTTTGTTTAGATTGCCGCCACTCATCCGTTACCATGGACACTGACACTAATCATCACAGCTGTACGTCTCCTGTTCA
Organism: Ctenopharyngodon idella; assembly: GCF_019924925.1. Lineage (NCBI taxonomy): Eukaryota > Metazoa > Chordata > Actinopteri > Cypriniformes > Xenocyprididae > Ctenopharyngodon > Ctenopharyngodon idella. The sequence continues at coordinate 26,369,000 of NC_067222.1, forward strand.
CTCAGTGTTTGTCCGGTCATCGTTACCTTTAGTGTGTGTTGCCCTGCCTTTCTACCTGCTGTTGGAATATTATCATTAAACCTCGTATTGGAACTTTACTCTTCTGTCTTCTTTGTCTGCCTGCAACAACCCATGACAGGACTAGGGATGTGCACCACATTTCCATAACGTTTAAATGGAAATTTTGTAACAGACTAGTCGACTAATCTAAGAAATCCCGAGAAGTATGCCAAAACAATAAAGACCAATGGTGGTAAATCATGAAAAGGAACTATCTTCTATTTATTTTAGGAAGTAAATGACATCATAGATAGATTGTTTCCAAGGTTTCCATGTTTCCATTGCTAAGATCCTCAGAGTGCATTGTAGTGTGTTGAGAGGTTGCTAGGTGATGAATTCATCAAAGTTTGTTCAAATCCCCCAACCCTAAGTATAAGCAACAGCAAAAATGAATAATCATCAGCTAGTAGGGCTGGGACGATACATTGATTCTCGATCGATACAATGAATCTGGATCGATCCTGATATTTTCTCTCTTGAATCGATTCTGAGCTTAGTTTTAACAGCAGATGGCGCTCTAGGCTAGTTTTTAACTGCACACTCTCAAACGCTCACGAAGAAGACTGCTGGACAGCGCTTGTGCATTCGGCTGAGTCATGTAAGTGGTTAAATATACTTGCACCTCGGATCAGAATGCTTTTATGATGCGAGATTTGTAATTCGCTTCATCCTTTTCGAACTTCATAAATGATTATTTTAAGTTTAAGTGGTGTGTGTAAAGGGACTGGAAGCAGGCAGTGTACAAGTGCTTTTAAAGGGTTAGTTCACCCAAAAATGAAAATTCTGTCATTAATTACTCACCCTCGTGCCGTTTTACATCCGTAAGACCTTCGTTAATCTTCGGAACGCAAATTAAGATATTTTTGTTGAAATCCGATGGCTCCGTGAGGCCTTCATAGCCAGCAATGACATTTCCTCTCTCAAGATCCATAAATGTACTAAAAACATATTTAAATCAGTTCATGTGAGTACAGTGGTTCAATATTAATATTATAAAGCGCCGAGAATATTTTTGGTGCGCCAAAAAAACAAAATAACGACTTATATAGTGATGGCCGATTTCAAAACACTGCTTCATGAAGTTTCGGAGCCTTATGAATCAGCGCGTCGAATCATGATTCGGATCGCGTGTCAAACCGCCAAACTGCTGAAATCACGTGACTTTGGCGCTCCGAACCGCTGATTCGACACAAAAGATTCATAACGCTCCGAAGCTTGACAGACACATTCTGGGACACCTAAGACTTAAATTCCATCTTGTTAAAATAGGCATAACAGGTGACCTTTAAACAAAGAGACAACTGAAGTCATTGCGTTTGGAAACAAGGATGAAGTTCTCAAGCTGAAGGCAAACCAAGTTAGGAATCTTGGTATGATTTTGGAGTCAGAACTTAGTTTCAGTAGTCATGTACAAGCAGGAATATTGCAAGAATTAGATGCTTTCCAGTCAAGAGAAACTTGTTGCTTTCATCACCAGCAGGGTAGATTATTGTAATGGCCAGTGCTGTAGTTTTATATATATATATATATATATATATAGTGTACGTTATATATTGTCTATGATATCATAATCGTTGATTTAACGATCTGACATTATCGAGTATGTCTCTCACTTTACAAAAAACAAACAAAAACACATCCATTGAATGCATGCATACACTACGTGATGTAGTCAAGTAGGTTAGACTAGTGCGCATGCATATTAAAGTGTATGCTATGATCTAGTCTATTAAAATGCATTTAGAATACCCCCAGAATTCAAGATAAGGGGCAAAATGCCCTTGTATGTCTTTTATACTTATATAATTTAATATAGTTAACAAATATTAGATGAAGAGTGCCAAGTTTTAGCATGATTACAATTGTGATATTGATTTTATACATCGTACAGTTTGATAAACAAGCAGTTTATTTTAAGTGACTTACATTTTAGACACCAAATAGCTTGTTTCGCTCTATTTCACAGACGAAAATCGTTCCAAACAAAGTCCACACAGAATTGTTTTGCGTCTCTGAGCAACACTTCCTGAATGAATCAGCCTGTTGAATGAATCGGCTGAATCTCAATGACTCGCCCGTTAACAGGGACTTGCTGCCACCTACTAAATTTCACATTTAAAGTGTCTTTTCATTTTATAAATAATTTCAAATAACAGTATTTATATTTTCAACATTTCAAAACATTATTTTTGCATCTGTAACAGCTCTTGACTAACTTTAATAAAGCTTAATCTATATTTATATAGTTATATATTAGATCACAATTTCTGTACCTGAAAAGCATTGTTTAATTTATATGTTTATTCTGTTGTATTTATTTGTGCTATTACTCATTATTTGATTATTTGTTCCTATTTTATTACTTACTGTTTATTTGTCTAACAATATTTAAAATTTAAGTGAGTTAATCTAGTAGCTTTTGGTGTCATAACCTTATAGTTTACATGATGTATCAAAAACAATGAAAACAATAACTAGGCTTATTTTATAGGCCCATTTGCTTTTACTTTATTAATTTTTTGTCGTGGGGCCAGTGAAAATCTTGGCAGGGCAAGTAAAAATTTAAACCACTGGCCCAATCGGGCCAGTAGAAAAAATCCTTAGCGTTAAGCCCTGTACAAAACGCTGCTGCCAGGATTCTGAGCAGAACCAGAAAATATGAACATATCACACCAGTCCTCAGATCTTTACACTGGCTTCCAGTTGCATTTAGAATTGATTTTAAAGTACTGTTACTTGTATATAAATCACTCAGTAGCCCAATAGCCTCAATAGCACATTGCAGATATGCTCATTGAATATAAACCTAACAGATCACTAAGATCATCAGGATCAAATCACTTAGAAATACCAAGGGTTCACTCAAAGCAAGGAGAGTCTGCTTTTAGCTGATGCCAGCCGCAGCTGAAACCAGCTACCTGAAGAGATCAGGTGTGCTTCAACAGTAGTCACATTCAAATCCAGACTCAAAACACATCTGTTTAGCTGCGCATTTACTGAATGAGCACTGTGCTATGTCCAAACTGATTATACTTCATTTTATATGTATCATCCTTTTGCTCTTTTAATTTTTTTTGTTTTTATTTTATTTTTTATTTATAACTGTTTTAATGCATTTTATATCAATCTTTTATTCATTTTATATTCATCTTTTTATTCCTGACTGCTTTAATGCATTTTAAATCTTGCTTTCTGGTTGGAATAGCTGGGAGAATTGGGAAGTAAACCTTTGTGCTGTTAGCCCTGGTGATTCCAGGAAGATAAGAGTGGAAATCTACAGTTTAAGCAAGCATGACATTCTCCTCACTCACTCGCTCTCTGAGAAACAAATCTGACATTTAAGTGCTTTTGTTTTTGCCAGGTACACGAGAACGACTCAACCAGGCAAACATTAGGGACGCTTTTATTGCAAATATTTGCATATGTGCATATGCACGGCTTGGCCCGGATTCTGATATTCAGACAATAAAAAAAAAATATATATAGAAAAAACAAGTTATGTGCTACAGGCTGCAATACACAATCAGTCTCACATCCACCTACACGCTGCAGTGATGTCTGCTGTGCAGAAGACTTCAAAGCAGCCCATTAACACCACTGATATCACAGCGCTCTTATCTGCCTGCCTTACCTCAGTGTAAATACCCTCATGAAAATAACAAGAGCAGAGGCAAACCGCAAAGAGAATTCTCTTCTCCTCTTCAACCATCTCATCCACAGACTGGAGCAGCGGTGTTTCAAAACTACCTGTTTTCTGAGAAGTTTATTTGGGGGGTCTGATAGGCATCTTATATTTTTAAAAAAAGGGCACAGTGAGACTGTAGCGCTTGACTGACATCTTTTAAGTGATCAAGACGCGATAACATTTAGCAAGCTATTCGGACACGTCACTGTAAATCTGACACATTGAACTTTCCTTGAGGTAGAGGACACTTTGGCCAGTTTAATGTAGCCATGACAACTTATTTGCCACCAAGTAAATATCAAATAAAGGCTGAGGCTTACAGTGCTTATGCTTATAATAGCACAATAATATGATTTTGTCTCTCTCTCTCTCGTTCTTTAATCCATTCGAATTAATTCAAATAAATGTAAACTTACCATGCTGTTTTTTTTTTTTTCAATTCAGAATTCTAGATCTAACGAGCCGTAGATAAAATAACAAATGAAAATTCAACCTTTGCCAGGAGTTTGATTGACAGGCGATCTGACCAACCACAATGTCGAATCTGCCATTTTGTCCGACAAACCAACCAGACAGGAGAGTTAGATTAAACGTGCAATGTGTAAAATTTGGGAGGATTTATTGACAGAAATGGAATATAATACACATAACTATGTTTTCAGTGGTGTATAAAGACCTTACATCAGGGCTCAGCAAGTAAGTTTAGCATCGGGCCAAAAAAAAATTTCGCCACTAGATGGCGGGCCAGAACATAGTCAAAAGATAATTTAAGAAATCGATGAAAAATGTAACTAGAATTGCCTGTGACAGACTTGCGCCCGTTTCACACTGCAAGCTTAAGCGGCGCGTGAGCGGCGCGTGAGCGTAACTACATCGTCATTGCAGCTGCAGAGACGCGCAAGTATTCACACTGGAAGCGTTTGTACAGCATCACAGCAGCGGCTCGAAGCTACATATAAAGTGAGCATTTCTTTACAAAGACAACTATACATTTGTTTTTATAAGTTGGTCATTTATAACCTTGATAGTCTTGAAAGTTTGTTAACATGGGGAGGTGTACAACATTCGCATATAAACGTAAATAAATAAAAATAAATAAATAAAAGCCTCATGTCACCCATTGCTGCACATGAATGAGGTAAGCTTTGTGTTTTACATCATCTGCCGCGTGCACATGTTTACAAGACTGCAAACTCGGGTTTGATTTGGGTATGCTGCAGCCTATATATCTCTCTGTGTAATAACTAAAAGAATGTTAATATATCATATTTTCTGGCTAGTTTACTTTAGTTTTTTATAATACACCATACTTTAACCGAAACTGAATAATTAAAAACATGTTCAAATGGGTAAATCTTCTAGAAATATTTTTGATTCTTAATTTTCTTTTCTGTCATACTCAAATTCTTGTTAAAACACATTAGACATGCTTATTCTGTGCATTTTGAACACTTTTTGTGTGAAATTATATTTATTTTGTCCATCAAAAGTGTACTGCTCACCAGTGAAACCAGCGTTACAGTGTCTTTTGTAACTGGTATTGAGCTGATACTCTGTTAAATCCTGTAGTAGGACATTAACAAAAAGCCACATTTGTGTGGCAGTGTCCGGGTTTTACACTGCATAAATTAATAAAGCAGCGCCGCGACACGTAACCTGGCACGTATCATCATGCACCACTGATGCAACACAGATCGCCTTGCTAAAACACACATATGTGGGAGACCCGCACTTTACAGAGCGCGTTTCATCACTATGTTGTTGTTCTTCTAGATTGTTCATGTTTTTAGAGGCAGCTTGCATCGTCACTACGTTGAATATGCACGAAGAAGTAGTAGTAGTAGTAGTCGTCTGGTTTATTGGAAGTAAGAAAAAACCTCATTGCTTGACTGGCTAACGTACTCTCTGCTGTCTCAGACGACGACATCTTTGACTTGTGTCGGCCAGCTGGCCACCATAGCTTCTCTATTTTGCTTCGAAAGGGAGGGGTGAGCTGCCGTTGGTTGCAGTTCGAAACCTCACCGCTAAATGCCACTAAAATGTACACACTGCGCCTTTAACGTCAGTGGACTGAAAAATGGTGTGTATTGATGTCTTTCTGCAGTTGAAACAACATACCCTCTGATGTTCAGCCAGTTCAGCCAGATTTTGCGCTGTAAACATCCATGACAGCTTTTAACTTCAACTGCTTGCAAATAATCATGCTGCCACCCAACGTAAATTATAAAAATAATTTTAGTACGGCCATTTAAAACCCAAGGGTCAACCATGTCGCATATGGAGGGCCACTGTCCTGCAGTGTTTAGTTTAGACCTTGATCAAACTATGATCACCTATCTGCAATTTTGATCACCTATCTGCAATTTTCTAGTAACTCTGAAGACCTTGATTAGCTTGTTCAGGTGTGATTATGGTTGGAACTAAACTCTGCAGGGCAGTGGCCCCCTAGGACCGGATTTGAGGAAGCCTGCTCTAGACCGTGCGAACACACTCTTTTACTGGAGTGAGCAAAGTAATGAAGTAAAAAGAATGATTTTAAACTCAGCTTTTCATTTGAAAATTTCAATTTCCACAATTAGATTAAAGGCACAATATGTAAGATTTTTGCAGTAAAATATCCAAAAACCACGAGGCAGGGATCCCACTCTTTCATGAACACCAGATTCAAGGACTTTCAAGGACTGTTTAAAGAACCATTTATTTTATATCAAGCACCTATCAAATTCACATCCCAGCATATGGAGCATCATGAAAGACCTCTTACAGTACATTTTAACTCGGAAGAGGTACAGAATCATTTGTACATTAATTTTGAAAATATATTAAAACCATTTGCAGCTTTCTTATCCCTAATGTTAACAATTATTCCACACTAGTTTTGGTTTTCATTTTTTATAAATCATTACTTAGTAAAAACATTATAATATAGAGAGAATATTATAAAAATAAATTTGGCAATTGAGTGAAAAAAAGATTATATAGATCGTAATTGTGGCTTATAAAGTCAGAATATATACAATATAATATAGATATAAACAATATAATATAACCTGCAATTCTGAGGGGGGAAAAAGTCAGAATTGAGAGATATAAATGAGCAATTTTGAGAAAAAAAAAAAATCAGAAATGCAATTTATATCTCACAATTCTGACTTTATAAGACACAATTGTGGCTTTATCATCACGCAATTCTGACTTTGTAACTCGCAATTGTGAATTTAGGGTAAAGTGGGGGAAAACTTCCCCTTGGGGGAAAACTAACTCTACATAATATGCATAATATTCTTATTAATAAGTAGGGGTGGGCGATATGGCAAAAATATCATGACTCATGAATTGATCACAAATCTTTTTCATGTTGGTTTTACTATTTTGCCAGTGACGATCAGTACAGTCAAACTAATTCCCTATATATTAAAAAACTAGCCTTACAAGGTAACAAAATATAAAAGAAAATAAGAATGACAGACTTTTGTGGATGAAGATAAAAAATACTAATTTATAAGTTTCTTGTTAAAGCTACTGTATCAAAGAAATTAAAAAAAAGAAAAGAAAAGATAATTCTGTCATTATTTACTCACCGTACAATAAATTTCTTCTGTTGAACATAAATTTTTTTTTTTTTTTTGAAGAAGAATGTGGGTAACCAAACAGTTGCTGGTCCCCAGTGAGTTCCATAGAGGAAAGAAAATACTATGGATGTCAATGGGTACCAGCAAATGTTTGGTTACCCACATTCTTCAAAATATGTTATTTTGTGTTCAGCACAAGACAGAAATTAATACCAGTTTGGAAGTGGAACAACTTTAGAGTGAGTAAATAAAGACAGAATTTATTTTTGGTTGAACTATCCCTTTAAGGACAAGTCGCAGCATGTGTTGTCTGTCCCTTTAAGGCTCTTGCGCGCATCTAATTTATTGACACGCATCCGATTTTCTCTCAACTGTTTACTTTCACTTTACACTTAACCGAAGGTGTAAACCTTGTGTGTATCGACAGTATTAGCAAAATAAGATGCAAATGATAACTTTGTCCAGCAAATGCAGTGTTTGACAGGCTTTTAGAGTGTGTGAGCTTCAGGTGTATCCACTCAGAAAAGCATGTGTCAGACCACGCGGCTAAAATGTTTAACTGGCAAGGCTATAAAACTCTTGCAAATAATGAACTTTTGTGATTGTGAATAACTGCAGTGTTCTGTGAGTATAACTCTACCACTGTGTTAACATGTGATGTGAATGTATGTCGCTTTTGCACTATATTACAATACACGGATATTTCTTCAAAAGCAGATTGTGGAGACCTTTTCATTGTCCACGATCAAAATCGCACACTCCTATAAGAATGTTCATTTCGGACACAGCAAGTGTCACATCTCAAATGTCCAAACCTAATAACAAGAAAGGGGAAGTACCGCAATGGATAACACTCGGACACTGATTGTAACATAATATTCCAAAACAAAAATACTACAACTAAGGGGGGCATGTTATAATTTTCACAAAATTTATTTCAAATTTAATTCAAGCTCTTTCAAGGACCAATATTTGTTTTCAAGTACTTTCCAGGCCTTGAATTCATGTGTCTGAAATCCTTTCAAGTACTTTCAAGGCGCGTGGGAACCCTGACTAGGCCACTAAGGCCAGTATTATATATTTTGTTCAGTTGAGTATTTACAATATTCCAAATGTTTCCAACTATTTGTAAATCATGAGAAATTAGCGATTTTAACCAAGGATACTGTACGTGTCCGGGAGTCGCCTGTCAATGGCGTCATATCCGCATTACCCTCGGTTTCCGAGACAAAGGTTTATGAGACAAAGGAACAACTGTTTGGTTACATTTATAGACAGGAAACGAATTATTGTTATATAGCTCAACATGTTTAGTCTTATTGTTTGAATTTCATTTTCTTGATTTTCCAAGAGTACCATGCTTTTACCATGCCTCAGAAAAAAACCCACTATTGTCAAGTAGCTAAGTAATACAGCATTTTCTCCATCATACAATACATTTTAAAATTAATTGCATGCCATTTATCAGCACAAGCCATCCAGCATTTATTAATATGATACTCTAATACCGATCTAACTTACTGCAGTGTGCAACAAGTGTCTCTCAGCAGCCACCGAGCGAACGCACAGAATAACGTTATAACATCATTTTCGGCGACTGCGACATAATAAAAGTTCCGCTGCTCGCAAGGCGTGTTGTGTTCGTCTCTCATTAGCAATCGCTCCACCTCTGCTTCATACTACAGTAACGTTAATAATCTCATCCATGAACATGATTTCTGCCCAAGTCCTATCCCAGTTCTCTTCCACTGGCTGTGAGGTGAAGACGACATCTCCAATGATTCCGTGCTCATACTCGACGTCATCAAGCTACGCCTTTGTTTTGAATAGGCGACCTCTAGTGGCAAAAAATCTACATATTGTAGCTTTAATTATGCCACTCTCCTTAATGTTGTCAAGCACTGAAATTACATGAAATCATTATCCAGAAGTTACAACATTTTCTATGAATTTAAATAATATTTGTAGTGGATGCGGTGCTTTTGAACACTTTTCCTATGGCATGCTGTGTTTAAATGTTTTAAAGGAACACTCCACTTTTTTTGAAAATAGGCTCATTTTCCAACTCCTCTAGAGTTAAACAGTTGAGTTTTACCGTTTTCGAATCCATTCAGCCGATCTCCGGGTCTGGCGGTACCACTTTTAGCATAGCTTAGCATAGTTCATTGAATCTGATTAGACCAATAGCATCTCGCTCAAAAAAAATGACCAAAGAGTTTTGATATTTTTCCTATTTAAAACTTGACTCTTCTGTAGTTACATCGTGTACTAAGACCGACGGAAAATGAAAAGTTGAGATTTTCTAGGCCGATATGGCTAGGAACTATATTCTCATTCTGGCGTAATAATCAAGGAACTTTGCTGTCGTACCATGGGTGAAGCAGGAGCAATGATATTACGCAGCGCATGTGACCCCCTGCTTGCACAGGGAGCGTGCCTTGCAACCATGGAGACATTAGTGAGAGACGCTGCGTAATATAATTGCGCCTGCTTCACCCATGGTACGGCAGTAAAGTTCCTTGATTATTACGCCAGAATGAGAGTATAGTTCCTAGCCATATCGGCCTAGAAAATCACAACTTTTCATTTTCCGTCGGTCTTAGTACACAATGTAACTACAGAAGAGTCAAGTCTTAAATAGGAAAAATATCAAAACTCTTTGGTCATTTTTTTGAGCGAGATGCTAACGGTCTAATCAGATTCAATGAACTATGCTAAGCTATGCTAAAAGTGGTACCGCCAGACCCGGAGATCGGCTGAATGGATTCGAAAACAGTAAAACTCAACTGTTTAACTCTAGGGGAGTTGGAAAATGAGCCTATTTTCAAAAAAAAAGTGGAGTGTTCCTTTAACTACAGCGAGGATTGCTTGGCACATGATAATTCCACTATAAGTCTTCTAAATATCATGTTTTGAGAAAATATTTTCAAGTGAATAATGATCAATGATGCGCATTTACTTCGTCTAAGCAGATGGCTTAGCAACATAATGACATAATGACAGACACTGAAGGAATCGCTCAGTGATCTTCCGACGAGTAGCTACTGTACACAGTACTGTACAGCCTCTGCTGAATGCTGGTGTGCTGCTAGTGTCGTTCACAGACAGACAGTAGCCTAAAAATAACCCATTTCATGGTCTTCAAAAATATTATGAAAAATATCATTGTATTTGAAGAATAAATTTTGGAAGGATAGGATAGAAGGAGGATAGGAAATAGTAAGATAGGCACATTTTATTTTTAAAATGTTTAAGGACTACCTGTTTCCATTAAAAATATATTAACATCCTAAAATGTATGTTTACCTTATAGGCAAAATTGCAAAAAAATATATATATATATTTTTTTAAACAATTAAAATTACTATTTAGCCAGTGGAAAAGTATGAGAATAACTCTTCATTGAAAACTTTCCCTGAACAGTATTTTATAAAATTTTGATTTATTTTTTTCTAAAACTAGACAAGGATAGTGAAAGATTTCTAGCAATAAAATGTGATGGCATTTACAGTCATATTTTCCTAATGTCTTGTACCGTTAAACACGGTGTCACGTGGATGGGAATATACATGGAAATGATATGCAGATGACGTAATGCATAGTAAAACTAGGTGTTGTAAGCTCCATATATGGAGATGCATGTACGCACAATCTTCCGCTGACTGGGTTTATAAAAGGAATTTTTTGCACAGGTTCTGGCACAAGCAAGATTATAAATCTGAAAACTTTTGTACGTATGCAAAATCTGACTTGTATGCGTACACACACTTTTAGGATGAAATCTATGGAAAGTTTTATACATAAGGCCCCCAATCTGTTCATTAAGGCTTGTGCATAAAAGCAACCTAATAAAACTAACAGCTGAGAATGAGATAGATCTAACAATTGCCTGTAAATAAAGAACAGAAATAAATGCCCTTTAAACTAAATGCACTTTCATATGACTCACACATTTCATATGGAGTTAATGCACCTTGAGCATCATGTGCCGCTTTGACCTTCACACAAAAAACATGATAGCAAAAAAACAAAAACGGTTTTACAAGGTTGCTATGAAACAAGAGAGTGGGAAGTAGGGCTGGGCGATATAGCAAAAAAAATATAACAATAATATTTTTTTTTCATATTAATCGATGAGATTTTTCACAACATATAATCTGATAATCCTACTCAGTTGAGCGCATAAGTTTTTTTATGCACATTTTTAGAATTTATGCACATTTTGGCGTTTCCATCCAGCGTTTTTTTATGCAGTCCCAAAATGTGCATAAAAACAGGTGGATGGAAACATAGCTAATGTAAATTTTTGACTGTGCAAGCATGCTTTTTCTGCCTTGATACAACTGAAGTTAGGTTGCCCTGTAACTTATTAAAATAGTAGCAACAAACTTCTCAAATATTTGAAGAGGTACAAACTTTACGAAAAAAACGTTCACTGTTAGATAAAAAATAGTTTACAAAAATATTAATTAAGGTGGTTTTATATCTATAAAATGATTTAGAGGTAGAAATTTGAGTAAAAAGTGCACAATGTAAACATTGTAAACCAGTCATTATGCTGCACATATTAACACGGAACTGCATTTTTGTACTCTTGTGGGACAGTACCTTTTCAGGTGATAGAAAAAGTTTGCAGTGTTTTCTGCCTTGGTTGGAACCGACCGGCGGCATATTTTGACACAGAATGCATTTTTTTCATTGTTTTTCTATGTAAACGTGCTAGATTGACCATTGTGCTCACATCTTTTGTCAAGTTTGGGTATCTGCAGGTCAAACTAATGGGCATGCCTGTAGCAACTCATAATGTAATAACTGCACATAATGTAATAAGTATTACATAATTATTGTAATACAATGTTCATAATGTAATAATTTTCTCAAAATGTAATAAAATCTTGAGCTCATAATGTAATAATTTTTACATTATGAGAAACGTATTACATTATAAACTCACCAAAAACATGTCATATTTTCATAATTGTAATAGCTTTTAAAACATAAAGAAATAGTATTCCCTTACAGTACATTTTTAAAAATCTAAATCCAGTCTTATTAAAAAATCCACCAGATTACTGATACTACTACTACTATTATTATCATTATCATTATTATTATTAATTTAACTACTACTACTTGTACTTCTTGTATACATACGGTATACACACTGTTAAATGACAAACAGTGTTAAATACCAACACTGTGTAAAAATGTTGTAAAACCCCCCATAGTATCAATATAGCAATGAGGTAGGTGTGTGTGTTGCACTACGCAGGTAGTTTAAGACTGGATTTAGAAAGGTAGGGGGCACGCCAAAAGGTCTTTACAACTGGTCATGAAAACTGCCTGTTAGGGTGTGGGGTAGGGTTGGTCTCTGTTGTAGCACTGTGTACGCCTGTTATGACCTACAGCTATCCGTCTCTCTTTTATAGCATCTCGTGCATGACGGCATACTAAAAACACAGCACTCAAGTTAAAAGAAGTTAAAAACAAGTCTCAAGAGCTTGTGTTTTTGTTTTGTTTTGTTTTGTTCCACTGATTTTCGTCTGCCATTTTTTTTATTTTTTTTTTTTTTACAGCAAAATGCATTTTTGCGAAGAGGCCCTTAATCTGTGCTTTTATTTTTTTTTTTTTAAAAACCACACAAAACACTTACATATAATTGACATTGTGTTGCCTTTTTTTTTATTTTATTTTTTTATAATTTTCTCAGCTTTGGAAGGTAACGTAAGTTAGGTTTCCCTCGCCAGCTCCCTGCAGACTGACTCGCTGTTGTTGCATTTATTTTTGCTGTTTAATACACTGGTGATTATCCATATCTAGTAAAAATGTCCAGAGCTTATCATCAGTATCGGCATGAATTTTACTGAATATCAATATGATATCGCCCAGTCTTAGCGGAAAGATCTCAGTATGATATCGCCCAGTTTTAGCGGGAAGTGTGCAAAGTTAATGGTAAAAACAGTGATTGCAAATGCAGTGATTTCATTTTAGTTTAATATGGTTTGAACTTTAAGTGTGACGTCATAACAGTGCCAAAGGTCATGTGAAAGGGCAATTAAGACATTTTTAATCGACTAGGAATACTTGTTCCCATAAAATGCCATGAATCTAAGTGATAATGGATTTTTGTAGGGATCAATCCTGAAACCATCTGGTTACCTCTTGAATAAACTTCCAAATGAAAAAGCCAACAGGCAGATGTACTCACTGAACTCTTGTGAGCGCTCTGCTCTGTCTGCACGGTGAACACCGACAAGTCTCCATTCAGAATGACATCAGCCAGGGAGTGGACGAGCGGCTGGTAGTGGATGATTAGGAACACCTATGACAGTCGGGGGAACATATGTCGTCACTTGACCACATGTGTGCAGCTCACACTGTGTGTATCATGGCTAATCTACTCATTGCAAGTCTCAGCAAAACCAAAGTATGTTTCTATACCTGTGACAGCAGGTAGAGTGACACCTGAGGGTTGATCTTACGATCTTCAGACTGGAACAAAAAAAAGATTGTCATCATGTGGCATGTAAACAAGTTGGTTTGGGGTGGAAATAACCAGAAATGACATCACCATGCATGGATCACTACTATACACTACCATCCAAAAGTTTAGGGCAAGTAAGTATTTTTTTTTTTTTTTTTGAAAGAAATGAATACTTTACAGCAGCATTAAAAAGCACAACTGTTTTCATCACAGGAATACATTTTAAAATATATCAAAAAAAGAAAACTTTCAACTTTAAATTGTAATAATATTCACAATATTACTGTTTTTACTGTATTTTTGATCAAATAAATGCAGCGTTGGAAAGCATAAGAGACTTCTTTTTTAAGAAACATTAAAAGAATCTTACCAGCCCCAAATATTAAATGGTTAATTTTTTTTATGTCTATATTTGCAGTGCAGTAAGCATGTGTGGTAACACTTTATTTTAAGGTCTTTTAACTAGTTGCTTATTAGCATGCATATTGCTAGAATATTGGCTGTTTATTAGTACTTACTGTACTTATAGTCACTTTTGTCCCAATAAACTCCTAATTACTGCTTATTAATAGTTAGTAAGGTAGTTGTTAAGTTTGGGTATTGGGTAGGATTAAGGGATGTAGAATATGGTCATGCAGAATAAGGCATTAATATGTGCTTCATAAGTACTAATAAACAGACATGTGTAGTTGTGTCCTCACCTGCTCTTGGCTGACCAGAGAGTACACGTAGAGGGGCAGGAACAGGCGATTGAGCAGGTGGTCCGTCAACACGTCATTGAGAAACTCACAGTTGATGATGAGGATGTCGTTCAAATAGTGGAGATGGTCCAGATGCTCGGCTACCAGATCGCTGAGTTTTCCTCTGTTTTTATGTCTGATGAGAATGGATATAGATGGGAAAATGTGCAATATATTCTAATCATATATGTTCATGAGCAGGCTATGTTTTGAATTCAGATGGTTTAGTAAATGAATTCCACAGTGAACAAATGTGGTCTATAGTGACACCTAGTGGTGCGGAGATGAACCGCACATTAAAAAAAGTGTCATGAAAACCTTACTCTTCATCAGTCTGCACACACTTGTCCAGCTCGATGACGTGGCTTCCAATGAACCAGACCAAATTGGAGAAGTACGGCACGGCCGTTTTGTCCCGGATGTAGTGTAGCATGTGCTGGTTGTCCACTGCAGGGCAGGACCAAAAGTAAACACGATTACTCAAGAACAGGCAGAGGGATCAGGTAACAGCCACAGTGACGTGGGAAAGGAACTGTGAGGTTTAGTATAACTAATAACACAACAGCAACAGACACAGTGATTGAAAAGTGAAAAAAGGTTAATTACAGAGCAATGTGCAATGTCATTGGTCAGATGTTGGAGGGTTACGTCAAATGATGTTGTCTATGCAGAGTCGCTAAAGGAAGCTAAATTGGACTATATTTTATCCTATGCAATAAACAAGTCCTGTACTAAGCATGCTGAGAGTATTAGATGTTGCAAAATGTTTTTAAGCTTGTAAAGGTGTACTATGCCATAAAATAGTAGGAAAAGAATAGGGTTTGTCTTGTGGGGTTTGGAATAATTTGAGTTGATGGATGGACTATAATAAGTTGATCCAGGTTTATGGATGCTATAATGATCTGTTAAAGGACTAGAGGATGCTCAATGAACCTCAAGGATCTTTTTTAAGAAAAAAAATTAAAACACAAAAATACAACTGACACTGCCAAATATCACCAAAGCCAAAAGAGGGTTTAAATAAAAGCACCAAAATTAGTGTATTTTTAACTATTATCAGGGTGTGAATTGCAAACCTGTGTACACAGACAAAAGAAGCAACTGTGTTTAAAAAAAAACAATTCAAGAGAACATGCAATACAAGTGGCACAAGAAAGTTCTGAATTTGACCAACTTACATGACACTGGAATAAGGCACACAGGAGTCACCATAGAGGGAGAGGGGAAGAACAGACAAAGGATTAAACAAGATGAAGGGACCGAGCTAGTGGAGCTCTGGGCCCTAGAGGCCAAAAGATGAAACAATCACACCACCTAGTGGCTGGTACTAAACCTGCACAAAAAAGCATCTGGAACCAAGAACAGCCCAAAAACCAACAGACATATTGACCAGTCATATGAAGCTGCCAGGACATGCTAAAAAGCAAAGGTAATCCATAACACCCAACTGCTTATTCTGACAATCAGAGATTTTAACTGCTTCATTGCGATTAATTCGGTGCATAGAATAATTATGCATGTGATCTGCCATATCAAGAATGTCAATTGTACCCCATGTGGCCACAGAGTATTCAAAGTATTCAAACACTTAAGCGACACGTAAAAATAAATGAACGTCATCGCATTATATAAAACAAAAAATATGCATAGTATATCTCCCATTGAAAAGTTGGGGGGCAGTAACTTTTTTAATGTTTACAAAATAAGTCTCTTTACGCTTACTATGTTTGCATTTATTTGACAAATTCAGCAAAAACAGTAAAAATGTGTAATATTATTACAATTTAAAATAATAATGCATTCTGTTTTAATATATTTTAAAATGTAATGTATTCCTGTGATGGCAAAGCTGTATTTTCAGCATCATTACTCCAGTCTTCAGTGTCATATGATCCTTCAGAAACCATTCTAATATTATGATTTGCTGCTCAAAAAACATTTCTTATCATTATCAATGTTGAAAATATTGTTGTGCTGCTTCATATCTTTGTGGAAACCGTGATTTTTTTTTTTTTTTCAGGATTTTTTAATAGAAGGGTCAAAAGAACACCATTTGAAATCTTTTGTATCATGTCTTTATTGTCAACTTAATGCGTCCTAGCTGAATAAAAGTATTAATTTCTTTAAAAAAAAAAAATGACCCCAAACTTTTTAACGATAGTTCAATACAAACTGATATTCAAGTCATAAATTATAACCAAATGATCATGGGACCCCACATTTTTTGTAGTTGACCTACCTATGAAACAAAATCTGTAATCTGTAAGAGTATCAATGGCACATAGGCATTTTGTTTCAGAGCAGGCCTACATTTGTCAAATGACTGATAAGTAAGATTGTTTTTTCACCTATACCTATTTTATGCATAAAATATAACAATAAGTGGCCTTTATTTTAAAGAAATAAGGTTGTTTATTTAATGCAATGACATTCATACATTTTTAAGTGTTGGCTACATCTCCAAATATTATTTGGGGCCACTGCATGCACATTAACGTCAGTAACATGCACCAATGGTAGTTTGACCAAAATACTTCAACAATCTCCACAGGCACTGATTGTTTAGCTATAAGATGAACTGCAATCCAAGGGTAAGCACCAAGCAGATAGAAAGAAATGTTAAGTCAGTTATTCAGGAAGGGAAGAAGGATTCATGTAAAGCTCAAGCCAGAGAAACAGATCAGCGAAAGCCCTTTTGTCTTCAGCACATGACCATACCCAAGTGAAACCCCAGTGTGCCCGTGCATGTGTGTAGAGTCAGCAGCGATCGCTAAATGTAAGTGTGCGTTACTCACGGATGGCGGAGAGCAGCGTCAGCATGCCCATGCATCAGAGGCATGACAGAGATTGACAGCAGAGAGAAGGATCGTGCGGCAGCAGCAGCTGAGTCAGGGCTCTACTCACCTTTGTACACATTGAGTGTGATAGTCCTGACCGCGATCCTGACCATGCTCTCTGGGTGGTTGAAAAACTTAATGGCCTCCGTGTACAGGGCAAAATCATTAGTGTGCTAGAAGCATGGGAGACAGAGAGCGAGGCCATCAGCAAGGAGGATTAGCTCAGAGAGAGGAGAACTGCAACTAGTGACATTACACAAAACCTGTACTTTAATTCTCCTATGTGAATCCGGGACATCTGCAAGAGCAGAAGAAATGGATGCATAACTTCACTGAAATTGAAAAGCGTCCCTGAATGGAATGCTACTGGCTACTAAACAGGTTCAAAATGTATCTAATCTAATCCTTGATATATGTATATCACTTCAGTAAAGTTGTGATTTTCATCTTAATTTAGTACTGAAAATTTCAGGTAGTGACAAGTGCATTTACATTAACCCTCTACAGCACAGCGTTACCCTCAGGCAACGGAAAGTTTTCTTAAGCCCTATGTTTAGTAAATTTTTCTTTAAATGATTACAACCAATTAGAAAGGTCGAGAAAGTACCAAAGAACAATCCAGTAAGGTGTGGAAGTCACTATCAAGCACCATTTGAAGGTGGGACATCCTGTTCTGACACATGGTCACAGGAACACATGGCGTGGGAAGAAGGCAAGATTATTAGGGCCCCTATTGTAATTGCTCAGTCAATTATTCTTCTTCTCCGAAATGAATCGCATTTTTGAGGGCCTAAACATGCTCGAAAGCTCATGAAACTTTGCACACGCATCAGAAGTGCTGAAAATTTACATCTGATATGGGTTTCAGTATTAGGTGTGGCAAAATGGCTCGATAGCGCCACCTACAAAATTTCAATTAAGCGCCATTCGCGCTATGTTTCACGTACGTGTATGAAATTCGGAAGACACATGTAACAGCCCAATACCTACAAAAAAGCCCTCTAAAAACCCAACAGGAAGTGAGATATTTTGAATTTTCTCTGCAAACTTTTTGAAGTTTTTGCCATTTCCAGACATTGTACTTTAACAAACTCCTCCTAGAGCTTTAATCAGATCTAGGTCATATTTGGTCAGTCTAATCTAAAGGCCTTTGTGACGTTAAAGTGCGAAGATCCAGAGTTTTCACTGAATGGCGTGTCCATGGTGGCCTGGCAAAGTTTGATGTTTCGCCATGAAACAGGAAGTTGTTGACAACTTGGGCATACAATGTCCGATCTGCCCCAAACTTCACATGAGTCCTGACTTGAAGACATCTACAATGCAATATTCAGTTACAGTCATAGCGCCACCTGCGGGCAACAGGAAATTACATGTTTTACACTGTGATTAACTCCTCATAGAGATTTAGTCAGATCAACATAATATTTGGTCAGTCTAATCTTAAGGCCTTAGCGATGTTACATTGCAAAGATCTTGAGATTTCACTGAAGAGTGTGTCCGTGGCGGCCTGACAAACTTGATGTTTCACCATGAAAGAGGAAGCTGTTGTAACTCAGGCATACAGTGTCCAATCTGCCCCAAACTTCACATGTGTGATAAGAGTCCTGGCCTATAGACATCTCTATGCCAATATTCAGTTAGTCATAGTGCCACCTGCTGACAACAGGAAATGGCATGCTTTGCACAATAATTCACTCCCAGAAACACATTTAAATATGCCATGAAGTACCAAACATACTAGAAACACATTAAATCATGCAACACTTGGCTAAGTGCTAAAGTATGCAATTAATGCCACGAAACAGGAAGTTGTTGTAACCCAGGCAAACAATGTCTGATCTGCTCCAAACTTCACATGATTGATAATAGTCTTAGCCTGAAGACATCTACATGGCAATATTCAGTAATAGTCAAAGTGCCACCTGTTGGCAGCAGAAGTGTGGCACGTCGAAATGACTTTGCCATATTTCAACTGTATTTACTCGCTTACATGCATGTCGCCCATTGTTCAGTTCTCCTAAGGCCAACGGGTGGCGGTGAGCCCGGGTGTGAGGGCCCTTTCATCGCTGCTTGCAGCTTTAATTTGCTTTAGTAATCTTATTTAAAATGACATCAACTGTACATAAAAAAATATGTGTGTGTATATGAAGGTGTAGAGAAGATTTTTTGTCAGGTTTTATTAATTTTTTTTATTTTGCATGTTCAGAAATTTAGTTTTTCTTTTCGTAGCCTCAGGGCAACGTTGTGTGATAAGGGGTACTTTTCGAGGAAGTTTTGGACAATACCTCACATTTGCCATAATGTGTTATAAGAAGATGCAGGTTTCCTGTGTGTGCAGGAACACCCAAAGTGATGTGCAAAAATTGTAGCATACACCACTATTTCACAGCAGAGAAGAACTGCTTTTTGAAGTTTCGTATGAAGTGAAATCTTATTACATGAAGTACATTATATGGCATGACACACTACATGATACAGACCTATGCATGTATCAAATTCAATATATCAATGTCTTTCAAGTGTTTTTCCTTTTAATGATTTCTTGACATTTAAAAAAAAAAAAAAAAAAAAAAAAAAAAAAAAAAATTGTGATTTTGATGATAATTTTCTCAATGATTCTGTACCATTATTGCACAATGTTGCCCTGTTTTTGAAAGCAGTCCTTTATGCTCACCATTTATCACACCATTTATTTGATAAAAAATACAGTAAAAATATTGATATACAATTTAAAATAACTGTTTTCTATTTGAATGTGTTTTAAAATGTAATTTATTCCTGTGATGTCAAAGCTAATTTTCAGCATCATTACTCCAGTCTTCAGTGTCACATGATCCTTCAGAAATCATTCTAATATGATGATTTGCTGATCAAGAAACATTTATTATATTTCTGTGGAAACCATGATATATTTTGGTTACCCATGCTGTTATTATGGTGTGGAAAAAATATATTGATGGCTCTAATCAGTCTCAAGGTTTAGACATAAGAATGATGAAGAAATGTGAAGCAATGTGAAAATACAGAAAAAATACAAACTAGCTAAGAAGTAGTAGGTAGGACGCAATATTTTTGACTATGTTTGCAGAACATCTTCGCAACTTGCCACATTAAGGCAGAATTCTACTGATGTGCGGTGACAGGTATACCAGATATTGGTAACACTTTACAATAAGATCTCATTTGTTAACATTAGTTAATGTATTAAGTAACATGAACTAACAATGAGCAATACATTTGTTACAGTATTTATTAATCTTTGTTAATGTTAGTTAATAAAAATCCATTGTTCATTGTTTGTTCATGTTAGTTCACAGTTCATTAATGTTAAAAAATACATTTGATTTCCATAATGTATTAGTCAATTTTGAAATTAATATTAACTAAGATTAATAAATGTTGTAGTATTGTTAACTACTTTAGTTAACGTGAACTAATTAACTAATGTTAACTAATAAAACCTTACTGTAAAGTGTTACCCAGATAATTTAGGGTTAGGGTTAATGTGGCTCATCCAATAAGATTTAGCACTGTTTTTGTAATATTAGTTTACTTTTGTTTATAAAACGGATAGTTACGGCCCTTGATTCTGATTGGTTGAGCCGCGTTCGAAGCTGTTGTAAAATTCTCGAAAACATACAGCTGACCGCATTACATAAGTATCACTGCACCACTGATTGTGTATTTTGCTGCGTCTGTCTTAGCAACCACTCTTAGCAATGTAAACATATGTTTGTTCTCTATTGATTTTGTTCACTGAAGCTTACTGCATTTTATGTAGAAGAGTATTGTAAGAGAGATATCGAGTGACTGAGTGTATTACCTGCATTCAGATTTAGCATTTTCCTTCAGGTCAGTCCTATGTTCATAATAAAAGTCAGTTTGAATGTCCGCTGCGATCTTGTCCTTTTAACATTTAATGGGTTTCCCCGTGCCCTGCTGACACTGACAGCGCTAGTCAAAGCATTTGTCATTTGAGTCTTGTTCCGTGTTCACAACAAGTTTCGGTAACACTCATTAAACATTAATTAATGTATTAACTAATATGAACTAACCATGAGCAATACATTTGTTACTGTATTTACTAATCTTCGTTAACGTTAGTTAATGAAAATACAGTTGTTCATTGTTTGTTCATGTTAGTTCACAGAGTATTAACTAATGTTAACAAGATTTTAATAATGTATTAGTAAATGTTGAAATTAACATTAACAAAGATTAATAAATGCTGTATAAGTGCAGTTCATTATAAGTTCATGTTGACTAATGTAGTTAAATAATGTTAACTAATAAACCTTATTGTAAAGTGTTACCCAAGTTTCAATATAAAAGTCTTTGCGACTGAGTGACTCCCTCATTGTCATCTAATGGCGTAATAATGTAACTTCTGTTGCTGTTCACAGTCAGGGACTTTTTTTTATATATATATATATATATATATATATGGCGAATATATATGGCGAAAATGTCGATAAATGACATAATACCGCAATTAGAATATTCATCATGTCATTGTTGTATTCGCATTCTGCCAAGTGTCAGCCCTTTACATTTGTTTGCTTCTCCGCTGCTACCCTTTTTGCTCACTTAATATATTTTAATACTGCCAAATTCCCAATAAAATTGTTTCAACTATTTATTTTTGTTGTCAGACAATATGAAATGGTGACTGAAACGCGGCCTATTAAGACTACATGCAGGCCTCGACATAGCCTTGTCATGTGCTTGTCCTTTGGACAAGTCGATCGGTCATTCACTTGTACGAGTAAAACAGTTGCTTGGTGTAAATATAAATTTATTCTGAAGCAATATCCTTTCAGAATACTGCAGCTTTGACATATTTAAATCTGCTGTATGATCATCATCATCTGACATCTTTAAATTCATGTTGTATGATTCATGTAAAATGATTCATCTTTCATTTTAAATTCTTAAATTTGATCAATCAATTCAATTAGAATAAGACACTAAGGGCTGTTACCAATCAAATTAAATCATTTACAACAATAAAAAAAAAAATACAACTGTATTAAATAATGTTATGGGATTGTTTTAAATATTTTTTGAAAATACAAGTAAGAAATGTTGGGTGGGAAATGATACTTTTAAAAATTGATGACCGTCTTAATAAGTGAGTCATTGATATTCGTTCAAACGATTCGTTACAATGGCTGTTTCATTCAAAAATGAGGCAATTGTTTATGAATAGGTCATTGAATCTTTGAACCGATTCTTTCAAAACGCTGAATCATTCAGTAATGAAATCAGTGTCACGTTTTTAATCGTGATTGTATTCAGGAAAACAGCATTGGTCGTGTGATTTTGCTTAACTGTATCAAGTTATAAAAACTCCATTTTGAATCAGGCTCCTTGTCAAGCCGGGCAAGTCAAATTCTCTTTCACTTGCCCCTTCAAAAAATCCATTTATCCCGGACTAATTGACAAGCGTTTGTGTCGAGCCCTGACATGTTAAACCAGCGCTAAAATCCTGATTTATAATAGAGACGTTGTCTGACAAAATCACCATACACATAATATAAAGACATTTAATGTGATTTTGGCTATATATACACGTAAAATGATCACTCGGGTTAGAAGCAATAGTATTCATTTGTTCTCTGACAGAGCGCACACTCGCACAGCCTCAACTGAATGCGCTGCTCCTCTCAGCCACTCACTGAACAGCAGACGCAGAGAGAGGTGCGCCTGCGGCAGGAAAGCAAGATCTCGCGCTCGTGCGCAGTACCGGGGGGTCTCGGAAGCTAGAACAGGTTAACAAGTCGCTATATTCGTCACAATGCGCTTTCTTGGAAAAAAAAGTCGCAAAAGGGGTCTGAAAAGTCGCTAAGTTGGCAACACTGATGCAGCTTTCCGTCTCCAGGCCACCGCTGTCCAAACCGGCGTTACGGCAATTTTGCACCGGCCGGAGGCAATTACCAAACTGGTTCCGCGTGTGTATCACACCAATGTACATATTTTGCGACAGCAAATCAAAGTTATTAATTATGAAGGCTATATTCAAAATAAACTGGTAGTATTATTTTTCTAAAAAATTTAATGCCTGTATAAAAGGCCTTAATTTCGCAAAATCCATTTAATGACTTTTAATGCTTTTTAATGCCCCGCGGATACCCTGATTAATACATATTTTTTGGCTTTAATATTTGTGGTAACCGTTTTATACTCCGCTCCGCGTCGTGCCTAACAATGCCCCTTAGCCGTTATAAATTCACTGTAAACCACGGCTTCACGGGGCTTATTGCTTTATTTTAAACCCAAGAGTTACATACTGTGGAGCTGATTTAATGCTGATGCAAGACTTATCTATCATTTGCTATAAATGTTATCTTTTTGTTAGTGTCCATGAAGCTCCAAATAAAAAGAGAAAATAATCAAGTGAGATTAACTACTCTTCATTTGTAAAGTGTTTAATCCTTCATACAGTGATATTTTTATGCTGTGAAAGAAGATTCAGATCATTCATTTACTAATAACATGTCTTTGTTTGCTACATTAGTTCCGTCAGCAATGCCAGTGAAACTCCTTCCATGTTTACTGTTTACCACGGGATGCCAAAATGTTGCTATGGTTAATCACTATCACAACCATAATGAGTTCAAAAGAGACTCGTGTGGCTCCCCAAGCAACTAAATGCAGTTGTCACTCCCAAAACTTTGCTTTGTTAATGTCATTCAGATACATTACACTGATCTGAGCTTATATTCTACATTCAAGCTGATTCTATAAGCTTCATTAGTCTTTAACAGTTGGTAGTCTTGATATTTTTCTGTAAGTGGCATGTAACATGCATTGGTTTACATGATACTTTAGCAATCTTCAATTTTACATTAGGAGATTGTATTTGCAAACAGTGCAGCATCAGCTCTCTCATAGAGCGAATCCTTCCACGCAGGCCCTCTCTATTCCTGACACCAACGATTAACAGCATCAAAGGTGCCACGGAATAAAGAACACATGAGGGTTAAATACAACCATTTACAGTACACCAATAACTTTCCCCTATACAAATGAGCCCTGAAAAATTTCCGTCACCTTCCAATCCACATAAAACTGTTGTAAACTTACAGCTGGCCTGCATATGTCCAAAATGAAAGAACATAATTGCTGAAGCTGGATGAACACACAGGAAACACGGTTTTACAAAGTCACTGTGAATGGTTAGATCTTCCTGGAAGTGGTCTGCTAAACATGATGCGAGCCCACAAATAAAAGCCCCTCTTCTGCTTTCAGTACAGTCATTTGAAAAATGACAGTTGCCCAAGTAAATGCACCTTACCTCATTGTAGAAGAAGTGCACTGTGTGGTTGTTGAGTTTCAGAGACAAAGTCTTCAGAAAGGAGATGTAGTAGGCCATAATTTCCTCATCAGAAAAGTCAAATTTATGCACAATGATGGAATTAACATGGTTATTTGACAGCAAGTAATCTAAAACGGAAAGGAACAATATATTAAATGGTCAGGACATAAACATCAAATTAGAATTTGAACTTTGTCCGGGGTTTTACTCACAGAGAGAAGTCTCATGACTAATGTTCTCAAAAAGGATGTTGAGCGTTTGCAGAAGCTGGACACACACATACCGCCCGGATTTCTGCCGTAGTATGTTGAGGAAAAATGCAAACATGTTCTTCTCCAAAAAGAAGCTACGAAGAGAGGATGATGCTTACAGTCATGAAAAATTCGATTTTGTATTTTAGCTGTCATTTTATTGCAAAACTAGCATGTGGAAACACTTAAAATCTGAGAATAACAAAGAGATGTGAAACTCACTCAAAGACAGAGCTGTCATTCTGATCACCCCAGATGAGAATCTCTGTAATGGAGCGAATCGTTTCCACCAGCAGATTTCTGTTGTGATCAGTCACTGTTGTGTTCTTTGTTAGGACATGGTACATGTACCTAAAGAAAAATTAACAATAATAATATAAAAATCTACTTAAATGCCACAAGATATTTCATATTATGCCCATCTAACTTATATATATGTAATGTATTTGAGATCGTAACCACCATAAACCATTTCTGCATAACAGAAAACTACTTTAAGTGATATATTTAATAAGACAGATATAATGTATTTAATAAACTAACCCACCAAATCATACAACCGTATTGTAACTACAGCTGTGGTTCAAAATATAGTGAGCGGTCTACACAGACAGCTTTTTTGGGCAACATAAGTGCATCCCCAATGTCACAAAATGATGTCTTGGTAGGCAGCTCACTAGATTTCGACACCAAGTCTACGACTGCTACACACACAGTTTTGCTCCTATGCGCTCAGTTTAACATCGTAATTAAATTCTGTCAGGCGTAATATAATGTTTACATTTTCTAAACTGACTATTAGTGACATTCCACAGTAATGCCAATCACTGGCTGAATTATAAAGCTAAAACTGCACGAGCTGCGCTAGCGAAATAGCTGCTAAAGGTCCATAAAAACTTACTTCAAATGATCCAAAGAATGAATGTTTTTGGACTTCCCCTGTCCTCCGACCCAGCTCCTTGAACGGCCGAACATTTTTTAGGTGTATTTATTTCACAATATGTATGTTTTAACACAATTTGCTAGGCGAATTGATCCATATCCGCAGCAGTTGAAGGCCCAGAAACCTCACATGAAAACATACCTGTCGACCTATCGCTTATGACAGCCCAAACTTCAGCTCCATATCATTATGGGATTTGTAGTTTATTATTGAAGTCGTCAAAGCGAGTTCGCATCGCTTCACTAGACGATTGCGGACTCAATTTCCCATAGTTCTGTGCGAACGCAACGGTTTTGGTGAAGTCATGAGAAAGCGCCGTTTGTTTTGTTTTTCACGCGTTATAAAGCTTCGTCGTGCCTCTGGATGGTTTTTATTTCTGAATTGTAAACGTCGCCAGCACTTTTAAGAGGGAGTCGGGATATTTTTGTCCTAATGTCAAAGAGCAGCGCGCGGCCTTGGAACATTCAAACATGCTGTTCTTCACTAACTTAACTGTTACTTGCTGTATAGTGGAAACATACATGTGTTGAACGGATCGAAAGGGGAATCCTGCTGAAAAGGGAGTTGCATCACTGCGTTTTTGATTGAAATGGATAGATCCACACTGACCTGTCTCATATAAAGTGTGATTAAATGCTTTTAATTCTTTCAGTCTGTTCAGTGAGAGTGAATTATATGTTTTGGAGTCTATGACACACTCAATTTACTCTCGGTTAGATTCAGTTGAATCACTAATCAACGAGCTTCCATATATGTTTTATCTTGGCCTATTTTTTGTCAATGTCTTAATTCTCTACTATGCCTTTTTAATGGAATACATAGTCCTTAATGTAGGGATAGTATTTTTGCCAGAGGATATGGACCAGGCACTAGTGGATTTGGGTGTTCTCTCTGACCCAGCCTCTATTCCCTATGACACAGACACTGAGCTGGATGTTTTTGAGGGATATCTGGAATAAACTACTATGACTGGCAATCGCAGCCGAAGCTTTTGTGGGGAAGGTGTCATTTGGCTGATTCATTTGGTTACTGGAGAGTCATTGTCAAAAGGAACTACATATCATCTCTGCAGACATAAAAATATATTGCAGTGGTCAAATTATAAAAAAATGGCTTTAAGGAATAAGTAAGTCATATTAAAGGTCAGTTTTTAGATTATGATTCATACTCAAAAATAAATTTGCATTAATTGCTGTGTCTCCACAGGCTGTCCAGGTTCAGGGGACTGACCTGCAAGCAAGCTATCGTGCCACATGGAATATTTACCCGGAACAGATAAGCCGAACGGACTATGTGGTTTTCCATGGAGCCGCCAGTCAGTATCTCTTCAGAGATCAAATTCTGGCACTAACCACTACTGTGGATATAAATATTGCATTAGCCTATTTATTTTTAGTTTGGCATTCAGCACTCAAGCAGGATTCTGTGTCAGCCCTGCAAGGGCTTGTTATTACCTGTAGACAAATCCCTTATTTATAAATGGTCTGCCTCAGCATGGTTTCATTCCCTTTAATGCTATTCAAATAAGCAATACGTCATGAGACAAACAGGGTGTTCTGAATTTTTCTATAAGACTGTCTTTGGAACCTCATATTTGTGACAGCCTGAAAATGATATATTTGAGTTTCAGTTACCCATTCTCTCTCTCTCTCTCTCTCTCTCTCTCAATATATATATATATATTTAATAAATGAGTAATTTCACTTTGTGTTGCCATGGTGTCACATTTGACTTTTAAATATCTGTTGCCAGATTACATAAAACATACTGTGTTAACAGCGGACTACTCTGAGATCCTAACTGGGTCAAAGATTCAGTGAGTGGCCTTGATCAATATCTAGTATAAATCTAGGGTAGGCAATGTTTTTCATAAATACTTTTTGTTATATTGGTTGAAATTCTCTTCGCATCCTGATAGCAGTCAATAATAGAAGCGGTCTAAAAATAAAAAAAATACATATATCTTCTGTGGAAGCCTCAACAACAAAAAATGTTTGTCTAATCATTGCATTCGGTCCGAATGCAATGATAGGTTGTCCTACCTGCCTGTCAACTTATATATTTCCATACCTCCACGCACCATACTCGTGCAGACAAAACACGTCATCAGTGTGTAATTGTAGACATGGTGCGTTCAAAGAAAGATTGTGTCGGAAAGATCGCATTTACATGTTGAACGCACATGAACGCCGTAAACACCAGTGGGAAGCTCAGGATTTTCTTTGAGCCCCGATCCGTACGAGTTAGGTGTGTCAGTAAAAAACGTGGTGGAATACCACAATACTGACCACACAATTTACTAGTGACATTGTCAGACTTCTTTTTATTTACAACAAAATAAGCTAATTGCATGTACAAAATATAATAGCACTGTAATATACTACGATAAAGTTTACAGTGGCTTCCTAAATTAATTAAAAACATAAAAAAGCAAAACACACCTGATGCGCATTCTGCTTTGTTCTTCATTTAGAAAAATAGTAAAAAAAAAAAAAACCCTGCTGTATTTTAGTTGAGAAGGTACACGGCCAGCTTGCTCTGACGAAAGTGACTTTAATGCACCTGATGTAAACACAAACTTCCCAGAAGGACTTAAACGTAGCAACAGTCACCGAGTGCCACAAACAAACGAGAAGGGTCAAATTAATACAAACTCAAGACAATTATAGCTAAAAACCTAACCCTAAACCTTACCATAACCCTACCACTTCCATGAAAATAAAAGTTACTGTAGAGTTTCATAAATAAAATACTTAAAAAACAAACAGGATGACTTACAGCGTCTGGGCCAGTTGTTTAAAAGTAATCTAATCAGATTTCAGCTATCAGATGGGATATCTTGAAATTGGGTTGTTCAAAAGAAAAAAAGGATTATGAAGTCGGATTAGATCATGTAATCCAATCTCGGTTTAGATCTGGATCAAACCTTAAGTTTGTGTTGTTCAAAACTTTTTTGTAAAATTGGAATACCTTTAATCCAAGATATCAGGATTATCCCGATCGCAGCAGAAGGGTGGATTCAGCATTGATTTTAGGAACTTATTTTAATAAAACTTTAAAATAATACAACATTTACATGCAGTATACATACTTATTTTTTGCAATTGATTTGTATGCAGTGATAAAGTAAATAAAGTACACACACATTAGGTTACCTATTAAGTCTTTCAGTGCAGTAAAATAAAAATAATCCTTCAAACAGCTGTTAATGTCAAACAAATATATTTAATTTTAATCTTAATTACAGTGACACAATCATCAGAGATGAACCAGTCAAAAGTAGTTTCTAACAAATGCATCTCTTATTGCATGTATATTTGTTTTTATTTATTTGCTGTGGGTCAGATGAGGGGCTATGGAAACCCTAAAGGGACATGGTGATGTAAAAAACATGAGATGGAAGGAAAAATTATCTTTTTATGCTTTTGCATTCTGTTGCAAATGTTTTGCATTCCTCTGAGAAGCTTTGCATTTGATTGAAGAACTTTTCAGTTCTTTGCAAGCAAACTCAACATTTCTCAGGTGAACGCAATGCAAAACTTTTCTGTGAGAACATGAATAACGTTGATTTTTTTTCCCTCCCATCTCATGTTTTTTCCATCACCATGCCCTTTAGGGTCTCCGTAGGGGTCTGACTGTAACCGAAAATGGAAGGGAATGTTTGTATTGTTTTATTGTGCTGTTTTTTTGTTTCTTCAAATAAAAACACTTAAAGTGACCCCACACTGACTATTCTACCTGTTGTTCTTTACATAGCTAGCAGCCTACATTGTGAAATGTGATCCCATTTAGAGCATTAGTAGCCTAATCTGGATTTGGCAATATGAAAATGTGTGTGTCTGGATTAGGGTGATCCAGTCCGATTTTGCTCATTCTAATCCAGATTAAACTTTTTGAACAACTGGGCCCTGGTGATCTATAGATGTTTTCCACCGAAATTACCCGGAACAATTTGTCCCAGGAACTTTTTCCACCTGGACCTGTTGCTGCGTTCGTTTCCATTGCAGTCTAAAGGCAGGAAGACACCAAGCCGACGGTCGGCCGTCGGGCAGTTTTTGTTCGTCGGCCAACTAAGTTTTCTCAGTGTGTTTCGCACCGTCGGCTAAAGTTGGTCCTCGGCGTTTTTTTTTTTTAAGCCGATCCGACATGTTGAATCGGCGTCGGAGCTCGTCGGTCCGTTGGGCCATCTGACCATTCTGTTCGTCGGTGTCGGCTTGGTGTGTTCCTGCCTTAAAGCTGAATCCCAAATGGCACCCTAATCCCTCACTGTCTTCCTCTGAGTCTGCACTTTCATGACGTAATGCCGCTTTGACTGCCGGGTAAAGTCCTCTGCGTAGCTCGCAAACTTGTGGGCTCAGCGGAAGTGCGCAACGAAGGCTAACCGTTTTCCGGGGACAGTCCCGGTTTTTCGTGTTCTGTCCCCGACTGGAGCTGTCCTCGGAAATGTCCCCGTTTTACAGCTCGTTCCAAATCTTTAAAGTATGTTCTTTTGTGCACTCAATACTTGATCGGCAGGACATATTACAGCAAATGACTTGCTCCTAGCACAAATTACAGCATCACTGAACTGTGGCATGGAAATGATCAGCCTGTGGCACTGCTGAGGCACTATTGAGCCTTCAGATCATCTGTATATTGTTGGATCGACTGTTTCTCATCTATCTCTTGAAAATATCCCATAGATTCAGGTCAGGCATATTGGCTGGCCAATAAAGCACAGTAATATCATGGTCAGCAAACCACTTGGAAGTGGTTTTTGCACTGTGGGCAGGTGCTAAAGTCCTGCTGGAAAAGGAAATCAGCATCTCCATAAAGCTTGTCAGCAGATGGAAGCATAAAGTGCTCCAAAATCTCCTGGAAGATGGCTGCATTGACTTTGCACTTGATAAAACACAATGGACCAACACCAGCAGACGTCACAGCCCCC
Source organism: Ctenopharyngodon idella (assembly GCF_019924925.1). NCBI lineage: Eukaryota > Metazoa > Chordata > Actinopteri > Cypriniformes > Xenocyprididae > Ctenopharyngodon > Ctenopharyngodon idella. The sequence continues at coordinate 26,399,817 of NC_067222.1, forward strand.
CCAAATCATTACCAACTTCAGAAACTTCACACTAGACTTCAAGCAGCTTGGATTCTGTGCCTCTCCAGTCTTCTTTCAGACTCTGGGACCATGATTTCAACATGAAATGCAAAATTTACTTTTATCTGAAAAGAGGACTTTCGACCACTGTTCACTGTCCAGTTCTTTTTCTCCTTAGCCCAGGTAAGATGCTTCTGACGTTGTCTCTGGTTCAGAAGTGGCTTGGTAGTCCTTTTCCTGAGGATGTCTGAGTGTGGTGACTCTTGATGCGCTGACTCCGGCTTCATTCTACTCATTGTGAAGCTCTCCCAAGTGTTTGAATCGGCTTTACTTGACAGTATTCTCAAGCTTGCGGTCATCCCTGTTGCTTGTGCACCTTTGCCTACCCAATTTCTTCCTTCCAGTCAACTTTGCATTTAATATGCTTTGATACATCACTCTGTAAACAGCCACCCCATTCAGTAATGACCTTCTGTGACTTACTCTCTTTGTGGAGGGTGTCAATGATTGTCTCCTGGACCATTGCCAAGTCAGCAGTCCGGGGACAGTCCCGGTTTTTCGTGTTCTGTCCCCGACTGGAGCTGTCCTCGGAAATGTCCCCGTTTTACAGCTCGTTCCAAACAACCCGCAAATACATTGCAAATACGGAGCAATAGTGTAGTGATTATTTTCACCAACAGAGGGAGCGGTGCAGCTACACTACTACACTTGGTCGCGCGCGCGTGCCGCTACTTCATGAAGAACATAACCTGAATTGTTTTGATCCATTTTAAACGTCCCTAGAATTTACGAAGTCAAAACGCATCATTTCCACACACACACACGTCTTAACTATATCACGTGGTGAAGGTAGACTCAGATATGAATATATAAAATAATAATAAAAAATAATAATACACTTGGAACTTTGTGCTTAAAATGTGTCTAAAATGCAAAATAGTTAAAAATAGTTAAAAGTAAAAAAAAAAAAAAAAAAAAAAAAAAAAAGTTGTATAGGGCCTAGAGTATAGCCTAAACAGCTTTAAATGAAAACATTAAATTCAATAATAAATGTTAAAAATATTAAATGCCGTTTTATTTATCTTATCTTTTTATATGTTTGTTGTTTTATTTTTTGTAAAGTGCTTTTGTAAAGTTATACTTTTGTTATAACATAATAGGTAACGTTATATTGTTTTAACCTGCTTTTGCAATGGTTAGGCCTACTATTAATAGTGTAATAGTTTTGGTGAATTGTATTAAAACCAGACCAAAAATCCTAATAATCAAACTAAACCATAATAATTATTAATGCAATAATAATACTAATAATAATAAATGTTTATTGTCCCCGTTTTTTAATTATTAGATAATAACAAATGAGGGAATAAAATAAATAACAAATGAGGGAATAATAACGAATAGGAAAAGTCCCCGGTTTCCATTTTAAAAATCTGGTCACCTTAGCATAGCGTCCGCAAAGGGGGCGCTCGTGAGCACCCTTCTGAAACCTAAAATGATGAATGGGACACCCCACGGTGTCGTGGACTTAATGGACACGCATACGCCCAGCCATTGTAAATCCACAAGACCGAAAGTGCATAGAAGTGTGCCATTTGGGATTCAGCCTTTAGTACTGCAAAGAGCGTGATTTCCCCCCCAAACGGTTCAGCGGATAATACAGCCTGAAACTCGTTGTCGGTCCATCGGTCATATTTTTTAACCTCCATTGTTAATTTGAATAGCAAACAACTCTGACTGCACACACCGCACTTTTAAAATGATGGTTAAAACAAAATGCTGAGTAAAAGTAAAAGTAAAGTAAAACCCCCGAAAGTTCTGGAACTTTAAAAAAAAAAAGTACTACCCCATTAGCAGGTACTTTCTGAGGGGGGGGATTTTTACCCTGAACTTAATTTAGACCCTGGTTCCTGCGGTCAAAACACATCAAGTACCACCCCAAAGTCTATAGTACGTGGGCAAAGTTCCTGCTGTGGAAACACGGCTTGTGTAATACGATCTACATGCCTTATTACTAGGTGGCGATAGTAAAGCTTAAAAAGAGCAGTAGTGATGACAACGGCGATTTCAGAGGGAGGGGCTCTGGTGACATCCAGAATGTTTCATTGTAGGGGGCGTAACTTGTAGTAGAGGAGTAATTTATAGGAGTGTGGTTTGTAGTAATGCAGGACGCAATCGGACACACTTGGAACAAAGAGCAGCCACCTTTTACAGTTCTCCTGAAACAAAACAACGAGCTTATGCTGAGTTAATGTCCTAAATACCGTGATTGAGAGTAGGCAGTCCGTTCTACACGGAGCAGTTCACGTCCTCAGACTTAGATTTATGCGTTTCTATGGCAACACTATCCCAAAATGAATCTGCAGCAGTCAGGTGGTACAAGTAAGAACACATGGAGCTGACTACGACCATTATTATTGTAATGTTCTGTGCTTTGAGACATGAAGTAAGGCCTTGCACTCTGCTATGCGCGTTCGTGTGTTTTGCAGGAGGCGTGGCTTTAGAGAGCACTCTAAAGGCAGGGTGGGATCTTATGTTTCAAAGCTAGCTTGCTAATGCTAGCCTCTCCGAAATTGCCTACCCTACCTTTAAAAACGTGCCAAGTTCTTAGAAATTTGATATTTACATGTTGGTTTCATATGGTTTTGAAAGACCTTTTATAATTTTAAAGAAATGTTTCAATTTAATGATTTGTGGTGTATCCATCAAGTATAAAGTAATTTACATATATTAACATGTTACACATGATGGCTTGTTTAGCATGTATATGTGTAGCAATTTTTCATTCATGAACATCATTAAGTTTTTGGGGAGTTGCACGGTGCACCGCATTACATTTTACAACCTAAACGATAGATAGACAGACAGATAAACATAGAAAACCACAACAAAGCAGCAGCAACAAGTACTTCAAGTTGAATTATCTGAAACTGTCACAATCAAGAAAAACAGACTCATAGAACTCGTTTATTGTAAAAACTCGTTTAGTGCTAAAAACCATATATTCACAAAAATGTCAGAAAGTGCAAGTCAGTCAAATGTAAAGTAAATTCAGTGCGAAAATAGAGCAACTTTTTGAAGCAGCTTAGTGTCCTTCTTGGCAAATATCGATTAACTATTGAATTGTATAGTGAATGATATTCTTGTAAAAAAAAAATTGCTTATTGTAAAAATGTGTCAAAGGGATCTTATTCTTGAATCTTGAAGACGAAGGTGTTCAAAAACTCCATATGGAATGCAGTCATTCCACAGCCTAATGAGGGAGAAGAAAAAACAAGGTTTTTTTTCATATCATTAAAAAGCATTTAAGTTGCATAATGATGAATAACAATGGGCGTAATGTAATCTTAGTAAATCTGGTCAGAATTTGGAGATGAACTTTGACTGTCTTAACACCTAACTGTGTTGGCAATTAGATTTGCAAGATGTTTCAACTAGCTCAAATGTGGTGCTTAGTCTTGAGATACTAGTATCTGAGACCTGATACAAGAAAAATGTTATGCGTGTAAAAGTTCATGTACTGACCTATCAGACCACTACATCAAAATAAGTCACAAATGATGTTAAAGATTAAAGACTCACTCCAAAGACTTCATTCCAGTGCAGTTTTTCAGAGCAGCACTGAGCTTTGTAGCTCCAATGTCTGTGAACTTGTTGAACTTAATACTGAAAGTAAATAACAAGAAATGCATTTATATAATAAAATTATATTTCTTACATTTTATTTTAAGAGAAAGAAGAGAAATCTAATGTCAAAAAAGAGAGACTAAGATACTTAAATTACCGAAATGAAATATTTTTTTCTTGTTGAATAAATCTATTTATGAGGATTTAACTCAATTTGTACTTACTCCAAGTCCTGCAGGACTTTCATTTCTGGTAAAGCCAAAGCCAGGTGTTCTGCTCCAATGTCAGCAATCGCATTTCCATAGAGACTAGAAGTGAGGAAAGTGGAATAACTGTGTCAAAACAGTAAGGTTTTTGTAAACATTTCCAAAAGTCAGCTTTTATTTAATAAGGTATTTCCGTACCTGAGGGTCTGTAGAGAAGGGATGGATGCCAGACCTTTAGCCAGTTTCTCCACACCGGCATCTCCAATGAAGTTTTGAGACAGACTGAGTAGTGGAAAGATCGGAAAAGTTCAGTTGTGACACAGTTCCTTTACAAGTTATAACTGTGTGAAAAATGGATTCTTCATGGACACTATATGCGTCATATTTAAGGGAATAAATGTTTCAAAACTTACTTTAGCAATTTCAGACATTTCAAAAAATTTAAAACGCCTGATAGCTTCTCAGCTCCAGAGTCTCCTATTTGGTTTTTCTCAAGACTGAAAGACCAAAAAAAAAAAATAGAAAATGTGTCAAGAAAATGTTTAAATCTCAATCACACGAAAAGCCTTTTTTTTCCCGATTCCAAATACAGTCATGGAACCATATGATATACTCACTCCAGATGCTGGAGAGAATGCAGAGAAGGCAGAACCTCGATCAGTTTAGGGAAAACTTCCGGACCGTTCTGAACTCCAAGCCTACAATACAGAACACCACCCGATATAATCAACACTGAATGTATAAAAGAATGAACAGGAAATAGAAGCAGGAGCTGGTGGGTATTAGCAGAAAAAGATAAGAGTGAGGTTTGCTTACTCAAATTCTAGTCTCTGAAGATGCAGGAGGGCTGGCACACCTTTATCCAGCGCAGACACAAATTCACTAAAAATACAGCCATACTCCTTAGCAACATCATTATTTTATTCCACAATTTGAATTGACAAACAACGATAGTCATTAAACAACCTAGTATAAAACACAAATTTGATGCTGTACCTCACTGGTAACTTCTTCTCTCTGTGAATTCGGACAAGGTCAGGTAGGCTCTCTATGTGATAACCTTGAGTTGCCTTGAATGGGTTCAAGGTGAATTTCTCTATGGCTTTTTTCAGATTCAATTCATCATTGCTTTGATGCAAGTCCTCCCATAAGCCAATGGTGTCTGCTGTATGTGCCCTAATGGAAAAACAAATACAATAAATAAATATCCATAAATATAAATGAAAAACTTTTGCTTAAAGCACTAGTTCACCCAAACTGAAAATTCTGCCATTTACTCATCCTCATGTTGTTCCAAACATCCTTGCTTCTGTGAAACACAAAGGCAGAAAAGCTTTCATTGTTGTTTTCCATGCAATTAAAATGAACTTCAAAAAGGTCTTCTATAAGGATATTAAGTATCAATACAATGTCAATACAACTTGTGTTCCGTCTTCCAAAACCAATTCTTTGTTCATTGTTACTTATCTTGACTTCTGCCTCAGCTTTCATTGGCATGCTCATGAAAAAGACTAATCGTGACTAATTTGTCTGATTAGTCACGAGCAAATTGTTCAGACCAGTTTTGTGAATCAGAACAAATGACTTAAAAGAATGATTCATTCATGTATTTCAGATTCATTAACACTTATTATTTTGGGTCATTTGACCTCCAAAACTAGTCTGATTAGTTGAAGACATATTCAGTTCTCTAGAACAACTCACTGACTCAATGATCTGCTTGCACCGGCTATCAGTGAATAACTTCTTGAAACTTAGTCTAATCATCTCACAATCCGATTATCACTTTTGTTTGACTTGTAATAGAGAGCATGAATCATATAGACTACTTTCATGGTACTTTTACATCCTTTTTGAACTCCAAAGCTTCAGTTTCCTGTCATTGTAATTGTATGGGAACTAAAATAATCTTCAGCTTTTCTCTTTTTGTATTTCACAGAAGAAAAAAATTCACACAGGACATTAGGGTGAATAAATGATAACAATTTTCATTTTTAGGTGAACTATTCTCTTAGCAATGCACAATTTTTTTACCAGAATGACTTGATACATTTGAGTCCCACAAGCTCTTTCAGGCCACTGATGGGAATGCATGTATCTTGCAGGTTAATGGAGAAAGTCCGCTTCACTGCGCTGGCATGTTGAAGGAGATGGCATATGACGTACACGTCTGAAGGGCAAAGCTGCGCCCCACAGAACGACAGATTGTCAGGCAGGTTTTTTAACAGCAGCTTGGCAAATTTGTCTCCATTGGTCTCATAAACACAATGAAACAGTTCTAATAACCTGGCAGGAACCAAATTATTAGGCTTCATGCTCTTCAGATGGGCTTCAACAGCCTTTCTTTTAACCTTTATGTTGACACTGCTGTCCAGGATGCTGACTCTATCAGGTGTCTTCTGGAAGAGCAATCCCACGACGAACCTCTGCAGCATGTCCTGCGACTCTCCCTGAACCTTTCGTTTCTTCTGCTGGACTATGCTGTTTGCCACCACCATTTTTTCATTCACCTGTTTGGATTGCACCAAGTGCAAAGCGCTCAGGAGGTTCTGAGTGAAGAGGTCTGCAAAGTGGTTTTCTTGCCGCTCAGATGTTTCGTAGGATACAAGTATGCCACTTTTAAGACCGCAGTCCAGCAGCTCTGTTGAACTGCCAGAGTTTACACATGTATTGTGATTCTTAAATCCCTCCCATGCCATTTTGCACAGTTGTGGGATGTCTGGCTGTTTCCTCTTACATAAAGAGCGGTTTCCAAGCATAGCCAATTGCAGATGCTTGGAGGTCACTCTTTGGTACAAGTCTGTGAGGGTTGAAGGCAAATCATCACTCCGGCTGTCTTGGTTCTCGAGCAGGAAGCAGGTAGTCCAACAAAGTAGGGGGTTGGAGCATAAACTGAATATGTAGCTTTGATTCTTAATCTTTTTTAGTGCACTCTCTTGGAGGGAAGCATCCCCAAAATATTTTGATGTATACAACTCAATGTCTTCAGGAGAGAAGCCACATAGCTCCAAAAGGCTGTCGATTTTTCGTAGCACCTGATTTAAAACATCTTTAGGCCTTGTGGCGATGAGTATTGTGCAGCCCGAGAGGATTTCTTTTTGGAACAAACCCGAAAACAGCTGCTTGATGGTGTATTTAGTGTCGGTGGGTGATTTAGCAGGGCACTGAAGAAGCCCTTCAAAGTCTTTTATGTGATCAAAGCTGTCAAAGATAATGAGAACTTCATCAGGACAGGACAGAATGTGATTGAACACAGAGTCTGAGTCCTCACAGCAAGGAGACGTAGACAAATCCAACAGTAACCCTTTCAAGCTGTAGTTTGATTGTGTGAGGTCTAAAACTTTACAGTTCAGCAAAAAAACAAACTGAAATTGAGGCAGGCTGCCACTCGCCCAGTCCAAGCATAAACGCTGAATGAACATGGTTTTTCCCACTCCGGCTTTTCCGAGGAGAGCGACAGATTGTTTTGGTCTTGAATCACCGTTATGAAACAACTGACTTCTGTCCAGCTTTGCTTTCTTTCGCTCTGAATCACTGAGGACTACCAGTTCTTTTTCCAAACACTTGTTTGCATTCTTGCCAGATTTGATGAGGAGTTTCCTCTGGATAACATCCACATCCACATATTGTGATTCTATTGCCATTCCCCCACGCATAGTGCAGCAGACATCTCTCATGCAGGACTTTACGTGATTTATGTAGTCTTTAACACATTCTGCAAAACAAACATTTATCACGTTTCCCATAGTCCAACAAAGTCATGATTAAAATGGAAGAATGATTAAAATGGTTTCTTACCTGGTGCTTCTGGACGGATTTTACTTTCAGTTTTGGAAGGTGGGGAATCAGTGTTCTTTTGTGGGTTTCCTTCTGTAATTAGCAAAACAAGCAGTTAATTCTATAACTATTATTTCCTTTGTCAACAAAACAGTTCAGAATGGGTAGTACATACGGAGACATGCCATACTTTTTTTTTTTTTTAATTCTTATTGTAAAAATTCAACACTTTCTCTGCTTACAAGGAATATTTATTTTACTCAGAAAATTAGGCTTGGAGTAAAGCAATCACAGATTGAATTTCTACTCATATGAAAGGCTTATCCTCCTCTCTACTCTCTCTGATAGCATAACCTAATAATCGTTTAAGATAATGCTTATTTAGCTGTTAAGGTGTTAACTCTCTTGTGTCAGCTCCAAAATAAATAGAAACCCACAGTCAATGGGATAACGCACAGTTTGTGTAAAGCAATGTAATTTCAAATTGTCTTGTTTGCTCTACTAATAGTTGCATAATGTAATTTTTTACTCATTAAAAGAAAACGTTTACACGTAGAAATTAATAGTACTAACCCTAACACTTTCACTTTAGTAACAAATTCACCTGTTTTTGTTGTAAAATATGATAACACCTTAAAGTAAAAAATAAATAAATAAAATTTTAAATAAAAATTATGTTTACTTACAAGAGAAAAGTTATCTATTCTACAGAAAAAGTCATTTTCTAAAAAACTTTTCTATTCCACATTGAGCAGGTCACCTCATGTGACCGATATTAAGATCATATGACTGAGTCTGAATCATATGATCTGAATACTACTCTATCACATTTTGAACAACTACTCTAAAATTCTTCCAAAATCTGGAAAAAAAGTCAGGATGCGTGTAATACAGAATAATTATTTAACAGTGATGTTATTTATTTATTTTTTTTTTCCCATTCATAGAATGATTTGCCCCTTATTTGCTTTTCAAGCAAACACAAAGTTTCTCAGGGAACGCAATCGTTTTAGAAGCGAACGGAAAGTTTCTCAGTGGAAAACAAGAAGAAATTTTGGAAGAAATTTTGATGTGGGAACGCAATACTCTGCGAGAGAACGCAATACTTTTGCAAATAAAAGCAAAAGCATTGAAATATAATTTTTCCTCCCACCTCATATTTTTTTCCCATCACCTTTTTCCTTCCTTACAAATCGGTAATAATTTTTACTTTTCCGACTGGTGATGCTAGGGCTGCAGAAATTACACGTTTTAACCTCTGGGGGTACTGATATTACCACAATGTCTCTATCAAAATAAAACATGATTTTGAATAAAAAAAAAAATTGTCATTTTAAAATAAGATTTAATTAAAAAAAAAAAAAAAAAAAAAAAAACTAAATGATCTAAATCTTTTTTGTTTAGATTTAGTTTTAGTTTATCTTTATCTACACTTGTATGCACAGACACATATTTGCTGTCCTCAAAACCTGAACTCACCTTTTGTAGGGGAGAGTGTGTCTACAGATACTGATGGTAAACTCTTGCATGCACGGTCTGAGGATGAGCCGACTGGGAGTACTGAAACTGTGAGCTCCGGAGGGGCAACTGTGCCATCAGCTGGAAAAAGAAAGAATCTGTTACCACACACCACAGTATTGCTAAAACCAGGAATGCCATGTCTGCATAACAAATCTAACTTAATGTCCAATCAAAAAATAGCCCAGAACTACCACAATGACCCTATCCCAAATATCAAAACTCAAAATATGCCACTCCAATACCTAAAATACATATTTTAATATGTATACAAATGTATAAAATACAAATCACTATATAGTAGTCAAATCAAGTCACATTTATTTATCGCTTTTTACAATTCTGATTGTTTCAAAGCAGCTTATACAGTGATAGCAGGTAAATAATGTAACAAAGTTTGTTTGTTTTGGCTGTACAGCAGCTCTAGAAGAATATAGTGTCATTGTCCAGCTTACTGTAAGTAAGTTCAGTATTAATTCATTTCCGTTGTAAAAATCATTAGTTTTTAACTTAGTTCATTTATCTATACAGCAGCTCTGGAGAAAACAGTGATGTCAATGTCCAGCTCAGTTCAGTTTGCATGCAATGGTGTCGATGCAGGCAGATCAGTAATATTGCTGAATATTAAGTGTAGTAATCATAAACATTTTGTTTTTATAGAGGAGCTCACATAAGCTCAAAGTTCCCTACCAGCGGCCCTCGCTCACAAAACTCATCATCTAGCACAGTCTTATCATTAGTAGAATGTAAAATGGCTAATATATTTTAATACAAGCATTTCAGTCAAATGCAAGTTTATGTTTTTATCTGCGTCAACAGTCTAAAAGTAGCCCAACTCCAAAGGAAAACTGCAGACTTGACAACCCTGCCTACGAGGCTTAATTATCCATGAGACAACATCTTTTTTTTTTAACTTACCAGGTGAAAGAGGAAGTATCTGAGTGCCTGGACTCACATTTTGGGGCGACACTGCAGAGATTGGATGTGCAGTTAGAGATACAGTGTAAAAAAACAAATACAAAGTAAAAGAACATGCAGACACATGCAACTGTTTGATAATGCATTTAGTTGACTTACCAAGCACGTATGTGGGCCATGTCGGAACCACAGTGCCGATCAGAGGCGGCGTAAAAGGGCAGATGCTGAACTGTAGTGCTGAACCACCTGAGAGATCCAAATACTCATAGTCAATGCTCAAAGCCAAGGCCTAGTTTCTTGAAATGCATATACAGTATGAAGGAAAAAATGAAAAAACTCACCACTAGAGGGCAGAGGAGGGGGACTGAAAGGAATACGTAAAATATTCTGGAATGTGTTTGAACTCAACTGGAAACTTCCCTTGGATGTAATGGTGGGTGTCATCCCACCTGAGGGGCTTTCTGGGCACGCTGTTGCTGCAATAGAGAAATGCTTTCGGTTTACAACAGTATGTTTCACTTGTGGTTTCATTAGCCTACAGATAATGAAAAAAGAGCTACAGTTATCACAAATATGTTTCCTTCCTTTTATTAAGTGGACAGTTCTAAAAAAAAAAAAAAAAAAAAAACTTAGTTAAAACAGAAGTAAAAAAAAAAAAAATGTTAGGCCTCTATGTTTGGGAGCTAAATAATCCAACATTTCTAGTTCTCACCATTAAACAACTTAAAATGATTGTACCAGTGCTACATTGTGTTTTAGTTACCTTTTCTGTTGCGTTTGCCATCAGTATCTTTGCGTGTTTTGTTTGAAGGTGTATCAACTATCAATGGAAGATACAACTCTTACTTAATGAATTCAATACAGATCTTTCACAAGAGAACATGTTAAAGAAAATAGCATTACCTTTTCGCTTTCTTGACCTTTTGTTTGTCAAATTGTCTTGGTCTAGTGCTTGGTCAGGTTGTGTGCAAGTTGTGTCTGTGTCAACTGTTGTTTGTAGGGGCAGATGTGAAAGACATTACAAAAATTATTTAACTTTACTTTTGAATAAAACAGTGTGATGCAAATGCATTAACAAACAGTTGGTTCCCCTTCATTTCCAAAAAATATTACTGAAAAATATAATTCAATTCAAATAATATTATGTTAGGGAGTCTTACTTGGAAAACTGAGGTTATCAAGGAAGTAGGGATCTGCCAAGACACAAGGAAATAAATAATTTATAGCCTTCATAACAGACATATAACTCTTAATGCTTTTATGTAACGAATTACACAATTAAGTTAAATAGGGCAATGAGTGAAACTTACCAATAGCTTCTTCAGTTTCTTCCAGAATGGACTCAAGATATTTTGAGAAGACATTGTCTGTGAAAATAAAAGGTAAATCTCATTTGAAAACTCAAATGCCAAATAAAGGGCTACATTTAAATAACCGTGCTTCTATTACTCACCAGGTAAGAGTTCAGACATTGGGTCTGAGACAATATCTTGAAATTCAGCATCTGTTGTAACATAGTGACACATTATATTACATATCTTTTTAATCAAGACATACATATAACAATATATGTCGTTACAAATTTCTGAGGTAAAACGCGTCGTAGTAGCGTGGACGCGCAAGATGCTGTGGGGAGCGCGCGCGCGCTTTCGGTAAGAAAATAAATAACTCGGGGAAAAGCCCATTTCTGATATATATAATATTTGTCTGACAACTCAAATTATAATTTTTTTTTGCACATGTTATATAAATGACTAGTTTTATTTAACAATTAAGTTTACAAGTTAAAAAGTTTACAAATAGTTACGACGCAAAACGCATTGCAAATATAAAACTATAATAGGCTAAATTAAAATATTTGTACTTTACCTGTTTCACAGAGATAGTCCATATTTACTGAGAATTATTAATCCATTAGGCTATATTAAAGTTGTAAAGCAAAACAGCTTTAGAGCGCACGACGTGTCCTCAGATTACACGGGTGAGGCATTGTCTGGCAAACACCAAAACAGGCTGCACTTTCTTTGCATGCTTTTACTTTCAGTATCTCAAGGAGGCTGGTTTGGTTAGGCACAAACCAATCTACTCATCTTCCTTGGTGGCTTAGCAAATCTGTTTACTCACAAAGGATATTCATACTGCATGCATGGTATTTTTTCAACTTTTCTGAGTTGATGATGGAGATGATGATGATGATGATAATATAATGTTTATAATGGAGATGATGTTGATAATGTTTACTGAATTATTTTATGGTCATGTGTTTTGCCGGTCCGTCTTTACGCTTTTAAGTCATAATGTGACCTTCCATTGTACCAACTGTGTTAATATCAGTACATTTTACAGTAACAAACATGTTCAAAGCTCAAATAGGTTGATATGGCCTAAATTATATAATTTAATGACATACAGTAAAGAACTATAAAATATATAGCTTGTTTGTTAATAAGCTGAAAAAACTCAATCACTCTAGACTATATTGAGAAATATGTGGAAATGCTCCACCCTAGAGTGGCAGGTATTTTCCATTGTCAGTTGTGACCTTTTCTCTCTCTCTCTCTCTCTCTCTCTCTCTCTCTCACACACACACACACACACACACACACACACCTGTTTATACCTTTGTTTTCGAAAACCTGTTGAATATCTGTGGAAAAACAACAAACAACAAAAAAACCCCTCTGCAAATCCTGCCATTTACAGTGAAGTTCCCAGCTCCAAAACAAATGATACTGTACTAAACATCTCATGCCACCCTCCTTCTAAAATGAAACAAAAGCACAATGATCACAGGATTGTATAACAACTTTGTTTGCTTAGGTAACAGCATTGTCCATAATAGAAACCATCTCACAGACTGGTTTGCTGGTGACACCACATCTATCTTAAATTACAGTACAATGTAACAGTCAACTCATATTGTATATTGAGGAAGGGCGTCTACAATTAGAAGTTACAGTGGCTTCTTTTGGGCTGAACCAGACATCTTGTGTTCTTCTGCTTTTTAATCAGCGATCTCCATGGAAGGATAAAAACCTTCAGAGTCCATGCCACACATAACAGCGTGCTTAGAAAGCAACGCTGCTATCTGTGAGAGATCTAGTTACAGGTGCATCCTGTCAAGGAGTAGTACTGCCTTGTGGGTGTGGCAAGACATATCATAGCAATATTAACCATGTAAAGGACACTATATAGAACCTTAAAGTGTGCCGTCGGGTGCTTCATATATCAAAACTTTTAGGGGTTCATTTTATGGATTTAGTTTTAATTATTATTATTATTTTTTTTTTTTCATTTTAATTTAATTTTGATGAATGTAATAGCTTGTAAACATACTTATCACTAAAAAAAAAAAAAAAAAAAAAAAAAAAAAAATGAAATAACCCATTAAACACGAAAGTATTATACAATCATTTAAGATGTTTTTCCTTATAAAGAAACTTTTTGGCATAAAGGACTCTTTAAGAGTTAGATTACATATGGTCCCTCTCTATAGTGTTAAAGTAACACTGAAGCAGAGTTAAAGTTCATGTGATAATTAAGTGATTAATTAAGTTATGATTGAGCATTAGTGATGAACACCTGCTGAATCACTGAAGAGAAACACAATTCGGTTAAGTCTGACGTCACGCGGCAGTGCTTCCGGGTCCAAACGCTCTATCTTATACCACAAGAAAAACAACAAACGATGCTAATATACACACACAATGTGGTGTAATACTACAAAAAAAATTATAATCATAACCTTTATCTCCATACCAAAATCCCAGATGGCCAGACAGTGATTTATCTTTTATAAATCGTTAAAAAATATTAATGTCTGTGACGCTGTGAGCACGGAGACTGTTGTGTAGACTGTAAGTATTTTAAATGTTTAACTTTTTAAAATGTTTGATGTTTAATATGAATATATAGTGCTCATAAACGGCCGTCGATGGCATTTGCACATGAAACGAGTTGATTCTTGGACCCAGAAACGGCGTTCCTTACGTCATGACTTAACAAGCGGATAACTGCGGATGACTTACAGCCACAGTCTTAGATGAAATCAACTGAAGATAAAAAACATTAAATCTCTCAAGATCTGATCTGCAATAACTCCACAAACAACATAATTATCTCATTAACTTTAACTCTGTTTCCGTGTTATTTTAACTCTGTAGAGAGGGACCATATGTTCTCTGAGCAGAGTTGATTTAACTGTGGGGATTTTGCTGTGAGGGTTATATTTAGAACTCAATTGAAACTTTTTTTGTTGGAGTGTGAATGTGGTCAGTATTTACATGTATATACGTCAGCTTCAATGCAGAACTAGCTTCCTTCCTGTTTATTCACACCTTTCTGTTGTATTACTACTGTAGTGTTGTCATTCTTTGTGCATAGATTTTTCTTCATAATAAACGATTAAGCATTTTCCCCTCAGTTTTTCAAAACTTAAGATATTTAATACAGTCTTTAGATCAGCAAAACTGGCATTGAAATCTGTGCTGAGACTGGGTTAAGTTATATAAAACTGCACTATTCTTGTGGGCAGTGCTCTCGACAAAAAAGTCCATCAGGTGACTGAAAAATGCACATGAGAAAGTGATAAACATTTTATGTTAAACAGGGTTTTTTTTTTAAAGTAAATTTTCCATGGCAGGGTTATACATGTATAAGAAGACCACATTTACATTACATGCTTAATATTGCTATAATACACATTAAAAATACATATTATGCATTTAGGTAAAATACAAATTGTCAAAAAACAAATTAATACTGATTTTTTTTTTGTTGTCTTAGTATTGGTCATGAATTACTACATGAAGCATTTCGCCCAAAAAATTGCAGCTGTGGTGTAAAGTTTTTTAAACGCTTCAGGGTAAGCCGTGTCAGCGGCTCGACTAGTTCTTCATCCAAATGCTAATTGCAAATGCAAATAAGACTCTAAAATGCATTAGTAACACACACACACACACACACACACACACACACAACATATTATATATTATATATATATATATATATATATATATATATATATATATACAGTGCACAGCATAAATGAGTACACCCCCTCTGAACAAATACAAAAGATGTATTTTCTTTATGATCACTAATTCAATTCATGGAAGATGGCAAAACTAAAATGTATTAAACATATACATAATAAAAACTGAGACATATATGTCATTAATAGCCATAAAGTAAGTAAATTAGCCAATTTTGTTTAAATTAAGGATTGCAGAAATGAGTACACCCTAGATTTAATTCAACAAATGTATAATATTCTAGCACTTAGTATGCCCTCCATAATTTTGAATATACTGCTCTGACCCTTCTTGGCACGGAGAGTACAAGTTCATTTTCACTTTGAGAGAATGCATATCCTCACTGTCATGTTGAAAAATGCCCAACAATGCAGGGAATGAGGAAAGGGTAACATCTTCTGTTTCAAGTTTGTGTATTAAATTACACAGTGGTGTTGGAGTTCATGACAGCATTGATAAAGCACAACTCCCTCACACCTTCAGCACTCATACATCCCTATATAAGAGCTTTACTACCACTGAACTTTACTGTGGAACCAGGCACTTCTCACTGTACTCCTCCTCTAGCAACACCATAACATTTTGGATGCTGTTGGATCTAAAATGATTGATTTGGTCTCATGAGACCAGAGTATTGATTCCCAGAAGTCTGTATTTTGTAAATATGGGCTTTGGAAATAGCTAACTGATGTTATTGTGCTTTGGCTACAGTAGGTAGTTCCAGTGAGAACAACAACCATGCATGTCACTTCTTACTCTGTGAGATAAACAGTCACTCTTTTCATAGCTTTTGCTGGCTCAGACACTCGCTTGGTATTTCTCCTGCTCTTTGTCTAGCAAAAGAATCCCTCATCACTAAATGAAAGCTTAAAATGAAGGCCTGATTATTTCAAGGGCCCTGTCACAAGTCCATTGTTTTTGAATTTCTGTGTTACTTTTGCTATATTTTCACACTAAAAACAATGATTTGGTAATCCTCTTACACCACTGTCCTCTTTTGTGCTAAGAAATAAGTCTCCTGACAGTTCTCTCCCAAGTGGTCCAGTTGTTGTCAGCATTAAGTCTGAGAATGATTCAGTGGACTATATAACACTTTTAATTGTCAAGAAATTACTTCTCTTTGAATGTTTTGGTTCAACATACTTACCTGTTGATCAAACATTGCCTTAAACTTACACCAGAAAGTTTTTATTTAATTTTATTTAGTAACTTTTAGGAGGGTGTACTCATTTTTGCTACACAACATTTTATCACCTTGATAAGAAAATCTTATTTTCCTGAATAATTTTGACATGCTTCTTTGGTAATTGATTAAGCAGACTTGCTGGAACATTATATCTCTAAAGAACCCTAACACATCATCTAAGTAATTGAGTAATTGCTGACTTTCAGAAGTTTTAGAGGGGGTGTACTCATTTATGCTGTGCACTGTGTGTGTAATATGTAAGCAAACCAAAATTTATTCAGACACCTTGAACATTTCATTTATTAATTCAGTTTATTCACTATAGTTTAAAAAAATGCTAATAAAATATGACAAGATCTCAGAGTTAAACTGTGTCAGAAAAAAATAATCTTAATTATGTCAGATAACACTTAAGCAAAACATGGTCAGGTCAAAGTGTTTCAGGTCAAAAATTTTATGTAGTCCACTGAAGAATTTTTGGGTATAATATGTCATTAATGTCATTTAAGAAGCTAATTGTGTGTGTATTTGTCATTGATGCAGCATACCCTTATGTTGTCACTTAATCGATTTTTATTATTATTTATTCCATAGCCATCTTGTCAATGTCAATATCAATGTCAGCTTTATTTGTATAGCACTATTCAAACAACATGTTGACGAATGTGCTTTACAACATCGGTATAAAAAGAAATAAATACAATATTAATAATAACAATAATACACACATTAACAATAATAATAATAATAAAAAATGTCAACAAGAGGGATACGCCATCTTATAAGGCGTTCTTCTAATGTCAGTGGATAGTTATCATCCTGAAAAATAATTAGTTTCTTTTCTCCTTGAGAGGACAATCTACATTAAAAGCGGCACATCTTACATCGGCATGGAACAGAAGTTTTTATATTAGTTAGTTAATCTTTTCTTCCTTGTTGTGACATACAGTTGTGCTCAAAAGTTTTACATACCCTTGATTCTTAATACTCTGTCGTTACCTGAATGATCCATGACTGTTTTTTTGTTTTGTGATGGTTGTTCATGAGTCCCTTGTTTGTCCTGAGCAGTTAAACCACCCACTGATCTTCAGAAAAATCCTCCAGCTTCTGCACATTGTTTTTCCAGCATCTTCTGCATATTTGAAACCTTTTATGATATGGCTGTCCCTCAACAGTGTGAAATGATGGATCTCAAAAAATCTTACAGTCACAGCTGTAAATGGTTCAAATATGCAGAAGATGCTGGGAAACCAAAGAATGTGCAGAAGCTGGAGGAGTTTTCTGAAGATCAGTGGGCGGTTTAACTGCTCAGGACAGTACTAAATAAAAAATAATGTGATCCTTCTTATTTTATTAAAATGATTAACATTTTTGTATATTCTGCAAGGGGTATGTAAACTCTTGAGCACAACTGTATATCCAAGTGAAACTGCTTCTGAAATGAGAAAAAAACTGTAGGGCAGGGCTTGATTTCTTTAACGGAAATTTATTGTATCTTACCTACTAATCTTGACCTATTAACTAAATGAAAGCAGATCTGAATGCCAGTTTGCTGTCAGTTATGGAGGATATTTAGTCCCACCCTCCACTGAGACCCACGTCATGAAGAAAACAGACGTCATTCGGAGGGGGAGGGGAGGTTATCATTTTAACCAAGATTTTGAGGACACATGAATTAAATAAATAAATAATTTCCTAAAAACCTTTCAGTGAACAGTTCTTAAAATAACTTTTTTTTTTTTTCTTATTGTGAAGAACATATTATTAATCTTAAGAAACACTTTACAATATGGGAGCACTAATTAATGCATGCAGAGTTTATATGACTCATGAAGAACTAACCATTCATTAATGATTGCCGCATCAACAATAACGAGTCTATCTGATTAATAGATTAAGTCATACTGTATATGAATTATTAGTTAAATGTGCCATCATGGATTAATTCCTTATCAATATCTAGTACCTGCTAAAAGTATAAATAAATGTGTTAATTACCATAATGGGCCAAAGCCATATTGTTGCGAGGGGGCGTTGTTCAGCGGGGTCGGCAGCGGGAGAGAGAGACAGGAGCTGTGTGCTGTGTGCCTGTTTCCAGCCGTGAAGCTGAGCTGCTGTTATTTTGACCGACACAAAGAGAATGTTTATGAAAGTGTGGAAAGCAAAAGTTTGACTTATTGGGAAAAAATTAGGCTACTTAATGCTTCAATCAGCTGACCCTGTCTTCATTCTTCCTTATCACAAACCTTGCGACACATGTAGGGTGATTAAGGGTGATTGGGACATAAGGTCAAATGGGACAGTATAACTGTACAGAATTTATTTTCTCACCTAATGAGTGAAAATAAAAAACTTTTTTTTTTTTTTGGCTGAGCCCTAGCTGTGAGGCCACATAACTAAAACAGGAAGATGCCCTCATTGGTGTGACATCATGTAGGTGGGCAGGGCGGTGTCAAAGAGGAAGTTGACCGTGAAATACATGAACTGAGGAAAATGACATAAGGTGTGTTCGACATTGGCTGCGGCTGGATGCAACCGATCGACAAAAGTTGCCACTTGCAGTCGGGGAGGAGCTGAAAATGGAGGCGTTAAATCGGACACTTTCAGCATCCCGTAGTGACGCTGATACTTTGCATACTTTATCACAGCTGAAGTGAAATAAATGCAATATTTGATTAATACACAGATGTTTCAAAGACATTTTCATTCAATACTTTATGTACTGCTTACAGCGTCTGTTTGTACGAGAATAAAGTTCAGCATAAGCCTATACTATTTACCAATGAAGTGGGGTCTATGCTTTTTATCAGTTTTACTTTGATAAACATGACAATATAACAATATTAACTGTTATAAAAATCAGATTTGTGAGCATTAGTGGAACTGAATGTGTGAGAATAAACACGAAACACACGTGATCGGTGTCATGCGGTGAATCCAGCCAATCGTGAAACAGCTGTGGTCATCAGAGCTCGAGCAGCCAAGTACAGGTCTCTGCAGGACAGTAATGATCAATGGGCGAGGCCATAAACAGAGGGGCGTTTTTGAGAGCGTTTACTGATTTGCCCACGTCAGAGTGTGGGTAGGGTTTAGTGGTGGTGTCGGGTGAAGGGGATCATTTTCATTGCATGATATAAACACCCACCAGTTTGAAAACACCCACAAATACAGAAACGGCCACTTTTGTTCCGCAGAGACCTCATACTCCGAGCAGCCGCTCTTGAACAGTTGCACAGGCTGACTTATCCGATTGCCCTCGAATCGCTCTCACGGTACTTTGATGCCATACGTCACAGTCACATGGCGTCGGCGCTGTCTCAAGTCGGACAAAATTTCTAACTGGCACGCACTGTTTCAAGTCAGATGCCGATCGGCTTGTGCAGCACTGCACGAAGTCGAACAAGCCCATAAGCTTTTGCTAGTTTTCATAGTAAGGTCCTAAAATTGTCATAGCTACTATATTGTACAAACTTTTGATGGAAACATGAATATGATTCACTACTGCTACAAAATCAGTAGTGACACATTAATATATCATATTTGACATCCACACTAGTGACTGCTTGTTTATGGCACAGGAATGTTTCTGGTTGAAGCTCAAGGTCTATGGTTCAAAAAGTGGGACACTGAGAACATACAGCCACAGGGACACTGTTATTTTAAAACACTGTATCTACATCAGGCACAAGTGGTGCGACGCGACGTGACACTACAAAAGACAATAGGCCTTTTAAAACACATTTTCTGACATTATATTCACTGTGAAACTGTCCCAGGATGTCAAAACAACAATAATTACATATTACTTAAAGGATTAGTTCACTTTAAAATGACAATTACTCCAAAGTTTATTCACCCTCAAGCTATCCTAGATGTATATGACTTTCTTCTTTCTGATGAACACAATCGGAGTTATATTAATATCCTGACGCGTCCAAACTTTATAATGGCAGTGAACAGGACCAACGACTTTTCAACTCAAGAAAGTACATCCATCCATCATAAACGTACTCCACACGGCTCTGGGGGGTTAATAAAGTCCTTCTGAAGTGAAGCGATGCATTCGTCTAAGAAAACAATGCATATTTAACAAGTAAAATATCTAGCTTCCACCAGACCGCCTTCCGTATTCAACTTACGAAAAAAGCTTAACTGATGCGACGTCAGTTACGCTTTTTTTTTCGTAAGTTGAATATGGAAGGCGGTCTGGTGGAAGCTAGATATTTGTTAAATATGGGTATTTTTTTTACACAAACGCATCGCTTCGCTTCAGAAGGACTTTATTAACCCCCCGGAGCTGTGTAAAGTACGTTTATGATGGATGGATGCACTTTCTTCAGCTCATACTCGTTGGGTGCGTTCACTGGCATTATAAAATTCGGATGCGTCAGGATATTTACTAATATAACTCTGATTGTGTTCATCAGAAAGAAGAAAGTCATAAACACCTAGGATGGCTTGAGGGTGAGTAAACTTTGGAGTAATTTTCATTTTAAAGTGAACTAATCCTTTAATAATGAGTCAATAGTCATG
Organism: Ctenopharyngodon idella; assembly: GCF_019924925.1. Classification (NCBI taxonomy): domain Eukaryota; kingdom Metazoa; phylum Chordata; class Actinopteri; order Cypriniformes; family Xenocyprididae; genus Ctenopharyngodon; species Ctenopharyngodon idella. The sequence goes on from NC_067222.1 coordinate 26,420,615, forward strand.
TGCCTCAACAAGTAAAATTATAACATGATATCTTCAAAAATCATTAGCTATGATTCATTAAAACAGACAGCTGGAAGTTAAAATACATAGCTTTGACCCATTGTGGTAATTAACACCTTAATTTACAGTATGTGTTAATACTAGATTAGTTGATAGGGAATTCATATGATGTAATTTATTAAACAAATAGACTCTTTATTAGTTGCTAATGTTAATGAATGGATTATTGAGTCACATTAACTCATGATTATCTGCGCATATAAGCATGAATTAATGCATATTAGTGCACCCGTATTGTAAAGTGTTACCGAACCTTTTTATAAATAAAGTTTTGTGCGTTGTTCCATGGATGTTAAAGGTTCTTCATAGAACTATTGATGCCAATAAAGTAAAATAAATATTATAAATAACATAAATGTGAGCAGACACAGAAAGTGGAAATAAAAGCATTCAAAGACGTTAACTCACCAGAAGGGACCAATTCCTCCTGTTTTTTGAGTGCTGAATCCAGGATGCTTTGGCTGATGTCCCAGTTTTGCCAGATAGGTAAAGCGAGTCTTCTCGCCAAATCTTCTCCATCATTACAGATGACTTCAAAAAAGAGCTGCTCTTCAGCTTCACCATCCTTATAGAGAGACTGGTAATACTGGGTAGAGAAGACGTTGGCCTCGTGCAGCTCTCTGAGAAAATCGTGTAGTAATCCAGGGCTAACCTGTAAAGCTTTTCTCACCTGTAACAACACATGCTCAAAGGGAACCATGACTGGACAGCAGCTGACAGATACTCTCATTTCAATGCTTTATCTCCTCCTTGATATGCTAATGCGAGATTATCTGCGTTTTTGTTCCTGGATTAAAACAAAACAAAACAAAACAAAACAAAAAAACACCCTCTGGTAAAAACCTCAGCAGATTCCATTTGTCTGCTTCGTACTGCAGTGTTTGAGGACAACCAGTTTTACCCAGGTCAGGTGAGGACAGTTTCGCATGTACTTTTTCCACAAGAAAACTAACTACAACTAATGTTGCTGATGTGCTGTGCATGGACAAATCAAGAGACCACATCTCCCTCTCACTTCTCTTTTTTTTTTTTTACTAGGAATTTATATGGAAGAAATTCAATATAATACCATGCTTCCACATACAGCATAACGCATTCCCTTTCTTTTATATATATACTAAATATATATTTTATATGCATCCAAGAAATTGCAGGTAGTATAAACTCTTAAGGATAAAGGTTCCAAAAGGGGGTTTTCGTAGCGATGCCATAGTAGAACCATTTTGGTTCCCCCAAAGAACCGTTCAGTTTTTTATGTTAAAGGTTTTTTCATAGAACCATCAAAGCCAAGGAGCCTTTATTAGATTATTTGGGAGGCAGGAAAGCACCAATGCAAAACCGAATCCAATATTTGTGTAATATTTGTCTACTGAGGTTAGTTTATGAAGGCAGCATAGAATAGATATGTTGTTTGCCAATTACGATACTCCACAGTCGTGTGTGTGCAGTTCAGTGGTTGGTGTAAAGAGAATAAATGGCATGTGAGGCAGCAAATAGAAAGTGAAATTAAATTCATAAATGGCAATGATTTCACCCAAAACGGCAGCTGTGATGTAAAGTGTGGCAGATGCTTCGGGGTAAGCTGTGCCAGTGGCTCGTCTGATAGTGATCCAAAAACAAACTGAAATACTACTACATTGTTCTTAAGGCAGCAGCCTTAAGCAGCGGTCACACTAGATGTTTATCACATAAACTTTATACAGACACCGCAACAATTGTAACATAATGTCACACTCTGCAGCGTCTTTTTTAAAAACATAATTTAATATAATATATCCAAAATGTAAAAATATACAATCTACTACACTTTACTGAAACGTTGCAATCCTACAGATTTAAAGTTTGTGTTCTTTTAAAATCAGCTAAGAGGTCACAGCGTGACACACCCATCTTCTGTTGGGCACACATTTTCACTTGATACCAATCTCCAGGGCAGAATTTACCAAATCTGACCTTTGAAACAGCGGAATGCACATGAGGTTGCATTTCCTGTCTCCTGCATTTCACAATGCGTATGAAAGAAAATCAATAAACTTTCAGATGCAGCTCAGACAAAGACCACTAAATACTTTGCCTTGAAAAGGAAAGTCCCTGAAATTTTGATTTGAATATGCTAAGTACTTATGGTAGCACTATGAATAATACATGAAGAACATTATCAACATATCAAGTTTTGATATATATCACAGAACAACACAAAAAAGGTTCAATTGTGTGTGTGCTATAAAAGGTCTTCTTGCATGTGTTGCATTTTAAAAATTATTAAACAAATTAGATATTTAGTACAGATCAGATTTAGAAATTGTTGTCTTAAAGAATTTATTGGCAAATTATACAAAGCATTTAAAACACAAAATTAAACAGACATTTCTCTACTCAATAATAGGAAAGGGCCACTGTATGGCCCACATTGTACGTTTTCTGATAATAAAACAACAATTCCTCCTGGTCTGCTGAAACATGTCCATTTAATTACAGTAATTATATTTCTGTTTCACTTTCATCATTTGCAATTTTCAAAACGTGCAGCTCCAGGTGACATGCGTCATTGAGCTCTACTTTTAAATCCATTTTAAACAATTATTTTTAGATACAATATTTTAGAAATTACAAAACTATTTCAAATCTCCAAATCTTCGAAAGAAACTGGTAAGGCTACAGTGCCCTAAATACATTAAATACAAAATTAAATACATTTTTAAATGTGACCAAGAGTATTGAGCAGATAATCATGACTTTTCTTTTGTGATTGGCCAATCATATGACACAGCTGTCTGAATTTTTAGGATATCTCAGCTGTCTGGGTAAAGATCTGGCTGGACGTTCTCTGTGTCAACAAGGATCATGATGCAGAATATGAGAAACAGTAATCTCTGATTTCTGTAATAAAAAAATACAAATAAAAAAAAATGTTATTGTCAGCACAAATGAAGGCCAAGCACATAACAACAGCAAACTTACTAAACATTGAGTCAAAACAAAAAGATATCCGGATTCCAAAGAATACACACTTCTGTAATCTGCTTCTTTAAAAGAGGGGGGAAGAGTTCATTCTCAGAAGCTAAACAGGGGTTTTTTTTTAACAGAGCATATTGCCTATTTCAACAAGTTCCATAATAATTATGCTAAACGTACACTTGTTGGTCATTTTATTAAAATATACACCCTTCTAATATTAGTGACCCTCTTTGCCCCAGGACAGTGCAAATTTTTAGTGACAAGGATTCAGAAAGATGCTAGAAACACTCCTGGTCCATGTTCACATGACTGCATAAGTGGTGGATGAAGTACACAAATCAAGTACTTGAGTAAAAGTACAGATACGTATAATTAGAGTTGTCAAAAGTACCGACTTCGGTACCACGTCGGTACTGAAATTTTAAAAATGTGATGCTTTGAGCGCTGTTGAGAGGATTCGTAAACACCTCTGATTGGCCATTGTGCTGACGCACTCATCGGATTGGCTACAATGATCAACGCTTGTAAATAGTAAATGTTGTAAATAGTCATCAATGACGCTCTTCACCGAGCACTTACACAGATACACACGGGAGCGTTTGAAAGCAGTTGTCTATCGCAGACCAGTCTGCTGATAGACGCCTGCTTTCATATGTTCCCCGCTTTCAAAATTTAAACACTTCCGCGTGCTTTCAAACGCTCCTGTGTGTTGATCATAGCCAATCACAGACATATCCGATGAGCGCGTCAACACAATGGCCAATCAGAGGTGTTTACCGTGCTCAAAGCATCACATTTAAATTTCAGTACAGATTGGTACCCAAGTTGGTACTTTTGACAACTCTTCATATAATAAAATATTACTCCAGTAAAGTAAAGTAGTCCTTTTCAGTTTTACTTGAGTGAAAGTACAAAAGTTGACTTGATTTTTAATGTACTTAAGTAAAAAGAACTGATTGGTGAATGTTTATTTTGTAATTTTATATATAATTATATAATATAAAATTATATTATATATTTTATATAATCCTATTGCTCAAAATAATTATGAATGAATAGCCATCACTAGTCAGTATGGAAAATTAGTGGATACAGATACATTATATGTAATGTGTGCTGACAAACAATGTAAAAAGAATGTACAGCATTATAATAAATTCTTCCTTCTTTGCTCAGTACATAGCCCTATAGAGCACCAGGATAAAGTGGAGAGAAGCTCTAATCAGAAAATCCAAGGTCTTGTTGCAGGTTGACGTGTTCAAGCCAAGTGACTGTTGATGAGGATTTGGTTAATGCTAAACTGAGGTTAAAGAGCAAAGTTTCTGTTTGGTTGTTATGGCATTCTCTTTTACGTGTGCAGGAATAAAATGGTTGCTTGATGTGTGCCATGACCAGGCGGCAACCTGCCCTAGTTTCCGAAGCCAATACGGAAGTGACTTAAACTGCAATTCATTGACTGGCCGCTAGGGACAGGCTCCAAAAGAGAGCAGAATCTCATTGAGTCCCATGTTAAAATGGCCAAATTTACAGCAGAAAAAAAAAAAAAAAACATGTTAACAGCCTGGATTTTTTTTAACTCATCCGTTTAAATTATATTAAGCCGTGTTTGTGCTTTTTTTGGGATTATTTTATATAATTATAAAATAATAATATATACAATTATAAAATAATATGGCTTGCTGCATCGAGACTCGAGACAGATGTGCATCTGTGTAGATGTGCACACATGCGGAAGATAAACAGAACACACGTTGTTGGATCGTGGCATTGGCTAACAGTTTTGTTCGTGAGATTTACTACAGTGAGGATGGCGGGAGGATATAAAACTCTGACAGCACTGCTTGGATATAACTAAAACTGCTGCATTTTGAAAAATGATAGTTTGGACGCGGGCTCATTTATACGATCATATACAGTTTTACAACATAAACGCTGCTCAGGTTGCATAATTTCTCGAAGAATGATGATGGAGAGCAGATCATTCAGAAGAAATGTGATGCAAACAATGGATAATATATCAATATTTCATGGATTTAATGCTTTTTGTGGACAAAAAGTACTGTTTTTTGTTTTTCCAATGGACACTCATCACTTACCCAAGTGCCACGGATTGGATTCATGTCGCGATCACTATTTCATTATAAAAGGTATGAAGTCCCGTTTGATTTTTCGTGTTGTTATTTGCACTCCGGACACAAATTACAATTACTGGTGCTGGAGCATCTACATCGTAAAAAAGACAGCGTAGATTGACAGTAAACATTTAGAACTTTCTAATGATATAACTTATCTTTATTAACTAATAAAGATAACAAGTTATATCATTAGAATATTAATATTTTAGATAGTATCTAAGATAGATAGATAGCTTCTTTGCCTGCTAATATGATCAGGTCGAGCTAGGCAGGTGTGGTTTCAGTAACCAGGCACCTCAGTTCCAACCACGTCCCACCTCTTTGCCCATTTTCAGTTATACGGGAGTGACGTGCGGTGACGCGCTGTGAAGATGGCAGCGGCCTCGTTTGCGCTTCAAAAATGCTCTTCAGAAATCTACGGGTGACGTCATGGACATATTTTTTTTTTACAGTCTATGGTCATGACCAACTGCTACTGGAACAGGTGGAACAAGTATGTCTGTGAGGAAATCTACAAGTAGTTCAGCACACCTTTGGTAGGATTCTCCTCACATCTGTAATAGTACTTATCAGCACCTGGTCACCCAGCATAAGGGAAGATTTTACAAATCGTTTTTATTTCTGTAAGACCGGATTATTGTAACTCACTGTATATGGGTGTTAGCCAAGTATGGTTAAACTGTGGTTCAAAATGCGGCTGTTAATCTTTTAACAGTGTGGGATTACAAATTTAAGAATCTGTTTAAGATCTGCTGATCCTACATCCTGACATAACATCACATAACATACTAAGGTGAAGTACATTGTATTTAGCATTTTAAGGTAAAAAGGATGACTTTCTAAGAAAATCAAGTCAGGCAGCCCAGGTGTCTTTATGCACTTCCTGACCATTTGGCATGACAAGCTCAAGACACAGCTCTGCCTTTGTCTCTATGATAGTGTGAAGGTATGGGCGATACTGTCAGACTGATTGGATTAGCACCTATGCATTTGAATGACACTGTTATGCTGATTAGATCAGGGCTGGGGAAATGCCGGTAATAGGCTGATTCCTGCACTGCATTTGCATGCTTTGTTTAGATTGTCTCCACCTCTACTGTATGTATCCCTCCCCCTTGAATGTATATAAACTACAATGTACACTGCCTTAGTTGGACTTGGATGACTACAGCGACGCACAGCGCGTTTCTCAATAAAGAGTAACTTCTGCTTGAAAGATATCCCAACGTCTCCTGGTCTCTGCTTTGACGAGGAAAAAGTTTCCTACAACAGGCACTCATAAAAAACAGTATGCGACACAGATTTTAGCCTCACTTCATTGGTTGCCTGTCCAGTATTCCATTATCGTATATAAAGCACTGCATAACTTATTACAACTTCATATTACCTTCATATTAAAAAACCATCTAGGTCTCTCAGATCAGCAATTCAGAGGATCCTAGACATTCCAAGGACCAGATTGAAATTGAGTGGTGTCTGGGCATTTGCAGTAGCAGCTCTACATCTTACCCTCGTTTCACAGTGCAAGCTTGAGCGGCATGTGCAGCTGCAGAGTATTCACACTGGAAGCGTTTGTACAGCGTCACTGCAGCGGTGCCAAGCTACATATAAAGTGAACATTTTTTTACAAAGACAACTATAAATTTGTTATAAAGTTGGTCATTTATAAATTTGATAGTCTTGAAAGTTTGTTAACATGGGGAGGTGTATAACATGTAAACGTAAATAACAAATAAAAAGCCTTGTGTCATATTACTGCACATGAATGAAAAAAAGACCACAGACTCGGGTTTGATTTGGGTATTGCTGCCTATATACAGGTGCTGGTCATATAATTAGAATATCATCAAAAAGTTGATTTATTTCACTAATTCCATTCAAAAAGTGAAACTTGTATATTATATTCATTCATTACACACAGACTGATATATTTCAAATGTTTATTTCTTTTAATTTTGATGATTATAACTGACAACTAAGGAAAATCCCAAATTCAGTATCTCAGAAAATTAGAATATTACTTAAGACCAATACAAAGAAAGGATTTTTAGAAATCTTGGCCAACTGAAAAGTATGAACATGAAAAGTATGAGCATGTACAGCACTCAATACTTAGTTATGGCTCCTTTTGCCTGAATTACTGCAGCAATGCGGCGTGGCATGGAGTCGATCAGTCTGTGGCACTGCTCAGGTGTTATAAGAGCCCAGGTTGCCCTGATAGTGGCCTTCAGCTCTTCTGCATTGTTGGGTCTGGCATATCGCATCTTCCTCTTCACAATACCACATAGATTTTCTATGGAGTTCAGGTCAGGCGAGTTTGCTGGCCAATTAAGAACAGGGATACCATGGTCTTTAAACCAGGTACTGGTAGGTTTGGCACTGTGTGCAGGTGCCAAGTCCTGTTGGAAAATGAAATCTGCATCTCCATAAAGTTGGTCAGCAGCAGGAAGCATGAAGTGCTCTAAAACTTCCTGGTATACAGCTGCGTTGACCTTGGACCTCAGAAAACACAGTGGACCAACACCAGCAGATGACATGGCACCCCAAACCATCACTGACTGTGGAAACTTTACACTGGACTTCAAGCAACGTGGATTGTGTGCATCTCCTCTCTTCCTCCAGACTCTGGGACCCTAATTTCCAAAGGAAATGCAAAATTTACTTTCATCAGAGAACATAACTTTGGACCACTTAGCAGCAGTCCAGTCCTTTTTGTCTTTAGCCCAGGCGAGACGCTTCTGATGCTGTCTGTTGTTCAAGAGTGGCTTGACACAAGGAATGAAACCCATGTCTTGCATACCTCTGTGCGTAGTGGTTCTTGAAGCACTGACTCCAGCTGCAGTCCACTCTTTGTGAATCTCCCCCACATTTTTGAATGGGTTTTGTTTCACAATCCTCTCCAGGGTGCGGTTATCCCTATTGCTTGTACACTTTTTTCTACCACATCTTTTCCTTCCCTTCGCCTCTCTATTAATGTGCTTGGACACAGAGCTCTGTGAACAGCCAGCTTCTTTTGCAATGACATTTTGTGTCTTGCCCTCCTTGTGCAAGGTGTCAATGGTCGTCTTTTGGACAACTGTCAAGTCAGCAGTCTTCCCCATGATTGTGTAGCCTACAGAACTAGACTGAGAGACCATTTAAAGGCCTTTGCAGGTGTTTTGAGTTAATTAGCTGATTAGAGTGTGGCACCAGGTGTCTTCAATATTGAACCTTTTCACAATATTCTAATTTTCTGAGATACTGAATTTGGGATTTTCCTTAGTTGTCAGTTATAATCATCAAAATTAAAAGAAATAAACATTTGAAATATTTCAGTCTGTGTGTAATGAATGAATATAATATACAAGTTTCACTTTTTGAATGGAATTAGTGAAATAAATCAACTTTTTGATGATATTCTAATTATATGACCAGCACCTGTATACACCTGTCTGTGTAATAACTAAAAGAATGTTTATATATCATATTTTCTGGCTAGTTTACTTTAGTTTTTTATAATACACCATACTTTCACCCAAACTGAATAATTAAAAACAAGTTAAATGGGTAAATCTTCAATAAATATTTTTGATTCTTAATTTTCTTTTCTGACATACTCCAATTCTTGTTAAAACAAAGTAAACATGCTTATTCTGTGCATTTTGAGCACTTTTTGTGTGAAATCATATATTAATTTGTTAGGGCTGTGAATCTTTGGGTATACAACGAATCAATTCGATTCACGATTCATGGGTGTTCGATTCGATTCAAGAACGATTTTTGCAAATTAAGAACGATTTGATTCGAGACGATTCACATTAAAATTCGATGCGATTCGATTCGATTCTCCATTTTAATATGCATTCATAGGGTTATTGAAATGCTTCTCCCAATGCGTCTTAGTCAGGATGAGAATTACACAGCGACCTTCAGGCGGTTAAAGAGTGGGGGCAAAAAAACAAAAACCTTTTGTCCATTATTAATGTTAGTTCATGTTAGTTCTTAATGAAGCTACATAACTTTATTTTAATAAAAATTGGCATTTGTGGAAATTTACATAAGCCAAAATTTTAAAAGGCTTTAAAAGTGTTGTAAGGCCTAGTTCATGTTAACTATAGTGTAGGATAGTGTTAAAGGCTACACAACCTTATTAAAGTGTTCCAGGTACATACAACAAAAGCTTACATGGAGAGACTACCTTAGAATATCATGCACTTTTCCAACTAATCCTAAACTAACTTTTCTTCACGGAATAGTTATAAAAGCCCTCTTTGTTTTCTGTATATGGAGCATTTTCCTTAAGATGATTCTGAAAGAAAACGCGCCGGTTGTTTACTGTTGCTATAGTAACGAACGCAACTTTTATATGCGACTGACTGATAGATAAACCGCGCGCTCTTATTTCAGTGTTGTTAATGTTGTAGTTACTTCAGAAAATTTCCTTCGTACATTCAGTTAAATGACATTAAGTTCATAATTTCATTTATCATTCATTGAGCTGTGCGTATGCATTTAGACACTTACATTATGTGTTTGGTCCATCCATGCATTAAATGCGCACCCTTGAATAAGCAGGGATTTAACGTTACTTAAACTGGTCAGGTGATGTCAATGGTATGACCCATTTCCGTAAAACTTGAGTATTTTATCTTATAGAAAATAACGGTGACCTTTCCACGCAATAAAAGCGTTTTATTTCAACAGTAGTGACCACGCAATGACTTGGCAGCTTTATCAATGACTTGAGCAGTGTGACTCAGGACCATTGCTATTTTAATAGAGAGATTATAATAGCAATAGCAAAAAATAGACTCGGCGCCGAAACCCCAGTTTCACTGCTGCTCACGCGGCGTTCCTGCTTGACGGTCACACGCTGCTCCTGCTCCTGGTGTGAACACACCCATTGGTTAACACGCATGGCAAAAAAATAAAAATATGCGCTGTTCACGCTTGTGGTGTGAAACCGGTGTTAGACTAGCTCCTTTTTTAGGTTATTTTAAACAAAACCTGAAATTACATTTACCTGAATTACCGTTTGGTTCAGTAGGCTAATTAGCAAGAGGCTCTTAACAGATGTTGCTAGTCATTGTTTGTCTGAAAGTAAATTATATTGTGAGATTGTAAGCACATTGGTCAACATTAAAGTGTTTTTGTTAATTGTGCTTTATAAATAAATAAAAAAGAAACAAAATCAGGTTACACATAACATTATGTAAGACACAATTAATCTAGCATGAAAAGTAGTTTTAAATATATCAAATGTTTTTAATCCCCTACTTATAAATTTTGACCTATAATATTTAGCCGTGTCCCACATTTTGCTAGCAACCCTGGTACTACATAATTTTACTCCATTACATTTTTCTTTTTTTCCCAAAAAAAAAAAAAAAAAAAAAAGAAAATTATACAAATTGTAATGTTGGCTCAAGCTCAACTGTTAACCCTGTTAATAGAATAATAGTAAGGAAAATACCAAACAAATACTCTTTTAGGCCCTATTACAAAATCACAGAAATCAGGGTTTTAATCAGGGTACTTAGACGTACCAAATTTGCATTACAGGGTTGCAAATCACAAAATTATATATAAAAAAAAAATATTACACAATGTTTATAGATGGATTCAATTTAATTTAACAAATTACATAATGGATTTTCAAAACATTTTTTAAAATCATGGATAAGGCCCACTGCATTTCTTTTTTTTTTTTTTTGACTGACTTTTTTTTGAAAGACTGTCATGCATAAACAAAATCCCAGGAGGCCAGACATTTCTGAGAAACTCAAATTATCGCTTCTGGCACAATCGCTCAGATCACATTTCTTCTCCATGGACCCTATTCCCATTTAATTTTTTGTAATTTAATGCCACGGTAATATAACACAAAGTATAACGTTATAAATGTATATGAATTAAAAAAAAAAATAAAAAAAAATTACTAGGATTTGTGATGTTGATAACTGTGGAAACATGTCATCACAGTCTGAAAAGGATCCATTTCCATGATAAGCATGTATACCTAATAAAGTAGTAAATGAGTGAATATGGATAAAGAGAAATAGATCAAGTGCAACAACTTTAAAGGAACCAAAAAAGGGAAGACAGAATCTGTATAAAACAAGTTCTCAGAAAGTTATCTTGGGCGTTCTTGGCAAAAAAAAGATTAAATGTCTTATGCCCACTGAGTTTCATGACTCGCTGAAAACGTTCGTAAAAACCGGTTATTCATAAAAGAAATGAGGAAATAAATTGACTCAGTCGAACTGTTAACATATTTGCTGTCTTTATGTTATACTGGTTGTCTTTGTTTATGCTTAATCTCAGGTGTAACTTGTCCTATAGTTCAGTGGTTCTCAGTGTGTAGGGGGCATCCATTTGTGCCCCCCACCCCCACCACCACCACCAAGGAAAATTGTTTGGCATTCAATTGTAAACAAAGCTTTGTACTTGACCTGTGTCCTAATATCCATGCAAAACAGCATTTATGTGCGCAACAATGTGTTTTGGCGTACTGCCTGTGGTACTCGGCCACCCCTATGGGGCAGTTGTCACGCTAACCGGTGCATAGCCCTAAACAAAAGTGAATAATATTGAACATTAATGTACTATCCACACAGAAGATGAATAGGCCTGTTGAACATTGCATTTACATCTATGTAATTAACTTAAAGGTGCAATATGTAATATTCTCTGTCTGCTAGAGGTCGCTAGAGGCCTATTCGAAACAAAGGCGTAGCTTGATGACGCCAAGTTTGAGCGCGGAATCTTGGGACATGTGGTCTTTACATCGCAGCCGGTTGAAAAGAATTAGGATAGGACTCGGGAAGAAATCATGTTCATGGATGTGATTATTAACGTTACTGTAGTATGAAGCAGAGCAGGACCGAGTGTTGTGGGAGCTGAACGAGGCCTCTGGAGCGATTGTTAACGAGAGACAAATGCAACACACGCCGCAAGCAGCGGAACTTTTATTATGCCACAGTCGCCGGCGCCGCTTCCGCTTTTCCGGTCATGAGTATGAGGTATCACAGCTCTGTTTATCATATTAGATACATTTGAGTGTGTTGAAAATTATGTTATAACGTTACTCTGAGCATTCGCTCGGTGGCTGCTGTGAGACACTTGTTGCACACTGCAGTAAGCTAGATCAATTTTAGAATATCATATTAAATGCTGGATGGCTTGTGTTGATAAATGGCATGCAATTCATTTTAAAACGTATTGTATGATGGAGAAAATGCTGTATTACTGTTACTAAAAATAAAGCTGCATCTGATTATGCTATGTTAGCTACTTCACAAAATAGTGTTTTTCTCTGAGGCATGGTAAAGCATGGTACTCGCAAAAAAAAAAAAATCAAGAAAATTAGATTTAAACAATAAGACTAAACTTGTTGAGCTATATAACAATATTTATGTCAATAAATCTATCAAAACAGTTGTTCCCTTGTCTGTTAAAACATGTAATATATTAAAGCGTCTTTGGTGTTTCCATGGTTTCTAGAAAATAAAACCGGAAACCGAGGGTAACGCGGGTATGATGCAACTGACAGGCGGCGACTCACACGTCCCGAAACCTTGGTTAAAATTGCAATTTTCTCACGATTTACAAATAGTTGCAAACATTTGGGATATTGTAAGTACTCAAGTGAACAAAATATATAACACTGGCCTAGTGGTTTTTGGATATTTTACTGCAAAATTCGTATATATTGCACCTTTAATTAAAAAAAAATTATAGAATTCCCCCCCCTGGCAATTCTTGGTCTTTGTCTACACCAGTAATTAAGATTGTTAAGTAAAAAACTAAAGCAGCATTACCAGAATGGTTAGTTATGCCAGTTCATTAGCTTATGCGTGGGGCAGGTGAGTAAATAGAGGCTTGCTGGGGTTTGGATGACTTACTCTGGACTATGCTCTGATAGGCCACTGCTGCAGGAGATTCTGGAACTTCAGTTAGGAAAGACTTTCCCTCGTCACAGCTTTTCCCTTGAAAAGCAAAATACAGAAGTACATTTTGAGAACTAGAAACTGCTGGCTGCTGACTTTTCCTCATGTTTTAGAAGAACCACTGTAGGGAGTTTTTTGATACTTGACTCAGTCTACTGACTACATGCTGCAAATATAAAAACAAGGAAACACTCTCACAAAAATCAAGAAACAGGATGCACCACAGTGCTGCAGTGTAAATTGTTAAACTTCCTCATATCCTGACCACTTAATGCGGAACAAATGTAGAATAGCATTTGATTACTATTTAATCTGGTTTAAAAATGATCTTCCTTGTGAATGGTGAAAGACAAGGGCTTCTTTTACCTATCCGTGGGTCCAGGGGTACTCTGCCCAAAAGAGGGAGATTTAGTTCTTCACACATTCTCTGTGCTCCTCCTGTGGTCGGAGGAAATATCTGTGAAGTATTCTGTAAATAGAGACAAAGGGTAACAAAAAGCAATATAAAATGTGACAGGTCAGTCACCCTTGTGTTGTTTTAAACATGTACGACTTTTTTACTCTGTAATAAACCTAATTTTATCGTCTTTTTCCATGCAAGTACAATGGAGCTTTCAAAGAGGATGCAAAAACATCATAAATGATTAATCCACACAACAAAAGTCAATTAAAGAAGTTAAAGGATTAGTTCACTTTCAAATGAAAATTACCCCAAGCTTTACTCACCCTCAAGCCATCCTAGGTGTATATGACTTCCTTCTTTCTGATGAACACAATCGGAGTTATATTAATAAATATCCTGACGCATCCAAGCTTTATAATTGCAGTGAACAGGACCAACGAGTATTAAGCTCAAGAAAGTGCATTCATCCAAAGCAAAACATACTCCACACCACTTTTCTTACACAAATATATTGCTTCACTTCAGAAGCTTTATACTCGTTGGACCCGTTCACTGCTATTATAAAGCTTAGATGCGTCAGTATATTTATTAATATAACTTCGATTGTGTTCATCAGAAAGAAGAAAGTCATAAACACCTAGGATAGCTAGAGGGTGAATAAAGCATGGGGCAATTTTTATTTTAAATTAAACTAATCCTTTAAACTTACATTTGTTCCATTATTTATATTATATGGGAATGAATCAGTTCTGCAACTTAACTTATAAAGATGGCCCTGACAGCAGCAAAGAAATGTATAGCTATACAATGGAAATCTACAGAACCTCCTAATCCTGTTGTGTGGCTGAGAGAACTATCATCTTATGTTACAGATGAAATCTAAATCTCTCAATCTAAAAAAAAAAAAAAAGACATTATCTGAGAAGAACTAGGGCAAATTTATTGATTATATGAAAAATTGTGTTGCTACACTGAAAGATGTGGTAATGTAACATTGTGATTATCTAAAATGAATAAAACTTACCCCGTTACAAGTATTATCACATATGTTAAAAAATATTTTTTTCCTTTTTGTTACTTTATCATGATGCTTATTTTTATGTAATTAATTTTATTTATCTGTTTTGTTTTATTTTATTCTCTGCAGCTACCCGCTCTGAAATTAGTCTGCTGTCTACCCAGAGGGGACTTTAACTCTGAATTACCTCTGTACACTATTTCATAAAAGGGCAATAAAAAATTATCACATAATATGTGGCTTCGGAAAACTTGGCATGCAGCATACTGACTCAAAAACTCAAATATTACGCATCTTCTGAAAGAGTACTGAATCTCTGGATCAAAACACAGGTGAAAAAGCAAAAACAAGTGATAAAAGCATTGCTTATAACAAAAAATAAAATAAAATAAATAAACACATCTCACATTTTTTGTTTAAAATGTTGCTTTTTTATGAAAGTTACCCATCTTCAAGAATGCAGGAAGCTAGAATAAAACTTTTTTGTTCTTTAAAGCAAAGGCTCTGTTCTTTCTTTTGATATATTGCATGTTCAGATATTCAAACAACAAAATATTCTGGGGGCCATGAAAATTTTGTGAAAATTATGGTGCTCTGGCATCTACTTTGAAGCTTATAAGCTCCAGTCCCTATAAATTGTGAATGCCTGGAAAAAAGACCAGGAAATTCTTCAAAATTCCTGTTTTCCTTCTACATAAGGAAGTTTACAGGTTAAAATGAAATGAGGGTAAGTAAATGATGTCAATAAAAATAAAACAAAAAGAAGAAAATGTCAAACTACATCACACAAGTTCAAAGAAAAAATTAATGTGAAACACCGTTAACATACAAAAAACATTAATGGTGATGTGTGCTGTGTTTTGCTGTAAGATACTACATTTAAACTCGTATACTATACCTTGCATTTAGGACAAACAAAGCCACTCATGTTTTCAATCACACCTATGATGGGCAATTTGACCTTTTTACAGAATCGGATCTCTTTTCTCACATCCTGCAAAGACACTTCCTATTTTGTAAAGGGAACAATAAAAAAATAATAATAAAAACATTATATAGCAGTCAACATGTGGTTACATATTAATAGGGATCATTATATGTTGAAATACTTGTATAAATGCATTACAAATACAGCAAAATTGTTTATGTTGGCTAATACTTTTCTTCTCATGTGCTGTGGTAGCAGTATGTGCCACAAGAAGGGTGACCCTAACAGCTATAAAGCAGACATTCAATTTAAAGTGTATCACTGCAAGACAGTCTGGTATTTTAAAACAATACAGTCCTGAAAAGACCTTTGGCTATTTTAAGGACGTTTAAGTGCAGCTGTGCCCTTTCACACTCTCTAAACATGAACCATCCTTGATGTTACTAATCAACTGCCAATGCCTACTCAATGCTTAAATACTCAGATGTGAGAAATATTTGTTGGTGGCTTCTTTAAGCATGTGTGCAACTAAGAAGTGCAACTTGTCTGAGGACATAAATAACTGTCTTTTTTATACATTCTTCACACCACTGAGTTCCACTTCACTGACAACGTGCAGGAAATCAACTATTTTTTTTAAACTTTCAGTTAAGTGTGAAAGCATGTTATTTCCCACACTTCAATAGATCTGAACTCATGATTAAAATCAAACTAAATTATTTTGCACTGGTTGTTTCTGTTTTTTTTTTTTTTTTTTTTTTTAAATGCAAATCTTTTTTTTCTTTTTTTTTTTAATCTTTTTTTAATGCAAACTAGATCACATGTAAAAGCAACTTCCTGGAACATGCAGTGTTTCACTTGTCTGAGTTTTCACCTGCGGGGTGGTGATAATGACCGCCCCATCGATGCCAGCGCCGCTGAGATACTGCACAATGGACAAGTGCTCATCAGATGTTCCTGGGGGCGTGTCTACAATCAGATAGTCCACTTCTCCCCAGTCTACATCCCTCAGGAACTGTTTTATCATACCTAAACAATAGCAAGATACCGACAATGAGAAACTGCACTCTAGCAAATGTATCAAGTTGCAAACAACTGCACTGTTTAGCACTTTAGTCTTATCTTTTGTGAGATGCAATCTCAGAGATGCCAAAACTTTCTACATAAGCTGTTATACTGCAGATAGAAAGTACACTGATAGTGATTTACATTCTTTAAAACAGCAAACAAAAACACAAGTAATGTTGATGCTATTTATCCAATGGATGCTTTGCTCCAGACAAAAAAGACGACTACACACAGACAATTACTGAAGTACTTTTACAAAGTACAAAGATGGTCATTCAAAATCGCTTCAGTTGGTTGAGTGCATAGCATCTTATTTTAGTTTTTAACTACTCACTGCTATGTGCTAGTGGTATTTAGTTTGGTTTGTGCCATATAAATATCATTGCCTGTTTGGAAAAAAGTTAAATGTTGGTTGATGGTGTCATTTATGGTTCCAACATGTCACTCAAAGTTTCCCTTAAAGGGTTAGTTCACCCAAAAATTAAAATTGTGTCATCATTTACTCACCCTCATGTCGTTCCAAACCCATAAGACTTTCTTTCATCTTCGGAACACAAATTAAGATCTTTTTTTTTTTTTTTTAAATCTGAGAGATTTCTGTTCTTCCATTGATAGTCTACACGACTACCACTTTGACGCTTCAAAAAGTTCATAAAAAGATTGTAAAACTAAATCCATATGAATCTAGCAGTTTAGTCCAATTTTTCTGAAGAGACTCGATCGCTTTATATGATAAATAGGTTTTATTTAGGCTTTTATTTACATATAAACATTCATCAACTCAAACGTCAGATATGATAAACGGAAGCTCAAGCATGTTTGCTTGAAGTGCGAAAACCAATGAGGTTCATTCTCGTGTGTTACGCAGCACGACTGAGCTGATCAATGTTTATATGTGAATAAAAGCCTAAATTTAATGTTCATCATATAAAGTGATGGTGTCTCTTTAGATAATTTGGACTAAACTGCTCAATTCTAGAGGTGTAATCATATATCGCAGTACGATATTTCGCAATGCAAAAATGTTACGATATGTATCGTAGAGTGATGGCGATACTTTTACGGTGTCTCACGCAACATGGAGGAGGCAGTGAGAGAAGCCGGGTTGTCACCGCATATTAAGAATTTTGCACACACATCGAATCTCGCGTCGCAGGCAGGTTTAAATGTTTCTCGCGTCAGTCGCTTGCTTGATCGCGCGAGAAAAGTCGTGGCTTTCTTTCACCGCAGTGCCACTGCAATAGCTGTGCTCACGGAAATTCAAAAGATGCTTGTGATGCTTTGCTTTAAGAAGTTCTGTCTTAGGCTTCTTAATTCTATGTTCATGAAGAATTTACATTTTTTTTTTAGTGACAGACAGACCTATTCAGTTGTTAATTTGAATACAGAAGGTTTTTATTAAACCTTGAAATGTGATCTTGTATGTACAACAAAGAAAGTTATTGAAATTTGTTAATATTTTTTTAAATAAATCTGTTATTTGAATTTCAGTTTAATTTTTAAATTTTTTGTCAAAATATCGTGATATGTCTCGTATCGTGAACCCAGTATCGAGATACGTACCGTATCGTGACCTGAGCATATCGTTACACCCCTGCTCAATTCATATGGATTAGTTTTACAATCTCTTTATGAACTTTTTGAAGCATCAAAGTGGTAGTTTATGGAGGGACAGAAATCGCTCAGATTTCATAAAAAATATCTTAATTTGTGTTCTGAAGATGAACACAAGTCTTACAGGTTTGGAACGAAATAAGGATGAGTAAATGACAACAGAATTTTTATTCTTGGGTGAACTAACCCTTGAAAGTTGATTTAACCACATAACTGAACCTTAAACAATAACTAATATTATTTGTTGTCAATTTTTTTTAATGTTTTTAAAAATGCCATTAATAATCTAACACAAAAAAACGTTTCCCATGTCCATTTAAAACCAGACATAACTGTAAAAAGAAGAAAGGCAGACTCACTGACTAAATGAGTAAGAGTCAGTGAGGCTGTTGCGTGAATTTTTTGACCGTCTCATTAAAAAGAGTCATTTGATTACAAATCGGACATCACAGCTTGTGTTGTGTTTGATCTCGCATGCAGGAAACAGTGGCCCTGTTTGGTGTTGCATGCAGGAAACATTAACCCTTACAAAATTATATCTGGAGAAATCACATATTGATTGACTAGATTTTTCATTTTTGTCACAGAATTATATTTTTTGACGCATTTGCAAGCATTTTAGGTGCAGTCCGGAGATATGGAGTATAATCCTGGTTTTCTATTCCAGCCAGACAAGGCCAGCGTTACTTACAATAAGTCTTTCTCACAACTCTAAAGTAAACAGAAAGTACAGAGATAACAGAGAGCTTAACACAAAAGTAAACACACAGATAATACAGCGTTAAAAAAAAAAAAAAAAAAAAAAAAAAAAAAAAAAAAATCACAGCATTCCACGTCTGGTATGATAACATACAAAATGTACCACACAAAATAATTCTGGTTGCATAATAGTCACTGTCCTGCCAAACCACCCACCTGTGATAAATGATCACACATAGTTACAGTGTTCTTAAAAAAGAACAGAAAAGAAAATATTTTGGTTTTCTAACAGGTGAATGTCACTGTTATACCATTTATTTATTTTTCATTTTTGGGCAAACTATACCTTTAACTTCTGTCCATTTGCATTCAGTCGCAGGTTTTACATTAAACATTCAAAAAACAAAACAAGTTTGCCAGAAATGTACAACGTTACTTCCTAAAGTGCAAAAAACAACAGCTGGCACGACATCTGATAAACATGCTAAAAAACGGCTATAGCATATTTCTCTGTGTATGAGATTCGACGCCAATCAAGAGTCATTCAGCTATCATATGTATATCAATGGGGCTGCTCAACATCTTTCATTACTGTATCAACAGAAGGCAGAATAGAGAAGCCACATTCAACACACCCGTGAAACACAGTAAAACAGACCAGTCCTCATCACAGATGAGACATTAGGATATCAGACAGTGGTTACAATACACAGCACGAGGAAGTGAAACTCATCCAGTCTAAACTTAACTTAGGGCTTCAGAAAAACAGAGCCATGTGCTCTTTTTAGAGAACAGAGCTTTTCGGGGCATGTCATCATGGAACATGATGCCAGTTTTTCTGTTCCTTTGTAGTAAAGGGTTTAAAACACATTTAACAGTTACACTTTATTTCAATAGTCTACTTTAGACTCTCTATTAACTATTAGTAACTTTGCAACAACATGTCAACAAACTCTCATTAGAGTGTTATTAGACTATAGTAGACTTTTATTGGACTGTTAAGGCCAATTCACACAGCACAGACAAACGGCAGCAAACACTTTTGTTGGGTTTTGTCTGATCAGTGTGTTACCCCTGTAAGCATTTAATGGCATTGGTGAGGGTTTGTTTTTCTATAATATTATTTTCTATAATAAAGTGTTACCCACATAACCAATATTACTTCTAAGTCTAGTGCAGAAAGAATGATGAATTTCATACAATGCATTTGATTTCCATTTTAATTTGGCCAAGTTCTGCTAATAGTCATATCTGTCGGAACTGAACCATTTTTTTAAATTTAATTTTGAAAGCAGTACTTCTGCTTCAGAGTTTTACTGTGGCAGGAAGCTAAGGCTGCCCTTGTATCAGCTACCACTAGTTCAAATGTCATTTATTTAATTACATTTACATGTACACTAAGAAGCACCAGTTATTGCACACTGATTGGCAGAGATTGAGATGAAAAACCTGTCTACTGAAATGAAACCTGCAGATTAACCAAGTGGAAACATTTTATTTAAAAACAGCTACATGAAACAAAACATGTGCCACTAAGATATACTTAACCATTAAACCAGCAATCATGTGACTGCTACCCACAGTAAAAACACCACATGTACCTACCTGTCATTTTTTACACCGAGGACATGATTAGACTTACTCTGGAAAGTAGGCATACATTTAGGGTGGGCATTTTCATACTCATCCAACACCAAGATGTGATTCATGTACTCAGACTTTTTAATACCTGCATTATGATGCTTTTATTCACAAGTGGTCTGACAGAGGTGTTTGAATTCCCCTAGCATTTTGAAGTAGAGCAATCTGGATAGAATTCAAATAGGTCACATGGTTTTGTGGGCTTGTGCAGGACTGTCCTGGTTGGTTTGACTATCCTGCACTCTCAGGGGTATCGTGCAAGTGAACAGATTTACAAATAACTGCTTAGAGGTCAGTTAGCACATACTTTCACACTTTTGCTTTAAATGCAACTCACAGCTAAATTAAGACTGATTGACTATGAGGAAGAAAATTTTAACCTCTAAATAAAATATTTAAAAGTGCTAAAGTGAAGTACACACCATTCTTTTTGGGGCCTCTCCAAATAACAGCATCATCTGGACTACTGAGCAGAAAGCCGATGGACATGACCGCCAAGTTGTCCTCAACATACTAGACAGAGAATATATCAGCACGTAATAATGAACCAATGAAGGGGCATCAGAATCCAAATCAAATGAAAAAAAAAAAAAAAAAAAAAAATATATATATATATATATATATATATATATATATATATATATATATATATATATATATATATATATATATATTTTTTTAATCTCACCACTGGGGACCAGCCTGAGCCACTCTGATGAACCTGCAAATAAAACAAAGACAGTTTGTTTGTTTGTTTGTTTATTTATACTTTAACACCATGCCAGCTACCCCGGCTATATTCATGGCGAGAAAGAGATTATAATTGAAAAAAAAAAAAAAGTTGTTAAAATTGATTATAATTTGAAAAAAGACAAAAAAGATTAAAAGAGGTTTTTAAATTTTATCTTGGATAAAAATTTTTCTAAAACTAGATCTGGTTCATTAAAAATCTTTACATAAGAGTCAACTGAAAGATAGAGAATTCGGTCCCCCTTTATATTAGTTGGCTCAAAAATAAGTACAATGTACTTATTGTGTTCATACTGTACTGCAAAACACTTTTGAGGTGGGATACGGGTAAGGTTAGAGACAGATTTGGTGCTATAGTTAGGTTTGACCTCCTCAGACTTGGAAAAAAAATGTTTTTTGAATTTAGTATTTTTTCATGTCATTACATTGCTTAGACCAGTGGTCGGCAATAGGCGGCCCGCAGGCCAAAACTGGCCCGCCAGCAATAATATCTGGCCTGCGCCCACAGCCATGATATTTTGATAGCGGCTGGTTCTGAAATAGATCTTCGTCTCATGGTGCGATCTAATATTATCACCGTGTCTACACCAGACGCGACTTTTTTCGCGTCACGTTGCGCCGCAACAGCTAAAAGCTGTCTACACTGAACGCGACAAACCAACCATTGCAAAGTACTTGGACTACGTCAAAAACAGTATGGGTAATCCGTTTACTGTCGGGAATGTGTTGTGCTGCGTGACTTGCGTCGCACCGCGCCGCATCCAGTGTATAGTCAATATCACTGATTATAATGGGTTCTATTATCTTTTGATGCATCGCACCGTTTGTGTCGGTGTTATATTCTCTGAAAACAGCGACAACTTCATTGCAGATAAGACACACTGGCTTTGCATTCACAAAACTAGGTAAGATGAACGCATAGTTGTCTTTCCATTCTTTTTTGTATGCCCTATTTTCCCTGTCAACTTTCCTCTTTAGACTCTTTGATAGTGCCATTTTCTCTCACTGGCTAGCTTAAATGTTAACATCACTCTGAACAGGACATAATAGCGTACCTCCAGCACACAAACAATTTAAATAAATGCAGTTTAGTACGTGAGGATGCCAAGGAATAATTCTGAGTGTAAAAGTAGGCCACATCAAATAATTATTACAATAAGTTAGGCTCCACTGTGTAACAAGCAAATTAAAATGATACACATTTATTATTCACAATATGGAAAGAGGGAATAAAACAGTTTGTTAAGAGCATGACTCAAACATGCTATTAATGGGCTTATTCAAGTCCTCTTTTGAGTTATTTTTATCATTCCGCATCTCCCACATATGTGTTTTAGCAAGGCAATCTGTGTTGCAAGTTGGTGAATGAAGATACTTGCCAGGTCACTACTACACTTTATTAACTTATCCATTGTAAAACCCGAACACCGCCACACAAATGTGGCTTTTTGTTAATGACTGTCCTACTACAGGATTTAACACAGAGTAACAGCTCAATACCAGTTACAAAAGACACTGTAACAGTCTGTCACAGCCAATTCTAGTTGTATTTTTTATTAATTAATTCAAATTATCCTTTGACTATGTTCTGGCCTACCATCTAGTGGTGAAAATTTTTTTTGGCCCGATGCCAAACTTAATTGCCAACCCCTGGCTTAGACTATAAGAAACAAATAGGAAAAAAATGATACTTTATTCATATGTTATGCTATGTCCTCATAAGTGGACAACAGGAGTCAGTTGTTTAAAAATATGAAATGACATGAAATGACAATGGAGGAACATGTAATGAAAAAAAGAAGTGTAATAATGGGAGTAATAGTTGGCAACAGTTTCATAATAATATGTAAATTTCTTTTTCCTATGTGGGATTACAAATTTAACATCTGTTTAAGGTCTGCTGATCTTACATCCTGATACAACATCACATGAAAAACTAAGGGGAACTACACTTTATTGGGCATTCAAGGTGAACACAATGGCATTTATTTACTGATTAGATTCAATATAGTTAAAGGGGGTTTTGTCAGTCTTTGATCTTCCTACTGAGAGTCAAACTATGTGTGAATGTTTACATAGTCTATATATGTTACATAATTTACATCAGTGTTAATTTTGACAGCAAATTTGAATTTAGTTTTAGTCATAGTCTTTTGACTAAAATGCCATTTAGTTTTAGTCATAGTCTTTTGACTAAAATGCCATTTAGTTTTAGTCATTTTAGTCATCAGAAATTGTTTTAGTTTTAGTCGACTAAATCTACAGTAGATTTACTGCTCGCCAAAGTGGACGGTTTTTGACCGTTCAAGTGCAAAAAGACACAAAAGAGCAAAATTCAGTACTTTTCAGGGATTGACACTTATCATTGAGGTACTAAAAGTTTTCGTTTAAAATTTTTATTAGATTTGATTTTTAGTTTTTCTGCTTTCATTGTAATTTTTAGTTTTTGCTTTTAAATGTCTATAAGTTTTTATTTCTGTTTATTATTTTAATTCCTCAGGTTAAGCTAAAGCTTAGAAACTAGATGAAATAAAATAAGTTTACATTTTTTATATATTTATTTTTTATTTCAGTTAACGTTTATTTCAAGTAATGAAGATTTCTTTGGTTTTAGGTTTAGTTAACTATAATAACCCTTATACTTGTAAAATATATTGAATAATGTGTCAAATAATGTTCTTATTCTTTCCTTCCTGTGACAGAAGATACAGTAGTTTACTATGAATTAAATAGAAATTAAATTAAATACAGTTTGTGTAAACAAAATAACAATAATGACCAGGAAAAAATAATAATTATAAACCATTCCCGAAATACACCGTGACTCTTATTCTGAAATGTCTGCAGTCTGTAGTAGCAGGCTGCTCATGAGGGTGATAAAATATGCATTCTTACAACCGTCTAAAACATACTACCATATAAACATTGTGTAGTAAACATTGTCATAATTCATCAACATTAGCTTATAAGCAATCGCTTGGCATAAATGTGCGCTATTCATTAATTGCGAAGCAGTCTGAAGTGCTGCTGGACGAGCCTGTAGAACGCGCAACGGCGCCGCGTTTCCCACGGTTAGATCAGCACGTTACACTTCAAATGTGCGTATCTTTCACACAGGACAGCAGTCCTGACTGGATATCTTCTCAAATCGTCTCTCTCTCATTTTCGTCTTGTTTTTATTTGTTGACGAAAATTAGAGTAGATTTTAGTCATAGTTTTAGTCATTCAAAACGCATTTTTATTTAGTCATCGTCAACGAAATTAACACTGGTTTACATAAAACTGTGACATGTATGGTGTCATGAGGGGCATAAAGGAGGATCTTCACCCGTTAACAGAAACGTATGGGTTAAACAAAGATTATAAACCACTCAGACATCTCAGCATTCTGACACAAGTATGATGCATAATGAAGTCTGTCTCTGCAGTGACATACCTGCTCCCCCTCTAAGCCCATTATTCTTGGTATAGATGGCCCACAGATGTCCACATCTAGGAGTGCTATCTGGAACAGGAATAAATAAATAAATAAATAAATAAATAAGCATGACATCTGGCATAAGGTTTAATATAGATATGAATTATGTAAACATTTAATGTCTAATTTTTAGTGTGCCTTTTAACCAGACGTTTGATTAAGCGGAACAATTATTGTATAAAAAAATGTGGCAAAATGTGCACATTTGATCAGTACAATTTAGTCCCCTGCTCATATGATTTGCTTTAATAAAACAAAAAGCAAAGTGGGGTTTGAACAGGTCTTTTTTCGACAGCAAATGAAAATTGCACCACTGCAGTACAACGATGTTAACACAAGATGCCAGTGCAGCACAGTTTAGTGAGTCAGCAACTCTCACACACAGCTTCAGTCTCACTAGCACTGACTCATACATAAGTCATTACATAAGACCATCACTTCAGTTCCAGCTCTATTCACACAGACCACAACAACCTCCAATACATGTTTAAGCTATTTAAACTCATCTGTGAATGCCACATTACCCTGCTGTGACCAGGAAACATAACCTTTCCATGGCCTTCATGGTCTGAATAAAATCATCAGGTCTGTGGTCTCTCATGTCTGACTGTACAGCCTTGAATTGGTGTGGGCTGAGTGTATACCAGACCTGATGGTTATATTTGAACTCTAGGCCAGATGTGGAGGAGAGCTGTGAGATAAGAGCCGGTGCCCAAGTTTGTGAAACAGTCTCCCCTTGCATGTTAAGTCTGCCCCTTCTTTGCTTTGCTTTAAATTTGCTATTAAAATGTACTATTATTCACTAAAATTTAATAGTGTCTTAATTTTTTTATCACTGACTGATGTTGTGGATTTGTCATTTTATTTGTTGTTTTACTGATTCTGTACAGCACTTTGGAACAACGTGTGTTGTATTTAAATGTGCTTTAAAAATAAATTGAACTGAATTGCTTAATGTGCATCAGGGTGAGTGATAACATCCAGAACACTTCAACAAATACTGCCAAAACTATAGAGGTGAGATAATTAAATTTGTTTGAATTTTAAACAGTTTGTCAACAGATTAGATCACATTTTAATTAACCATTATCCGCCCGTCTGTCTATCTATCTATCTATCACTAAAAACACCTCAACAGGGCCTCACGGAAACAGCTGCAGATGTCATTTGGCACAGTGAAAAAAAGACTGGGAATGTTTTAGAGGGATGATATTCCTGGCTTTTGTAAAGGAGATCATTAAAACTCTTCTTCATCTCTTACAATAGACCCCCGAGGGCTGCTGCATGCCCAATGGATTATACTAAAGCATATGTTTAGATAATCAAACCAGAGTTAGTGTTAGTGTTTGTGTGTGTGACTAATTCGTGGACGTGACAGGAACTAAGAAAAATTCCAGATGTGCTGATGATTTGACTTTTTGGATCCATGGAAGGGAGCCCTTGTTTTTCTTACAACAAAGACATGAAAAGTTCTCAAAGCATTTGTTTAAAATGTTAAGTGTATTTAGTTTAAAAATCAAATACAGAATCTAATAAACGCATGACCTTCTTGCCCCTGGCTTGTGTTAAACATTATTTGTCGGCGGCTGAATTAAGCAGCACGCTTTTTAAACACACTCTTGTTATGGTCACACTCAGAAGATGTTTATTTCTCCCTCCCTGTTCTTCTGCTTCCTGAAGGAAATTTACTGAAAGCAAACTAGGGAGTGAAAGCAGCAAAGAAGGAGCTCAGAACCCCACTTAATAGTCCCACAGGAACCGAGCAGGTTCCCTCACTCTCCATTTTGCTCTCTCTCAGGAAATGGCCGCCCAGGGTTGTAGAGAGGCTAAGACCATAGTGGCAAAAGTCAGGGATTCTCCTGCAGAGCTACAGGGGAAGTCACACCACTTCCTCCCAGAGTCTGAATACTTTTCTTCTGGCAACCGCTCTTCTTTTCCAGTACTTCCCTTTTTCTTGGGCTAGAAACAAAAACGTACATGTCTTAGTTGGCCTTCTTAAATCAATGTCTCAAAACCCTCAGGGCTCATCAAATATATGTTGAGCGAGGAGGGGAGGGCACGTCTTAACCTTTCAAAAATGCTAAGAATCCCACGGAACTCTTTTGGGAATATGGAACATTCACAAAAAGGCCTGTTTGGGACCAGATGTAGGTTTGGCTACTGTAGCCTATGTGCTTCTAGAGAAGCAAAGAGACATTTGCTAGTGTGGCTGAGCGGTAAAAGACCTGAAGTGGTAACCCAAAGGTTGTTGGTTCAAAGCCATGTTCAAAGACCTCTCAGCGCATGGTCACACCACATAACTGATCATCCAGTGACTAATCAAATGTGTTAACAATACTGTTAAAGAAATGGGACTTTTAAACTGTCCAGCTGCAGGCAATTATTCTCAACCATCAAAACAAGTGGCTGCTATATTCATCAGGATTCTGCAGACAGCTACTAAACCACCAGCATTTCCTTAGAAAGCAGCTTGGGATAGTGAAAAAAAGGAGAAAAAGTTTTACATAGGCACAGCTCTCTCATAAAGGGTATTTATCTCCTGTTAAAAAGGAGGAGAAGAGAGTTCATCCAAAGGGAAATTCTTATATCTTACTTCTTCACGTCTAGAAGCAAGTTATGAAAATATGTCACTGTATCTCTACAGACAAACAGAAAGATATTTAATAGAAATGTCTAAGAAATATGAAAATAGCCTGAGATTTGGAAAAAACAAAATGTGTGGATTCTACTCAAAGAATCAAGAACCAAAAAAGGGTGTTTGCAACAGACTAAAGCACTTAAAATGGCACAAGAACAAGACATTCTTGGGTCAAACACAAGTCTCTTCCCAGTTTCAGTTGGGCGGAGTATTCCCCTGTAATCAAAACTATGAGACAGACTCCATATGGAAATAAAAAACCTCACAATTGTTCAAACAAAGCATATCTGTACAGCCTTTGCTTTTTGGTACAAACATATTCTAACATAGTGATTTAACATTAAAATGTGTTGCATCAAAATTTCACTGAGTTTTGGCATAAAGTATACGTAAAACTGAATGTAGGATTTTTCAGTAAGATATCTGCACTTGATCTGATTACTACTGTACAGCTGGTTTATCACCATTAACACACAATCTTCCTCATTAACAGCTACATAATGCTTTTCATTATGCTCTAACGATGACCTCATCCCTCATCACACTGCTCCAGTTACTGTGAGTGAACGCCACACCTCTACTTTTCTAACTCGCATGCACCTTCAGTCAAAGCCTGAAGCGCTCAACCTATTAAAATGTAAATTGAGTAAATTCAATACATAGTTGCTTATTAGCAAGAAATGAGTCTTAGGCCACATTTACACTGCAAGTCTTAATGCACAGATCCGATCTTTTGACCATATCCGATTTTTTGGGACGATGTGCTTACATTTCTTTTAAAAGTGACCTGTATCCGATGTCTCCTTTTTACACTGCGCTTGGCGAAACGTACCAAAAATAGCGTATATGACATCACAAACAATTTCAATGGTACATTGAGCTTAATTTATTGACATGAATTCATATAAAAAACATTTTAATGCAATAGAGCAACACATTTCAACGTCAGATCGCCTTTTATTTAACACAAACAAATGAAATGAATAATCTGCCAGTCAACTAGACTTGTTGCATTTGTTATAGGTATGTCTGTACCGCGAAATGTTAAAAAAATCTCACTTTTCAATGACTCAGGAATCGCATTTACAGGGGAATATCTGATCTGTCCGCTTACACTGCAGGCGCAAACGCACATATCCGATTCATATCTGATTTATAACCACATATGGATGAGACCTGAAACCAATCTGTGAAAATCAGAATCCATACGCTTTTTTCCTGCTTACACGGTCGTAGTTCATATTCGATTTGTGCCACATGGGAGGAAAAAAATCGGAATTGGGTCTCTTGAACCATGCAGTGTAAATGTACCTTAGGGTAAACAATATGTTTACTATGATAATCTACACTATTACAAGAGCACTGTGCATTATTTTAATTCATGATGTCAGTCTATGTTTAATTGTATGACCTGACCTAACGTTTACTAGCAAACCAAAAAACCAGAGTGGGTGGCTGGATGTGCTGAAGTACATATGAAGTACTCAAAAAACAGTGGGCATAAACAAAGCCAACATAAATATAAAGGACACAGCTTCTTTTACTAGGAGCACTGCCATTGAACAACACCTCAGAACATGGGACAAAGAACAGTTTCATGAAAATACAGAGATGTATATACAAACCCTACCACAGGAAGTCAGGGTGTGTCACTTGATCACTGATTCACTTCCCACTGCTTAAGGCTGAAAGGCAACATTTCAATGCCACGCCCACTTTCATTACCAAATAAAAGAGTAAAATATCTATCTTTTTTAATATACGTAGTACATATATTAAGTTTGGGGTTGGTATTTTAATGTTTTTGAAAGAAGTCTCTTATGCTCACCAAGACAGCATTTATGTGATTAAATATACTGTAAAAACAGTAATATTGTGAAATATTACAACTTAAGATAACTTCTTCGTGATCTTTAATCAAAATCTGAAAATGTACTTTCCCTCTGGAATGGCCTTCCTTCTCTAATGACGTCATTTTTACGAGTTTGCATAGAACATCCCCTCCAACTGTCAGTCTACTGTGAGCTTTGACAGTGAGCTGAATGTGTAATATATATATATATATATATTGCGTTATATATATACATACACACACACACATATATATATATATATATATATATATATATATATATATATATATATATATATATATATATATATATAAAAATAAGATTGCGGTAAGATTTTTAATGTTTTTAAAATAAGTTTTCTATTTAAACATTTTAAAATGAAATTTATTTCTGTGATCAAAGCTGAATTTTCAGTATCATTACTCCAGTCTTCAGTGTCACATGATCCTTCAGAAATTATTCTAATATACTGATTTGATGTTCAAGAAACATTTATTATTATTATCAATGTTGAAAACAGTTGTGTACATTTTTTTCAGGATTCTTTGATAATTAGGAAGTTCAAAATAACAGCATTTATTTGAAATAGAATCTTTTGTAACATTATAAATGCCTTTACTGTCACTTTTGATCAATTTAATGCATCCCTGCTGAATAAATATATATAAGAACAGAAAAGGTCATTTCAAAACTAACAAGCAGAAGTTAAAAGATTTAATCATAAAATTAACGCCAAATGCGTGGTTTTTCTTTCTGTTCCACATCCGGTTTTCTCCATGTGAAATAAACTCCTTATGACTGATCAAGCATGTGCGTTAAAGTGTCTCTTATCTGCTGAAGTTTGCACTAGGAGGGCCTCTCAACGCCTTCCTGATTCTTTCAGCTCTCAGGAAGTGTGAACACAACGCAAGGCACACAACAGGATGTTCCAACTCAAGCTCACAGCCCTTCTAGAGTCTGAAGGGGGACTTTTGACACAGCAGATAAGTGTGAGTTATCAGCACACAGGCCTGAGTGGACGGTGCTGTTTGGGGATCACACCGACGCACGCATAGGGTTTCAACTGTCAACAGCATCAGCCAGGGTGACCCTAGTCCTATACTCATCTCAGATTAGCAAACAAAATCACCTTGATTTTTTTCTGCAGGCTACAGCGTTCCATTACTACATATACCATGTGCTTGAGAAATAATAACAGTCCCTGAAAAAAAAAAAAAAAAAAATCAATATAGAGAAAAACGCAGTTGCACAAACTGCCATCTAACAATGGAAAGAGAGTGGGATATAAAAAAAAAAAAACATGACCCATAATTTCACAGTGAGACCTTTTAAAGGCACTTCTGAATACTGGAAGCAGAGAGCATGGGACTAGATTCCTCTCGGCTTTTTAGATATCGGCCACATTGGATCGCTTCACATTGTGGAAGTCCCCAAGCTGTGCGATTTAAATTGTTTGAAGGATTGAAGATTATTTCAGTCAGTGAGCTGCCAAAGGGTAAACAGCGGACTCAGTCTGCACACTGACAGCACAATTGTGGCCGCAGTTTGTTGAGACGAGATCAATACAGCTCTCCCTAGTGCACTGGCTCAGAAAGAGTCCCAGGCAAAGCTGTGCTCTTCTCAATGAACCCGGTAAACACAGCTCTTTCTGCCGCAGAGCCCTACAATGCACTAAAAATAGCCAGCAGTCTCAGACAGAGAAACATTATTGTGAAGTGCTTGGCTCGGCTGCTAAGATTCAAACAGAAGCTTTTCCTGTTCACTGCACTCTCATAGTGATTCATCCAAGTTCGAAAGCATAAGTGTAGCATTATCCCTCAGCGGTTGGTTGGTTTTCCTATTCTGATAAATACAATAATGTTTTGCTAAAGGCACTGCACTTAAAATGTCTGATATGATTTCAGAAATGTTTCTGAACAAGTTTGGAAATGTGATTTAATGTTCATAGTGCTGTAAGGCAATCTGTAAATAATACATTAAATAACTAGCTAGAATGAAGATTAATCAAAAGGAAACTCTTTGTAAAAATAAACAGGTATGACTTAGGCTTGCAGCCCATCTAAATTAGTCGTGACATTTCATATTTTGAAAATATCTTTTTAATCAAAAAGGGCAGGTCATAATAAGGTCTTGATAAACAGAAACACCAGAAACACATTCACTGGTATCACAATAGTGAGACAAATATTGGACAAAACAAAGGCTGTGTCTGAAATCTAAACAACGCTGACTTTACAGGCAGCGGCGGTCGGAAAACATCAAGATATCGACGATCATGTCCCGTAATTTCTATTAAAATCTAGTTGCCTAATTTGAAGGCTGCATAGATGTATCCCGTGACATCCAACAGTCGTATGTGTGGTTCATCAGAGCGGATGAAAGAAGCTGATTCATTTTTTTGTACATAATTTACTTCTACAGATTCAATGGATTTTATTTCTACCGAGAAATTAGTACTGTGGTTGAAATGTGTACGGCAGTCCAAATTCAAGATATCCGTTCACGTGAGTTGCCAGATTGAGGACATGCAACAGGAACAAGCAATTACACTGCAAGTTGATGAGTTGATTTATCTGCATTTTAATATACCTCCGGTCATTTATCTTTTTAGATGGATGCAGAGGCTTTTTAGGTCAGGTAGAATCTGCAACCTCTGATCCAGTTCGTTTGCAGGCTTCCATGGCTGCAATATGCTGTGTTTTCCACTAACTGGCAACCCGGGGTGTCAAAATACTACTGGGTAAATTTGGCAGTGGGCGGGATCACACAGACCAAAACAAAAACAGACATTCTGAAACAGAACGCACATTTCAAAGAAGAATAGATGACTGTAGCATTGTTTTTCAGAGCAACAAGAATGTGAACTTCACATGTTTCCTAAATATCTGCAAACATATTATGATGGTATTTTTATGCTTTAGTTATTTAAAAAAAAAAAAAAAATACATATAGCACCTTAAAAAAAAATGTGTAAAGTTCACATTAATTTGTTCTGAAAAAGTGAAAGAACAAGAAATTGACCTTTTTTGCAGTATAAAATAAAGTAAAATCTACAACTCTAGAGTGTGATTATATATTATATATATATATATATATATATATATATATATGACATTGTGTAAAATTGTTTTCATCCCGTATAAAGAGAATTAATTGATAAACCAACACCACATGGAGAAAATAAAGGTCAACAAACTCATCTGCTAGGAGACAATATTATCCCAATTTCACAAGTCAGGCCTCAGTGAATCAAATTTGTATTTGTGGCTTAAAGGGATAGTTCACCCAAAAATGAAAATTATTAAATTTACTCACCCTCAAGCCATCCTAGGTGTATATGACTTTCTTCTTTCAGTCAAACACAATCAGAGTTATATTAAAAAAAAATTCCTGGCTCTTCCAAGCTTTATAATGGGAGTCAATAGTAACACATCCATCCATCATAAAAGTCATCTATACAACTCCGGGGGTTAAAAAAGGCCTTCTGAAGCAAAGCGATGCGTTTTTGTAAGAAAAATATCCATGTTTATAACTTTATAGACTATAATCACTAGCTTCCGGTAGCGTCCATCGGCTTTTAAGAGAGAATAGAGTTCTGGCGTATGACGTATGAAGTAGGAGCAGCGTAAGCTTAGGTAAGACGTAAGTAGATGCCTCTCGCAGTTCAAACAAATAGGGCTGGGCAACAAACTCAAGCTCCTCTGACATTTCTCTTTAAAAATTCTCATTTTAGACTTCTAATTCGTGATTTGTGTTTTGTTTTGCTCTCTTCTCTGCGCTTGTGTGTTCATCAATGCCTCATGCATCAGGTCAAAGTTCACTCTTCCTCTGGAATTGACTCGCGTATGGAAGCCAGTTTTATAGTTTAAAAAGTTATAAATATAGATATTTTTCTTACAAAAACACATCGCCTTGATTAACTCCCTGGAGTCACATCATATAGATTATTTTTTATGATGGATGGATGTGCTTTTTTGGGCTTCAAAATATCGGTGACTATTCACTCCCATTATAAAGCTTGGAAGAGCCAGAATATTTTTTAATATAACTCTGACTGTGTTTGACTGAAAGAAGAAAGTCATATACACATAGGATGGCTTGAGGGTGAGTAAATTATGGGATAATTTTCATTTTTGGGTGAACTAACCCTTTAACACTGTTAATCATACAAAAAATAAATAAATAAATAAATAAAATACACTTAAAGCTGTATGCGACCCAAAAATAAGAAAAGCAAAAATTTCACAAAAAAAATTACATGAAATCTCGTAAATGTCAAGACAGCATATCCAAATCTAAAGAAGCCAGGCACACACGAGTGAACTTGTTTCTTAAAATAATAATAATAATCAGTTTTATTTTAAAATATTTTAATTTTTAAAATAATATTATTTATTTTTATACTATTATTCTAAATAATATTATTATTTATATATATTATAATATTATTTATTTATATAGTCATTGAACCAGTTAACTTGTGCTAAATGTATAAAACTATATAGGCCTGGGTAAAAAAAAATATCGATTTCTCGATTTTAATCGATTCTCATTTTTACAAACTGATATCGATTCTTAAATCCCAAGTATCGATTAGTCTAGTCTGTTTTCAGTCGATGAATGAATAGAGCATTGTAGCGCTCTTCCCATCTAATAAATGCCAATGAGCTTTGTGCTTTGTTACTTTTGATATGAAACAAAGTCTCAGATTTCAAATTCTGTCCATTTTATTACGAAATTCAAAAAATAACCGTTTTGGCACTGTTTGATGTGGCGTGACAGATGGCTGTAGCTTTAGATCAAGAGAAGCGGCAACGTGAAGCGCGCGTGAACTGATCATCTCCTCCGCTTTAATACCAGTTACAGTGCGAAACAAACATGAATAAATACCCAAAGGTATGTTCAAAGATACAGTACAACTTACTGAAATCCGTATCCTGTCTCATGGAATAGCTCAATCAGTGTTTCAAACGTGAAAGACGTCAATAAAACAGCTTGTAAGCAATGTCACGTAACGTCACATTTACCTCAGAAAACCATATTCAGTGACCATAAACTCATTAGTCAGCTATAAAACTGAACTCAAGAGAATAGCATTTTGCTAAATACGCACCATATTATGCATTCGTTATAATTTATAATGTTCTTCAACATTTAATGCATGTTTGAATAAATCCGTCAAGCTTTTATAACAGCCACGATTTAAATAATGTATTTCAAAAAATGAATTGGAGTGGAAATATAATTACATAATTGTAAAGTTAGTATTTTAACTTTATTATTATAAAAACTTCCTTAACTTCCACTAATTTAAGTGTTTGTATACAAATCAGTTAATTTTAACCTTCAATATTATAGCAATGTAGAACTGTTTCCCATGTATAGTTTACAGCATTACTAGAAAATTTGCCATGTACTGTTCCTTATATATCCAAAATAATCGTTATTGAATCGAATTTACTCGAAAACTAATCGAATTGCAAGCTTGTGAATCGAAATCGAATCGAATTTTGAAATTTGTGTCAATACCCAGCCCTAAAACTATAGCAATTCAGCCCTGCTCAGTTCCAAAAAAAATCTATAATAGTCAGAAGACATCATAAAATACTCATAAAGGAAGTATAGAATTCTTTGGTCTTACCTCTTTGGAGTCATCACTAGCTAATGCATGAGACAAATGTGCACTGAATGTGCTCTTCCCAACACCCCCTTTGCCAGACAAAACTAGAATTTTGTGTTTCACAGAGGCCATTTTTTGTCTGATTTCCTCTATGGCTGCAATGACAGAAAACAATATAATTTACTTCAGATTTATATGTAACCATCAAGCAATTTATATATATATATATATATATATATATATATATATATATATATATATCTTTAATATTTATCCTTTTAAATTTGTTATTGGATGATGATGTACAACATCAATGTTCTATATATATATATATAAAATCAATGTACCTGGATCAGGGGCTTTGGCGGCACCAGAAGCACATATATTCTGGTTTGGGCATCCCTGACATGCTGAAGATTTACCAGCCTGCTCACTGCTTGTGCCTGGACAGTCTAGATAGAATGACAACACACTTAAACAAACAAAAAGTATATAGACATGTATAGTGTGGATCATGTACAGATGCCTCCCTTTTCTTTCTTTTTTTTTTTCTTTTATTGAAATGATTAATAAACACAAAGCACTCAGAAAAAAGTTCAGAAGTTCACACTTAGTTTGATAGCATGATGAAACTGCAACTATATTTTTGGATGTTAAAGTAAACAGTAAGGTAAACGTGTAGGCAGCTGACACTGGCAGTTGTTTTGCCAGACTGTCTAAAATGACACATGTCAGTTTAAGGTAAACATCAAAGAGGCACAGCGAAACGTGTTGGATATGTGTATAGTTGGCGAAAGCGTACTTCAAACTGTAAACAGATGGCAGTTAAAAAAAAAAGTGTGGATTCAATGGCCTTAAAGTTAATTACATACACGTTTATTAGACTTACGCTCTGGCGCATCACTAGGAACATCCGCCATCTTTCAAATCCTGCGCAGTTCCTGACACTGGTGCAACGACCATGAACTTCCCCGGATAATGCAGTGTGTTGAAAGTTCCGCATGGTCACATCGGGGTATTATTTGTTTTAGGTATTATAGTTTGTAGCTTAGCAAGTTTTCAGCAACTCAAATAAATATAAATATGACTGTTGTGTAATTTATGGTTTAGAACCATGGTAGCCTAACAAGTTTACGCAAATATGTTTGTACAAAATGAGCATACAATAATACTCACAGAGATGGTGAGTAACAACAATTTATTGAACAGAAGATGTTCAAAAGGTGAGTATTTGCAGATCAAACAACAATTGAGCAGAAGATGAGGGATGAGTCCCCCAGCACCACACACAACCACACCAGATGGTCGCTGATATTACAATTAAGAATGTCTTTTTTTCTTACAGCAGTCCTGGAGGGCCACTGTCCTGCAGAGTTTAGGTCCAACTTCCCTCAACACACCTGCTTGGAAGTTTCTAGTATGCCTAGTAAGACCTTGATTAGCTGGTTCAGGTGTGTTTAATTGGGGTTGGAGCTCAACTCTGCAGGACAGTGGCTCTCCAGGAGCAGGATTGGACACCCCTGCCTTACAAGTACTCGGGAACAAACTTGGAGACTGGAGCAAGCGGAAGGAATCCACAGGAGCAGAAACAATAAACAGCACAGTGGTAGATAACACAAGCAAGCAGATAATCCAATACTTCAGTGAGTCCAGGTCAAAACCAGACAGTGAAAGTGTGTGTGGTGCAGGCTTTTATGGAAGGTGCTGATGAGTGCGGGGATTGATGACCGGTGGCAGGGATTAGAACTCAGGAGATGATGCACGTTGGAACTTGGTGACTTCCTGACATATAACTCTTACTTAAAATCTCTCATTTTAAAATCAAATGAATCTATGTGATGATATACTATCATCATTAAACCGCAAGTTTAGTAGTACTATATTTTCTACTCATGAAGCATGTTTGTCCTATAGCAGGGGTGGGAACAGGGCCATTGTCCTGCAGAGTTCCAACCCTGAAAAAAATACTCACCTGCCTGTAACTTTAGTAATCCTGAAGACCTTGATTAGCTTCAGGTGTGTTTAATTAGGGTTGGAGCTAAACTCTGCAGGACAATGGCCCTCCAGGATCAACGTTCCCCACCCCTGTCCTATAGGATAGAACAAATGTCCACTTTGTCATTAAGGCCTTGTTTAAATGTTTCAGTAGGTGGCACGTTAAGTAGTTAATCGTAGATTTCTTTTGTCTTACAAATGATATTTGAATGGCAAACACATAGAGTCAAATATTGTGGCCTTCTGCCTACTTGAGCAAATTGAATGAGAGGTCAGTGGTAATAATGCTTGTGCAAATCAAAAGGAATGTCGCTCTGTGGCCACAAATGCCAATCATATTACATTAGCCGCAACTTCTGATCTTGGATCTTCACGCTCTCTCAGCTCTTAGTTAGAAAATGATTAAAATGCAGTTTTACCCTAAGGGTTAACTCAAGAGTTTGTACAGGGCATTTGAGGAAGCAGAAATGACTTTCTGGCAACACTGGAGTTAGTTTCCTAGATCCTCCCAAGAGCTGTGTCACTGTATACAGGATGGCTTTGTGCTTGAACTGCCCAGTTACGGATGTTTGTATAAACATATACAAGGCAAAATGTGACTTCTGGCCATTTGTCATGAACAACTCAAGCTTTTGAGATTGACTCTCTTCTCAAACTTCTCACACTTTTCTTCCCAGAAAAAGTGGCAACCTACTTAAACATGAGTTATGATGGATTTTCTGTCCTGTATGTTCATTTATCCATGACAAAACAGGGGTTGTACGTTTGTAGCTCCAAGTGATCCAAATCTGAATTTTGGGCCCCTGAGTTTTGCATGGGGGGAATGTAATATGAGATGTCCTTTGTTTTTTTACACAGCAATGAAGAGACACGCCCATGGACAGACATTATGGGAGGAGATTTCTCGTTTCTCCTCATCCACCATTCATATAAAACGTCTTTTATGAATCCCTCAGGTGTGCAACGGAATTCTCTCTTTTGCTGAGCTGATCAGAAAACTTTGTTTGTGCAGAAGCTATAGTCTCTCGGAAAGGCAGTACAAAATATTAGTGATGTAAATTTTAAAATGCATTTTAGCATTGACAAATAGAATAAAATTAAATAAAAAGAGTAAAAAGTGCAACAATATTATATTTTTTGTCTTTTTTAGTTCATGCTCACAATAGTGTAATATTTCATACTGTCCTGTAGGGGGTGACAAAATAATTTTTTTTGTTTATTTATATTGATACAATTATATTTTAGATTATTTAATGTATTTATTCGTACATTTATTTATTTATATGCATTTATAAATGCATAAATTATGGAGAAATAATTATGGAGAAATATCTATAACCTGAAACTTCAAGAATACTAACACAAAGCGGCAACATTTTGAGTAAAAAGCACATTTTTGTGATTATTGTGTTATTCCCTTGCATCACATGACCTGCACTCAAATCGTGCAAATTCATATAAAAGCACTGAACTCATAAACTGTCTGTCCCTGTCTGCTTATAAAGGTGTCTCTGTAACCTCAAATACCCCAGGGCAAGTACACAGATTAATGTCAGTTTGTTGCTAAGGAAACTATTCCACCTGGCTAGCTTAAGATAGACCCAGTCGCTACTCCTTGTCCACTGGAAATGGTGTGGGAGGGTGTGTTTTTGTTTTATTGTACTCCAGAGACCAAGAAGAAGAGTGTGTATTTCCTCATTTATCATGTGGTTATCATGTTTACATTAGAGTCAGAGACCAGAAATAAGATGTTTTATGAATAAGGCAAGACATGAAAAGTGAGCTTGTGCTTTTAGTGTTAAAGGCACAATATATAGATAACGTCTTGTAGGTGCATCATTTTGACGGATCAAGTGTTTTGTGCAGCACCCATATCTTGTGCTATGTGAATCAAAGAAATGAATCATCTCTTGAACAAAAGAAATCTCATTCTCATTCTCAGTCAAACACAGTCTCATGGCTGAATGATAATAAATAAAGAGAGGATGCATCTATAATTGATCTGAGATATCAAATATGTGCGTTTTTGATTTTGAGCAGAGCTCAAGGATCTTGTTTTTGGTGTTTCAGACTAACTGACGTTCTCATATAGGACAAGAAGTTAAGAAGCATGCTGGGTACACCAGCACACTCGCATCAAAAAAAATTGATTAGCATTTATAGCAA
This sequence comes from Ctenopharyngodon idella, assembly GCF_019924925.1. Taxonomy (NCBI): domain Eukaryota; kingdom Metazoa; phylum Chordata; class Actinopteri; order Cypriniformes; family Xenocyprididae; genus Ctenopharyngodon; species Ctenopharyngodon idella. Next base: position 26,459,567 of record NC_067222.1, read on the forward strand.
CTGCAGATTATTAGTCCGTATAAGTCAATGAGGCTATACCTCAATTGTTTTGTGAGAAAAAGTAACTTCACGGCCACCTGACAAGTAAAAAAAGTTCAAGATACATATTTGGACATGACTACCCTGCTTCTCAGGTAAGGATTTTTATTATTATAAAATTTTTAATGTATTTTTTTATTATTTACCAGAGCATACTTTTCTTTTAAGGAGCTATTCTTCAACCCAAATCCTTTGAGAAGTCAATGAGGATTGTATCTCTATTGCTTGGTGAGGATAAAGTGAGTGAATACGGAGGGCGGTCTGGCGGAAGCTAGATATTTTACTTCATAACTTGTTAAACATGGACATTTTTCTTACACAAACCCATCGCTTCACTCCAGAAGGACTTTATTAACCCCCCAGAGCCATGTGGAGTACATTTATGGTGGATGGATGCACTTTATTGAGCTTCATACTTGTTGGTCCCGTTCACTGCCATTATAAAGATTGGACGCATCAGGATATTTATTAATATAACTCTGATTGTGTTCATCAGAAAGAAGAAAATCAAATACACTTGATGGCTTGAGGGTGAGTAAATCTTGGGGTAATTTTCATTTTAAAGTGAACTTTAAGCAGTCATAGAAGATTCTGTTCTTCAACCTAAACCCTTTGATAAGTATAGGCTCTGTGATTCATAGTAGAGAAACTGAGATAAGCCCCCATGTGATGGGTCTTTCTTCCAGGCCTCAAGGACAAAGACTTAAATCTGCTCCACTTCCCTCAGGCCCACTCGCACTCCTGCGCAGATTAGCCTCCAAGGCTAGTGCGAGCAGTCATGTCTACGGGATTAGATTTTGCTCTTTCGAAGCTTTGCCATACCCCACACTTAAAGGCCAGGACAAAGGATTGTAGAGCTCACTTCAATCAACACGAGGCTGATCGGCGAGCGCTCCAGGAGAGCGGAGAATGTGCAACCAATATCCATGGACGTACTCACCCTGAAGGGCCAGAGACATGTTCAACACTTGTTAACAAGTGTTCTCTTGTGACGGCCCTGTGGATCATTGAGAGTTGATCTCCAGTGTTCCAGTAGAGCCGCCCAGAGAGCGATACGGACTGCGGTGGATTTTCATCATACACAGCCCTCACTTGTTATTTTAGAACAACATGACTTCTGTTCAATGAAGTGTCTTCATGATTCCAAGTGGAACCGTAGATGTGTTATGGATGATCCAGGATTTCAGCCAAGACTTCATTTAATCCAATATATTTGGAGGAATGCTTGCGAGAAACCAGTCTTTGCTCTGTCTATAATTCATCTAATGTAAACCCAGTGCTTAGTAGGCTATTAAGTGCGGGAGCTCTTACAGTAAATTACAGTAATCACAATACTGGTATGGATAGAATAGGCTGCATAGTGTTATTCTGACCTCAAATTCCTCCCAGCAGAGTATGTATGTGAACATCCAGTGAAAACGGCCATCGTTCGAAGAAAAAAAACAAACAAACAAAAAAAAAAAAAACATTGTTTTATTAATAACCAAACAGATGCTAAATGAACCATATAAGATTGCATTCGGGGTGGATTTCTCTCTGAGGAAAGAAAGATCAACAAGATTAAACAAATCTCGAGCCCTCTGATGTGTGAGTGAATTTTATAAAGTGCTGGTAAAGCAAAGAGAAAAGCGAGAATGCAAATGTGCATTGTTGCAGTGACTCAGAATGCCAGCTTGCTGCCCAGAGGGAGTGGCTCGCTGGCATCACAGCCATCACTATGATTGGATTCACTCACTACAAATGTGCTAAACTTGCCATTTCTCATTTGTCTCCATAGCACTGTAAAAGAAATAAAAGAGTCAGACAGAAACATCAGCCCACATAGTCAGACTGGAGTGCTTGAGTCACACTAGAGTGTCAGAATATTACAGCATATCTGCCACAATTTGTTCTTGTGCTCTGTCCACAGACCCTGCAGGAGATTTCCTAGATTGAGAGGACCACCAGTGAGCTGGAACAGACCATAATAAAAAGGTAAATAAATAACCAATATAGACTAGAGGAGTTCAGCAAAACAATGTACAATGTACGTGTGTGTGTGGATTCAGAAAGCATTCTGAATACTTTCATTTTTTTCACATTTTGTTTAGCCTTATGTTAAAATGTTTTTATTTTTTCTATCTACACTCCATAATGACAAAACCAAATTTTTGATAAATTTGCAATGACATTTGAAATTTAGCTCAGCTTCATCCTATTTCCCTGTATCATCTTTGAGGTGTAAATCTGTGGAAATTCAATTGATTTTGGAGATATGGTGAGAATTTAGAGGTTTCTTTCCAGAAACATTAAAATATCTTAATTATTCCAAACGTTTGACCGGTATGTAGCCTACTTCCTGTGGGAAGGTTCGTCTTTTCGAACGATTCATTAAAAGAATCTCATAAGAGTCATTTGCTCGTGAATCAAACTAAACTGCGCGACGTGCAGTTAATTCATTCTTCGTGAATAGAAAATTTTGTTTGTTTAGCCTTTCCCACGATGAGAGAAAGACGTGTTTCTCGCCATTATATTGCACTGAATTCAGAATGCAATCTCGGATAAAGTATGATTTCTTCTGCCGTGTCGGCCTGTTCATCTGACCAAAAATATCGCGCGGCTTCAACGCAGAAGTAAACTTGACAGACATGTCAATGTAACTGTCTCTTGTGTATAAGTGCCTGTATTTTTTCTTTTGCGTCTATTGAAAAAGTAACTGCATGCAGATATGGAACACCACACAGGTGAGTAACGTTAAATAATAAATTCATTATTGAGTTTGAGAACTGTTCCTTGAAGAAAAGATTTTCCAAGCAGTTTCAGATTTTAATTTGCCTACCTGTTCCTTATACCTAAAATGCGATTTTAGAATATTGTGCTGGTAGTAATAATAGCACTGAGCCTTTTATTTTGGATTATTGCTCCTCACAAATCCCTCGGGTCAGCCCGTGTTCATTCACATACTCAGCTGTCATCTATCTTTAAAGACACATTCCTTAGAGTCGATTATTGTTTGGCCCACATCTCACCCTTTGTTTATGCTGTCTGCTCTTGTTATGAAATCTTTCAGCTGTGTCAGAGCCCTACATGCCTCTCATAGTTATATTAGCCTACAGTTCTCAATGCTCACGCTTTATTTTGTCAGACAGGATCCTGCAACAGGTCCCTGGTCCAGCTTGGAGATTTCTCCTTGTGCATTATGGGAAAGTGGCATGTCTGTTAAAGGGTTAGTTCACCCAAAAATGAAAATTCTGTCATTAATTACTCAACCTCATGTCGTTCCACACCCGTAAGACCTTCGTTCATCTTCAGAACACAAATTAAGATATTTTTGATAAAATCCGATGGCTCAGTGAGGCCTCCATTGACCGCAAGACAATTAACACTTTCAAACGCCCAGAAAGCTACTAAAGACGTATTTAAAACAGTTCATGTGACTACAGTGGTTCAACCTTAATGTTATGAAGAGACGAGAATACTTACTTTATGTGCAGCAAAAAAAATAAAAAATTTTAAAAATAACGACTTTATTCAACAATATCTAGTGATGGGCGATTTCAAAACACTGCTTCATGAAGCTTTGAAGCTTTACGAATCTTTTGTTTCGAATCAGTGGTTTGGAGCACGTATCAAACTGCCGAAGTCACGTGAACCATTGAAATTTCGGAACACTTATGACATAACAAAGCCTCGTTTACTGAAATCACATGACTTTGGCAGTTTGAATTTTCATTTTTGGATGAACTAACAATTTAAAGTCGGCATGAAACTGCTGCGATAGTGTTTTATTTCCTTTCGTATATCTGAGTGAAACGGCTTCTCGAACAAGAAAAAATGTAGGACGGGACTTGATTTTGTCCATCAGGAATTGATTGGTTGGTTGTGGTTTGCTATTGCTGTAATCTAAGTGGCAGATTGTCCCTCCCTTGCACCAACTGCAAGAGGGAGACGTTATTTTGATTAAAGATTATGAGGGCCTATGATTTAAAAAAAAAAAAAAAAAAAAGATGTGCATACTGCAACATTCCATAAAAAAATAAGAATTGTCAATTTTGATTTCATGTTAACTTTAAAGGGTTAGTTTACCCCAAAATTAAAATTCTGTCATTAAATACTCACCCTCATGTTGTTCCATCGTTCCAAACCAGTAAGATTTTCGTTTTCGTTCTTCGGAACGCAAATGAAAATCTTTTTGATGACAGAATGCTGTCAGATTTCTTTCCATATAGACTGCCTTTTCAACTGAAACTTGTGACGTAGAACCAGGAAGAAATCTAACAGTAGGGCCAGTGGCACAACAATTATATGTAATATTAGACCTCTCTGATATAGTATGATGTGTGTGTGTGTGTGTGTGTAGCATTGAGGCCTGGGATATCCATGAGACAATAAACATGCTGGAGCAGTGCCTCAGTGATGCACGT